>NC_064920.1:604396387-604996387 GCF_023897955.1 Schistocerca gregaria
CAGAGCAAATTTTGCTTGCTTCTCCTGTGTATCAGATTTTATGGATAATAATATTCAAGTGTTTGCTGATTTTGTGTTGTGTTCCTGCGTATATTCCAGTAGGGGAGCCAAAGAACTAATCAAATTTCTCTTTTAATAGGCTTTGCTTGCTTTCTTGCTTTAACGTATTTGTGTAAACCATGGCTACCACGCTCCTACCACCCCCTGCCCCCACGCCTCAACCGCAGGCGACTAATATGGTGGATCTAACACAAGCTTTTCAGTTACAGAACCAACAAACTGCTGCTTAACTGACCACGCTACAACTACTTCTGGCTGCACAGGTCGCGTCGGCCGCACAACAACCACCGACGGACAGACTAGTCCAACAAGTACCGCCGACCAGCATACCAACGTTCTGGCAATTTAATGGCACCGAAGAGGAATGGCTCGAATACCTGAAACAGTTCCAGGCATATTGTGCAGTTCATTGTGTAAAAGTTACTGTGAGTCTCTTTCGACTGCGTCTCCTAACGAACTCAGCTATGACCAAGTAACCGCTGCATTAACCAAGTACTATGACCAGCAAGTCCCAGTAGCTGCAGCCAGGTATCAGTTCTTTGGCCTGCAGAAAAAGCTGGAACATACTTACCGTCACTGGTACACGGAGTTAACGGGCATGACCAGGAAGTCTAAATTAAAGTGTAGTTGTGGCAACGTTTACAGTGATTTAATGATTAGGGACGATTAGGGAACATATCCTAAAGTACTCTGATCCAACACTTTCTCAAGTGTTGCAGTTCTTAGAGCAATGTGATTCGGATGCCATAACGGCGGATAAGTTTGACCAGGCCCCGATTTGTCGGCTCGCGACCGCCCCAAGCAGCCACAATAACGAGCACGTACACAGCCACGCGGACAGCCACGAAGACCGGGGAACGTAGTGACGTTTTGCCCTAGATGTTTTGCTCCTCATAAAAGACAGGATAGCCCATCACACATGTGGAAACTAGGCCATATCTAAGTAGTTTGTTGGTAACAGCACGAAAATGCCACTTTTGCCAGCTCCCAGGAGAAACAGGCACGTGCACATGCAGTGAACGCTGTGCTTTCGAAACCTACAACAGGTGCTGACAAAAGTAAGATTAAGGTTGTGCCTCGTTCTGGCCCTAGTGCTGTGCAACGACGTTCTAACAAACTATTTGTCTCATTACGCGTTTTTGACGGTTGTGTAAACTTTCAGTTAGGCGCAGGTGAATCAGTAACTTCGCTTAATCGTGCCACGTACGAACAGTTAGCCGCACGACGCCTTTTTAAATATAGCAAACACCTCACTGCCTACAACGGACAGGAAATTCCAGTACTTGGGCAGTGTAGTTTGCCTGCCACTTACAAATTTCATACTACGATAGTGAATTTCACTGTGTTGAAATAAAGAGAAAGTGACAACATTTTCGGCTTAGATGCCTTCGATTTCTTTGGTCTTAACATCCAAGGCAATGTACTTTCCATATTGGCTTGTGATCCAAAACACAGTGACACCAGCTTGTTTAAAGAATTTCCAGAAATATTTTCAGAAGGAATGGGAAAAGCAAATAACTTTGTAGCTCATATTACATGGCAAGACAATGAACAACATAAGTTTGTTCAGGCCCGCACCATTCCAATTGCATTAAGAGACATTGTATTCAGTGAATTGAAAGAATTGCAAAATAATGGTGTAACTTCTCCCATTCAAATTAGTCAATGGGCAAGTCCTCTAGTTTTGTTGCCTAAGCCTTCTGTCCACATTCGCATTTGTGTTGACTTCAAGTCTATGGTCAACCCATACATAGTAGTTGACACTTATCCGTACCTCACCCTGAAGAACTCATGGACACTTTTGATGCAGGACGTTTGTTTTCTACGACAGATTTGCGTGATTCCTGTTTGCTTGTTCCATTGGATGAAGAATCAGAAAAAGTGTTTGCTGTAAATACCCACTTAGGACTGTTAGAGCATTTGCATTTGCCCTTCGGCAGTGCTTCCGCACCCGCTATTTTTTAACGTTACTTGGAACAGCACACTGGAAAACTATCATTTTGTTCAAACTACCTTGACGATGTTGTCGTCTCAGGTCGTATATCAGAGGAACACGTTGCCAATGTGCGTACTCTTTTTCGAGTGTTGTCAGAAGCAGGACTGAAGTGTAGTCCCGAACAGTGTGACTTTTTTCAAACTGAACTACAGTACTTAGGTCATGTGATAACCTGTCAGGGTATGAGCCCCCTCCAATATCATTTGCTTGGAATCCGTCACCTGTCCTCGCAATGTATCTGCAGTCAATACTAGGCAAGATGACATACCGAATGCCACCCAGATCGCGGTTCCATTGCATCGCTTGCGTCGCGATAATGTGCGTTGTGTGTGGACTAAAGACTGTCAAGACGCACTTCAGAAAATCAAATCTGCTTTCCTTGGTGACAGATGTTTAGTGCATTTTGATCCTGCCAGTAGTTTTGCCAGTCGATGCTTATTTCGATGGAATCGGCGCTCTGCTTCCGCACATAATTGGTGCACAGGGCAGACCTATTCATTTTGGCTCAAAGTTGTTAACTCAAACTCATTGCAGTTATTCAAAAGTGGAAAAGAAACTCTTGCTATTGTGTTTGGTGTAATAAAATTCTATCACTGTTTGTATGGTCGCAAGTTCTATTTAGTGACAGATCTCAAGCCTTTATAGTTCATGTTTCAACTGTCAAAGCCGGTTCCTATACGCTCTGCTCAAAAATTGCAACGCTGGGCTTTGTTGCTTTCGCAATATCAGTATGAAGTTATGTACAGATCTACGGCAAAGCATGGCAATCTAGACGCCCCGTCTCGCCTTCCGATTCGCCCGGACTGATTTTGATGCATCTGCCGCAACTTGTTGAGAAATCGATGCGCAGGACACTTAACTGCTGGAATCTCTTCCCTTCCACTACAGAAACATTGCACAGGCCACGGATACAGACACAGTTCTCAGCAGTTTGTTGAACTGCATTCACGCGTGTTGGCCTCGTTCATTGAACAGTATCCAGAACTCAGTTGTGCGCCGATACTTTGCACATCGGCGTAACCATTCAGTTCATAAGAGTGTGATTCTAGTTCAAAATGACAGTGGACAATCGCGTGTGCTTATTCCCAAAGTGTTACAAAAATATGTGTTCAGATTGCTTCATCAAGGACGTTGGGGAATTGTTCGCAATGAGCAGTTAGTGCGACGGCACTGTACTTGTCAGGACATGAATGCCACATTGAACAGATGACGTCACAGTGTCGCGCATTCACGGGAAACCAGTCCGCTTCGCCACAGCCATTCTCAGCTTGGTCTAAGACTAAATCACCGTAGCAACGAGTGCACATCGATTTTCAGGACCATTTTGGAACACTCTCTGGCTCATAGTGTTAGACTCTTTTACCAAGTTTCCATTTCCGGTACCTATGGCTTCTACCACGTCACGTAACACCGTTCATGAGTTGTCCTCCATATTTTACATTGTAGGATTGCCAGAAGTACTAGTGTCGGACAACGGACCACAGTTCACTTCACATGACTTTGAACAGTTTGTGATCACAACGGCATTCGTCATCTAACAAGTGCTCCGTTTCACCCACAATCCAAAGGAGAAGCAGAACACTTCATACACACTTCCAAACAACAAATGGCTAAGCTTCACACCACCCACACACGGTAACAGGTACTGCGACTCTATCTTGCCTCCTATCGCTGCACCCACGAGACGGACCATCACTGGTGGAACATCTGCATGGTCTCTGCCATTGGACGCTGTTACACTTACTACACACACCGCAGCATCCGGTGCCGCCAATGGTCCGCAAGTGTCGCTTTACGCCGCGCGACCTATTCAGGGTTATGGGAAAGAGGCGAGATGCAGGAACGCAATGGCTATTCTATGTATTTGATTGCATGTCCCGATGATTTCCAGCGCTGCCACAAGAACCAAAGTCACGCTTGCCATTTGCCCCATAATTCTGCTGCTTTTCTTCCCCTAGATTCATGGCCTTCCGAGACTGTGTATCGTTCATAGCCACCCACTGGTATCACCTGGGCACCTAAGGAGGAGAAGATGGACGATGATGGACGATGCCCCTTCGCCCCTGGCGTCGCCGCTCACCAACCCCATGGACCTGGACCCGCCAACGCCATCGTCATCGCCATCTCTGGCGCTGTCATCGCCCCAGCACACGACCTCTGGCCTCAATACACGACAATAGTGCTGCATTTCGGGGGGCGGGGGGATGTGCTGGAGTAACCTGTCACCATCACACCATGTGGGAAAGAGGTTTCGAGAACATCGCCAGAAGCCAAAGACAGGCTTGTAAGATACGCGCAGCCAACGCCCGCTCGGCTGCCAGTATTTAGATTGCTGCCATGGACTGGAGAGCCCAGTCATTTCCAGTCAGTCATCAAGTGAGTCAATGAGTCGAATCATCAGTCGCAGGTCACTGGGAGCTGCAGCAGCAGTTAGCTCAGTCAGGCAGAATACAGCGACCAGAGTAGTGTACATATTGGACTTGTACTTCCCCAGCAGTGAGGCAAATGTAGTCAATTACAGAGAGCTTGTGCCACAACACCTGAACTATTTTGAGTTAAGAAATTTTCTTTCCTTATGAATAAAGAACCCAGTTAATAAAATTTATGCGTCCAGTTTGTGTTATAGAAACTTCTCCATGCTTTCCGTGATACAATCCTACAGTGACAATGAGACGATGCAAAACTTAAGACCCTATCGATGTTAGAGTAAGTATGTCATGGATCAGTGTAAGGGATGCCTTCTTGCATTGCTCTCAAAATGTGACTATTTAACATGCCGGGTATTTAACTCATACAAAAGCATTCCATGCTATTTCTGAAAAGTCACTTTATTTAATTTATTTAGACACAATGTATGGAGGAACCAGCTTCGATTGTTTACTACAAAATTATTTGAATATGATATGAAATCCTATCTATAAAAGGTTTTTTGTTATGCTAAAATTTTTTTTGAGTCATCAGTATTCTAATAGGTTTTGTGTGGCCCGTCAATGACTCCTCTCCTGTGCCAACCTCTTCATTCACATCATCAATCTACGTCCATAATTATTTGCTGGAAATATTCAAGTTTTCCTCCACCATTTTTAACCTTTATAGCTCCATCTAGTACCATGAGTGTTGTTCCCTGACTTCTTAACAAATGTCCTTCCTTCCTGTCAATTCCTCTTCTTAGTGGTCTCCACATAGTCCTTCTCCTCTCCGATTCTACGCACAACGCCCTCATTTCTTACCTTACCAGTCTACTAATTTTCAACATTCGTCTGTAGCATCACATCGCAAATGTTTCGCTTCTCTTTTTTTTCTAGTTTTCCCACAGTCCAAGTTTCACCACCATACAACCCTACACTCCAGCGTGTGTTCAGGACGTTCTTACTCAAATTAGGGCTTATGTTGGTACTAGTAAATATCTCTTGGCCAGGACTGCCCTTTCTGTCAGTGCTAGTATGCATTTGATGTTATCCTTCCTCTGACATTTATGTGTTTTTTGCTGTCTAAGTAACAGAACTGCTTAACTTCATCAATCAATGCTGATGGTTTCTCGCTGTACTCATTTCTGCTAATTCTCATTACTTTTTTTCCTTCTTGTATTTACTCGCAGTCCGTATTCTGTACACATTAGATTGTTTGTTCCATTCAGCAGATAATGTAATTCTTCTTCACTTTCACTCCGGAAAGGAATGTGATCAATGAATTGTATCATTGATACTCTTTCAACTTGAATTTTTATTCCGCTCCTGAAACTTTATTTCCATCATTGCTTCTTTGAAGTACTGAAAAGTAGAGGTGAAAGACTACACCCCTGTCTTGCACACGTTTTTTAATCTCAGCATTTCGTTCTTGGTCGCCCAATTTTATTATTCCCTCTTGGCTCCCGTACATACGATGTATTACCCTCCTCTCCCTATAGTTTATCCACATTTTTCTCAGAATTTGGAACATCTTGCCCTATGTTACATTGTCAAACGCTTTTTCCAGATCAACAAATCCTATGTACGCTTATTGATTTTCCCTTAGTTTTGTTTTCATTATCAACTGCAACTTCAGAATTGTCTCTCTGGTGCTTTCACCTTTCGTAAGGCCAAACGGATACTCATACAAAGCATTCTCAACTTTTTTCTACATCTTTCCATGTATTAGGCTCGCCAGCGTCTTAGATGCATGAGCTGTTAAGCTGACTGTGCAATGATTCTCGCATTTGTCATATCTTGAAGTCTTTGGAATTGTGTGTATGGTATATCGCCACACTCATACATTCTACACGCCAGGGTGAATAGTCGTTTTGTTGCCACTCCCCCCAATGATTTTAGAAATTGTGGTGGAATGTTGTCCACCCCTTCTGCCTTATTTGATCTTAAACCCTCCAAATTTCTTTTCAATTCTGATTATAATATTCGATCCCCTATCTCTTCTACACTGACTCCTGTTTCTTCATCTATCACAGCAAATTTTTCCCCTCGTAGAGGTCTCAATGTACTCTTTCTATCGTCTCTCGCCTGTGCATTTAACAGCGGAATTCCAGTTGTGCTCTTAATGTTATCACCCTTGTTCTTAATTTCACAGAATGTTATTTCGAATTTCCTACACCCTGATTATTCACATTTTCCATGAGCTATTAAGTATTAGCTTCCCTGCTCTTCCTATTTTTTTCATTCCTCAGCGATTTGTGTTTCTATATTTCTGAATTTCCTTGAACATTTTTATACTTCTACCTTTCATCGATTAACTGAACTATTTTTTCTGTTACCCATGGTTTGTTCGCACTTGCCTCTTTCCAACTTCTGTTAGTCCATTCCTCTTCAACAGTACTGTATATTGAGCTATTTCTTATTACAGTATCTGTAGCCTTTGAGTAAACTACAGCCTATTTTTCATTATTTCTGCATTGTGATCTGAGTGTAGACCTGCTCCTGGGCAGGCCTTATGATTCAATATCTGATTTCGGAATCTCTGTATCATCATGATGTAATCTAACTGAAATCTTCCCGTGATGTAGGTCATTTCGATGTATACATTCTCCCCTTGTGGCTTCTGAACAGATTACTGGCTATTACTTTCTGAAGTTTATTGTATAACTTAATTAGACTTTCTCCTCTCTCATTTCTAGTAGCTAGACCATATTTTCTTGTAAGATTTTCTTCTACTTCTTCCCCTACATTTTAGCCCCCAAGAATTATTAGATTTTTATCTCACTTACTTTATGCACTACCTGTTCAGTAACCTCATATACTTTCTGCGTCTCTTCATCTTCAGCTTGCAACGTCGGCATACCTACCGGAACTATCGTTACTGATGTTGGTCTAGTGTCGATTCTGATGAGAAGAGCCCTATCACTTAGTTGTTCGAAGTAGCTCACTCTGTGCCCTACCTTTCTATTAATAACGAGTCCTACTCCCGTTTTACCATTTTCTGCTGCTGTTGATTTTACCCCATACTCATCTAACTTGAAATGCTTGAATTCTTTCCATTTCACTTCATTGACCACTACTAAAACTAGAGTGAGTCTTTGCATTTTCTTTTCAGATTTTCTCGTTTCGCTAACACTTTCGAACTTCTGACATTAAACATCCAGAGTTTTAGTGTCTACTACACTGCACTTATAAAAGCTGATAAGAATCTTTTGTCCCTATTTGCTGCAGTTCAGTCTTGATTTTCAGGAGAATACTAACTCTTCTGTTTCTTTTTCCTCTAGTGTCTAAACCTGTGTCTAAACCTGCTCTAACAAAAGAAGATATGAAGCATTTGCCCATATTTGCTATAGTTCAGTCTTGTATTTTCAGACGAACAGGCAATTCTTTTACTTCTGTTTGTTAATGATTTATGTTTCTTTCTAGTAAAAGAATCCAAGATTTCCCCCATATCCAGTATCTGTCGTCCCAAGAAACTTTTCAACAGAGCTGTGTTCCCAATGTTATTAAATAAATGCATGTGGTACCCTGGCTGTCACTCGTGGATATGCCACTGGGAATAAGAAACTTACACATCTCTGGATAGCAAAATCAGGATTTGGAAACTCACAGTAAAAACTGGTAACCACTTTTATTCCTTATGTCTTGTCTCGTGCTGAGTTTCGTTATTGAATGCAAACTTGTGAACAACTTCGTTGATGGAAACGTTTTATCTTACTTATGGTGAATCTGTTCGACTTACTGGAATGAAATCTTTTTGTCGCAACTTATTGCTACAATGAAATTGGTAGACAATCGATCATCATCATCCTCTGGTGCACAGTCGCTTCCCTCTGCTCCATCTGTCTTCATTTTCGTGCGACTGCCAGACAGTGCCTCGAGAGGAAAGCACACTCTCTTCGATTTCTTGTGGCTAGCCACAGTTTGATATAAATTCTGATGAGTGACGCAGTAATCCTTTTATCCATTTCCCAGTATCTGTATTACCTAGAGAAAACATGAATTCATATAATGAACAGCAACAGATGACTCAAATTTGTTTCTAATAGCCAGAGTGTATTTGCCCTTTCAGATACCTGCATGCCATTTCATTTCCTACACTGTTACAACGTATCTGATTTTTATGACAACGAACATTCTGGTATAATTGAATAAAATTAAAAGCAGAACGTGCAACAAAAACTTGTGTATTTCGCGCTGTTAAAGTAAAAAAGGAAAACCGCTGGTCTTTTTTTATTTTTCAACACAGTCATACAGTATTGTTTTTAAAGAATACACCGCTATTTGACTGTATATTTCTTGTGTACAGTCTATATTTCGGCTTTCACACTGTTATCGAGTACAGTCATCTTAGAGCACTAATTGGATTTTGCTGTGCACTATGCAGAGTGACATTATTTTACGCCATTATCGAATATAGTGTTCTTAGACAATTAACACCACTTTGCTGTGTGCAGGTTGACAGATATACAGTTCAACACATTTGCTTCACGTGGTTTACGTGGTACAAACCGTCTTGTGGGTATTTATCATTGATAAGAGAGTCTTGCTTAGCTGGATACATAGACGAGATATTGGATACTACTGCAATAAAAACACTGTGCATCGTGGAGAGCCTAACCGCTAAATTTCCGAAGCTCTGGTCTGATACTTGCCAATTAACACAAACCGAAGGAAACAAAATCGCAACACCAAAAGAATATCGGTGTAGAGTAATAAAATTTCGGCAATACGTTTGTGTAGGTAACATATATATGCCATTGACATTGCAAGATCACATGTTCATGTAAGCTAGCGAAAAGTCATTGCGAACGTGAAATGCTGCAACATCAATAACCGGTGTAACCACCAGAACGTTAACTGCAAGCATGCATCCTGTTGTACAGGTGCCGGATGTCTGTCTGTGGATAGAGATCCATGCCGGTCGCACATGATTTGTCAGTACATTGATGGTTAAGGCTGTTTGTGGATGACGCTGGAACTTTCGTCCGATAATGCCTCATATGTTCTTGATTGGAGACAGATCTGGTGATCTCACAGGCCAAGGCAATATGTCGGCACACTGTAGAGCATGTTGGGTTACAACAGCGATATGAGTACGAGCGTTATCCTGCTGGAAACCACCCCCTGGAATGCTGTTCATGAATGGCAGCACAGCAAGTCGAAACCCCGGACTGGCGTACAAATTTGCAGTCAAGATGCCACGAGAGTGCTCCTGCTGTCGTACAATGTGTAGCGCGGAAACAGGTTGCTTGCAGTCCCTCAACTAGCCTCCTTCTAACCAACATACGGCCATCACTAGCAGCGAGCCAGAACCAGATATCATCAGAATTAACAACAAACCTCCATCTTGCTCTCCATTGAGTCCTCTTTTGACACCAAGTTGCAAATGGCGGTGGTGTTTGGTTAATGGAAAGCACGCTACAGGAGGTATAGCTTGGAACTGTCCTTGATAGTAGCCGATTTGTAACAGTTCGTTATGTCACTAGGGTGTGAACTGCTGTTCATTTTGATGCTGCAGATGCAGTACCCTGAACACGAGGGTTTTGCCTCTAGATAGTACCACGTGGCCGTCCGGAGCCCGATCGTCTTGCGACTGTACATCCTCGTAACCACAGTATCGCAGCGCTCAGTATCACAAAAGGAAAAGACAGCTTCTCGTAGCGCTATTACAAGATCTCGTCGAAACTCAATGAGGTGTCGATAACGACGTCTTAGTCACCCTAAAGGCATTCTTGGCTAACATCAACTGACCAAGTCCAATCTCAAGGGTAACAAACGCTCACGACCTGTATTTAAAGCAAACCTGATTTGCACCTTCAGTGGCGAGAGTACGGCCATTGTGTAATCTCCCGAGGGTTTCCATTGACCTAGACTCTAGTCGGCCTTTCTTTTAATATGTTTTTGAGTAAGATGATTCAGTTTTGAAGGAGTCCCGTTTGCAGCAGTTTGTATTATAGGCCAGTATGCCAAACCTATCAAAAGCCCATTAGATGTCTAGAACGTGCCAACGCGATATCGTGTATGTTGAGGCCTTCTGTGATTTTACAGCAATGGCCCAGAACGGGCTCGGTAGAAGCTTATTCCTTGCGGAAGCCCGTAGTTTTGAGAATAAGTTCGTTTCCGTTTAAGTATTTTTTGATTCGGTTGGTGTTTATCGGTTCGAAGCATTTTCCTACCGTAGTTGGATTTCGGTAACATCATCACTTTTGCTGTTTTCCGCTTCTTTGGAATGATTAGTAGTTTAGTAAGACCGTTGACTAGGCTTTTCAGTGACGCTATTATTTTATCTTGTGGAGTCAGTAGTAGTTGGCGTCTTGTGATCCCATAACTTACTGGTGCTTTGTTTTTGCTGTTTGCGATCACTTCCGCTATTGCTTCAGTGCTAATTTCTTCCATGCGGCTCCATTCACTGGCATTGTGTACTGTGGGACACGACATCATGGCTGGGAGCTCTTTTTCCACCAGTGCTTCATGTTCCAAATCGAAACTTTCAGCCTTGGGGAGTTCCTGGGTGTTTTCCACCATCTTTTTGTTAACCTCTGCTTTCTCTTCTTCTAGTATTATCTTACCACTGTCTACGATGGGTGCTATATATGTGTGTGTGGGAACATAGGTTTTCTTTGGGTTTAGTAGGGCCTCTTTTGTTCCTTTTTCATTTTTCGTTACATCCCTGATGGCGGTGGTGCGCCCATTTCGAGCAATGGTTTCGTTCATTTGGGCCCGGTTCCTACTATGGTGACCGTCTTTATTTTATTTAAATTTGTATTTGGGGTTAATCTTGTATTTCAAGTTATTATTAAATGTCTTGGTTCGAATTTTCTGAGTAGGAATAAGTGTAACAGCGGCAAATGCCTCACAACTAAGTGAAAATCTCCCATAAAAACCCCAGCCAGCGTTCATTTCGATCAGCCACTAAACTGTGTTAGATGTTGCACAATACCATGTTCGTCTGTGATTTCCTTGAAGGTGTAAGATCCAGGACGCGTTACTTCAACCGCTCTTGCTATTGAGCTGCCTGAATAGCCGTGCATATATCTTGAGAAATTCGATCTGACCTAAGTTTTTTTTTTTTTAATACCGTAGTTTTTGTTTCCAGTGATAGTCTTGATATCCGATAATCTGCTGGTAATCATGTAAGTCTTTGTTCTTGTGGCTCTGTGCTGGTTGTAGGTCTAGTTCTGGCGTCTATTCTTAGTGTTATCCTCTCAGTGCTGAGGATCTACGAGGTATTTTAGATTGACGTCATCCAGACTGGTGCAGCGAATACCAGAACTGGTCTGATAAAACGACTATACGTGTAAATGAGAGTAGATTAATTAGCGCCGTGTAATTTTCCTGTGATGAGCTTTAATAGTCCAAAGATTTTCTGCGCTTTTAATATTAATTCGATGACTTTTTATCTATAAGTCAATATAATGTCGAAAGCTGTCCAAGAGATTTTGCTGTTTTGCTTGATGCTATTTGTTTTCCCTATAAGGGCACACACGTAATTTCGGTGTTCTGCAGTTGATAAGGAGTGAGATTTTCATGACGGAATATTATAAGTTGACTTTTATCGGTATTTGGTCTCGTCCTCCACATAGAAGCCAAGGTTCCGATTTATTTACATAGTCTGCAAATAATCTATCCGTGATTTCTGCTGTTTGTGCACAGCACCAATACGCACTATCAACTGCGAGTCCCTCATTTCAACTGAGATGTCGGCACTATATAATGTATATAATAAAGGAGATAAATTGCCTCTTGGTGGACTTCCACTACTGGCGTAAATAGTGTTTATACATGGCCATTCATACACACCGTGGGTGGTCTTGCACCTAAACAACTAATTCAGTCTGACTAACTTTGTAGGGAAGCCCACCTTTATTAGTTTGTCGTATAATTCTGAATGCCAAACGTTATCAAAGGCGAGTTCAACTTCAAGCATTAACGCCAAGACACAACCTCCAATGCTTACTGCCTGGGTGAGGCTACTGGATATTCTGAGAATAGGGTCCATGGTAGGGTGTCCCTTTCTAAATCTGGCTTGCATTGATGGAATTAAGTTTTTTGTATAGGTGAATTTTTGAACTCGGGTACGTATTGTGGACAGTCCCACAAATAAAAATAAGCTAGAAAGTTTTTCTCATTCATTATTCGACTGCAAGAGTATAACAGAACTAGGGTTGGTAATGATAGTCTTCGGTTCCGATCCATTTAAATATGGGAATTTGTGGTATCACTGACTTGTCGGCTCCGCTACGAACAAATGAAAGCTTTGATGACATTTCGCTATAGTTAATTATTGTTATTATGCTTTCAGTTTTTCGCGTTACATGCAACAAATTGTTTTCAGTCCAATGAAATAAAAATGATCCTAGGCCTGCCTCACATACACCAATAAGCTAAAATATTGAGACAACCTGCTTAACAAAGTGTTGATCGCCTTTGGAGAGAAATATAACAATGTAGTAGTGATGGAGTGGGCTCAAGTTTTAGAGAAGATTCAATACGGAAAGAAGTGGGATACGGAAGTAGTAACGAATGAAGAGATACGCTTGAAGTTGTCTTAGACTATAGATACAGCAATAACGAATATCTCAGCAGGCAGTACAAAAAAGGACATCCCTAAATAGGGCAATCACAGAAGTAGGAAAGAAAAACATAGGTATAAAGAAGGCAACTGCGATGAAACCGTGGGTAATAGAAGAAA
Source organism: Schistocerca gregaria (assembly GCF_023897955.1). Lineage (NCBI taxonomy): Eukaryota > Metazoa > Arthropoda > Insecta > Orthoptera > Acrididae > Schistocerca > Schistocerca gregaria. Next base: position 604,409,544 of record NC_064920.1, read on the forward strand.
TACTTCAGTTGATCGAAGAAAGAAGAAAGTATAAAAATAGGAAAATTCAAGAATACAGAAATAAAAGTCGTAAAAGAATGAAATAAATAGGACCTGCAGCAAAGCAAGCACGAAATAGCTGCATGAAAAATGTGAAGAAACCCGAAAAAGGAATGGTTGTGGGAAGGACCGACTCAGCATACAGGAAAACCAAAATAACCTGAGGTGAAACTAAAAGCAAGTGTGGTAACATTAAGAATGTAACGGTAATACCACTGTTAAATGCTGGGGAGAGAACAGGTGGAAACAGCACATTGAAGACCTGTATGAGGCGGGAAGGTTTGTCTGATGTGATAGAAGAAACAGAAATGGATTGCGAAGAGATAGGGGATCCAGTATTAGAATCATAATTTAAGAGATCTTTGGAGGAACTAAGATCGAATAAGGCAGAAGGGATAGATAACATTCCATCAGAATTTGTGGAATCGTTGGGGAAGGGGCAACAAAACGACAATTCACGTTGGTGTGTAGAATGCATGAGTCTGAATTTCGGAAAAAATATCATCCGCACAAAACCAAAGACTAAAAGAACTGAAAAGTTCGAGATTTATTGCAGTCAGCTTAATAGCTCATGGATGCAAGTTGCTGACAAGACCAATATTCAGAAGGAAGGAACAAGGAATTGAGGATGTGGTAGATGACTATCAGTTAGGCTATAACAAAGGTCAAGGCGCCAGAGAAGCAATTCTTGATCATGGAAGCAAGACTAAGGAAACATGAAAACGCATTCATAGGATCTGTCGACGTGGAAAAAGCGTTTGACAATGTAAAATGGTGAAAGATGTTCGAAATTCTAAGAAAAATAGGAGTAAGCTGTAGTGAGAGACGGGTAAAACAATATGTACAAGAACCAAAATGGAATAATAAGAGTGGACGCTCGGATTAAAAAAGATGTAAGATGTGAATGTAGTCTTTCACTCCTGCTGTTCAATCTGTACATCGAAGAAGCCATACACCGTCAGGTGGCTTGCGGAGTATGGATGTAGATGTAGATGTAGAAATAAAAAGAAGGTTCAGTAGTGGAATTAAAATTCAACGTGAAAGGGTATCAATGATACAATTTTCTGTTGGCATTGTTATCCTCAGAGAAAGAATTACATTATCTGCTGAATAGATTGAACGATCTAATGAGTACAGAATACGGATTGAGAGTAAATCGAAGAAAGTAATGAAAAGTAGGAGAAATGAGAACAGCGAGAAAGTTAACATCAAGATTGATGGCCACGAAGTAGATGATGTTAATGGATTCTGCTACCAAGGCATCAAAATAACCGATGACGGACATAACAAGAATATTAAAATTAGGCCAACACTGGCAACAAGGGCATTCATGGCAAAGAGAAGTCTTCTGGTATCAAACATTGGACTTACTCTGAGGAAGAAACTTCTGAGAGTGTACATTTCGAGCACAGCGTTGTATGGTAGTGAAACATGGGCTGTGGGTAAACTGGAAAAGAAGGTAATCGAAGCAACTGAGATGTGGTGCTACAAATGAAAGTTGAAAATTATATGGACTGATAAGGTGAGGAATGATAAGGATCTGTGCAGAATCGGAGAGGAAATGAATATGTGGAAAACACTGACAAAGAGAAGAGTTAGGACGATAGGACATCTGTTAAGATTTCATGGAGTGATGTAGATGGTACTAGAGGAACGCAGGGGAGAGCCGGCCAGGGTGGCCGAGCGGTTCTAGGCGCTTCAGTGTAGAACCGCGCCGCCGCTACGGCCACAGGTTCGAAACCTGCCTCGGGCATGGATGTGCGTGTTTTCGTTAGGTTAGTTATGTTTAAGTAGTTCTAAGTTCTAGGGGACTGATGACCTCAGATGTTAAGTCTCATAGTGCTCAGAGCCATTTTTTTGTAGCGGGGAAAAAATGTAGAGGAAGACAGAGTGGAATACATTCAGCAAATAATTGAGGACGTAGGTTACAAGTGTTACTCTGAGATGAAGAAGTTGGTGCAGGAGAGATTAGTGGCAGGCTGCATCAAAACAAACCTAAATGTTATTCAAAGTTGAATGACGTTTGGATCCGCTGCTGAAGAAGATATGTACCAGTTTCCACCATGGGACGATAACAACAGCAGGCGACGGCAGTCGACAACGGTCGGTTGGGTTCGCCTATTCAAAACATGTGACGTCACGCTAATTCGAGGAAGCGTAATTTTTCTGTAGTCCGTAGCGAGCCAGAGCGTGATTCGGAAATTCAACAAAGCTACGATCCTCTTTGAAACTGTCCTCCGCAGATGGGGACGAAACGTCGGGTTTTTATGTGAAATCATTTCGCCCACGACATAATAGCCCGGGACATTTTATTAATCGTGAAATTTCCGGCCGTGAATGTTTACATTTTACAGTAAGATGCCATTACGATAATTCTACTAAAGTAACAAAGGTAGTGGAAATAAGTTGTTCAAGCAATGGCTCTCTACGTAGACCTTGCGCAAGATCATTCTAAAATTTCCTCGTTTTATTAAATGTCAATTACTGTTTTCCAAATAATTACTCATGTATTCACAACCATTAGTAAAAGATGAACAAGATTAATCATTAGTGTAGATATATATTAGGCTCCGACATGCTATATTTAATATCCAGGGAATCTAGTAGAAGACCGCCATTAACACTGGGTTCACATACCGCTAATAAAGGGCAGCAGTAAGGTGACAGGATGGCTCTATAATTTTCCATTCAAACACCTGTCGTTTGTCTTTGGTAACAGTCTCTTGTGTTGCCCAGGGAACGAGTATCATATTCAGCATGTGGAAGTACTTCCGTATGATACTGATAAGTATGTGCTATGTGTGGCTCCTTATTTAACACGTGTATATACACTACTTATCCTGCTGTTGGGAGTTACTAGTTAAAGATTAAGTAACTTCATCATTTATGTGGTCTTTGTCGTTCCCCACAGTAGTGCAGTGAGGTGGTTGCTACTGATTGGACAGCTAGTGTCTCAATAAAATTATTTCTTGTATCTTGGCAGTATTTATCATGTTTTGCTTTTGTTTTTATCAAATCCACAATAATATTTTCACCATGACAGTCAAACAACATTTTCCTAAGGAGAATATTTTTTCATCACTTTCCCTAAGAAATTCCATTGCTAAAATGCATTTGACCATTAACCCATTTACGACAAGAAACAGGAAAGTTATGGATCATTTCCTACAATTATCTCAACCTCCTTCTGCACTTTGAGAATAACCCAATGGCTTCAATAACCTTATAGTTTTCTGTTAAAGACATCCGCTGGCATCAAATTCACAAGAGCACCATCGTCAATAACAACTGCAATCGGAACTTTTGCAACAGCATCATTAATAGTGGCCTGAGCTATTTTCTTACAATTACATGGCATTTTTACTGGTCAATACCAAACTCTTCTCTAAAGTCTGTGTCTTCACTGTATCTTAACAGGTTCACTAATTAACTTCTCTGTTCCCACTCCATCCCATGACCATCACTAATGGCAGAATACAGCCTGTTGGAGTTTGTTGATGGAGCCATAGTTAGGCAGGATTCTTCAGTCACCTCAGTAACATTTACTGTTGGATTTCGCGTCCACCAATTGGTGTCAACGGCATATTTGCACTGGACCACTTTCTGGTGAGTACCGTTTACATTTAATTGGATGTTGTTCCTCGTATTGGAATTGCTCTGATTATTATTCCTTTGATTCCACTGGCCTACTCCATTACTATAGTATCTGGGGAGCTACCTATTATCTGCTCTTCTTACTTTGTCACCTCTGTAGGCAGTGGCTGAGGATATACTGTGCAATATATAATTTTACTTTGTTACCTCTGTAGGTAGTGGTTGAAGTACTGTGCCATATGTAACAGGCTTATATCTTTTGATGTTGTTATATTGGTCTTGACGCAGCCACTGGGCTAAGACATTTTTCACTTATTAGTGTGCATGACTTTTGAAGAAGGCTATATTATTACAGCAGGTTTAAAATAAATATAATTTAGTGCAACTCTGGGCTGTTTTTCATACGAGACTATTCATAATAGTTTCCAGTGAGAAATAGGTTCATTCTAATTTCTAGGGTTATTGAAATGGTTTTCAAAATATCTTCAAAGACTGCCATGATTAGCGTGGAACGCCTCTGGGCTGAACACTTACTTGAGGGGTCTTTCCTATATGGAGCTTCCCTAGTATTTTGAAAAGAACACTTTATCAAATTTTTTATAACTTGGCAGTTTTCAGCCATTTCACATGCGAAAGATATGCTTCCCCTTGGATGAAACCTTTAGTGAAACGTATTTCTTTAGGTTACACTCCATCAAAAGATTTTGTGAACTCGCCACCGATGAATATTTTTCTTATCAGGTGAGACAACCTGAAAATATCACTATTTCAGTACCCTTTCTTCTATCAAAACGGATGATAAAGAAGTGGATGTAAACACCCTACATGACATAAGGTTAGACCAGCACGAGTTAATTCGTCTCTACATTTTGTGTCGTATGGTTTGCGTCTTATATAATCATCCCTTGTCCTAGTAATACAGGACACCATGCCGTGTGCTATTTGTCTGACATCAGACAGTTCCTGCTGTATATTACTAATCTGAGATGTGACACTATCACTCCATTCAAGCAAATATTTATTTAGAGGAGTTTTGATCTGATTTAACTCTGTTTTAATTGCCTTCTCTGAAGTACTTCTCTCAGATAACACTTGAGTAACAGACTGCTTTATAACAAGCTGTAATTCTGAATGTAGTTTTTAATTCATATGAGTATCGTTATCCAAAATCAATTTTCAAATGACCTGTCAGAAGCTTTCCCTCTTTGGATCAAATAATTCTTTTAACTTCAACGGTAGAATTATCCACTTCTGTATTTCGCTTCTGAACAGATTCTACTGCATTAGCATCTTCTGTGGATTAATATTAGTTTTGTGTCAGAAATGCACTGGTATGCAGTTTTCAGATCCAAAATTTCGATTGTTACGGTATCCTGCAGCGACGATATTTTGGAAGTTTGTGGTAAGGACTATGGGACCAAACTCCTGAGGTCATCGGTCCCTAGGCTTACTCACTTCTTAATCTTACTTAAACCAACTTCCCTAAGGACAACACACACACTCATGACCGAGGGAGGGGATTCGAACCTCCGACGGGGGACAGCGATGATAAATTTGTCAGCTTAGAAAGCCTTATACGTAGTCGTAAAATAAAATGGAACAGTAACAGCCATTCTTTCGTTATTATTCATCATACGGGTACCAGTTACGGTGATTCAGCACACCATCTTCTGTCCTTAACTGACGTTGATGGGGTTAACTCCAAGCGTATACACGATTCCATCAATGGGCTACCGGTTTCCGTAGACTGTAACAACGATGTTGTGTCTCCACCATTAACTACCAACTGACATTGTACGTTGTTCTATTAATACATTTTGATAGCAGTTGACAGATTTGTCAGCTTAGACAGCATTGTACTTTACTTTAATGATGCGTGTTCAAAATTCGTATTCAGCATTGCCTCTAAACTTCGATACAATGCGGTAAATGTGTTTTCAGTAGAACTAGCCAGTTGAATAATTTCTACGTTCTCAGCCAACGACTCCAGTTCAGTAGTTTGGATAGCTGTGTTAGCGAATTTGCTAGCTTCTTCCTATGGTTGTGCATCACTCCATTTTTATAGACCTTCCTGCCTTTACCATAACACAAAGATGGCAGAAATTATTTAAGCAAAATTACGTATTTTAGTTTAATAATAGTACGTAAATATTAATAAGACTGAACATGAGCTTCTCAGCAAGAAAATATCAGTCATTTGAGCCAATGTAATTCAGATGCGATGCGAAGTGAGCCGTCTTGTGCAATTTAACTTCGTAATTATTCGAAATGATTAAGAAAACATTTGTAACCAAATTTTGAACAAAGAAGGACTCCGAACGGTTAATTCAACCACCAACAATTACGATATTTACAGGCAACGTTACATCCTAATATGAACGTTAATACTTAATTTACAAAAAATTTTTCATACTTCCAGTTTCATGACTTTCTAATACCCGCTTATGTTAAAATTATTTCCTTTACTACAATTTACTTTTCTTACGCTTCATTTAGTTGTTTTCAGTACATTAGCGATTTTTATTTAGTACATGAAGCATGAAGCAACGAAAGCAATTTATAATAATGTAATGACTATAAAATTTCTTACACAGAATTTTTGTAAAACGACCTGCACGATGGTCGACAGTGTGACGCATCCTTTCCCTCTGGTGTGCATTTTTGTGTTTTAAATTTTAATAAGAAAGTAAAATACTAACGAAGAACATACATCACTTTTCCATAAAGAATCGAAAATATTATGAAAATTACCAAGAGGGCATGGAACCTTGCACTCTTCTTGTGGCAGAAAGTGATTCTGTTAGAAATTATATCTTTACTCACGCAACTTTTGCTACGGGCCCCAGATGTCGTCGCTGGAAAGCAACAAAGAATAATCTGCAAAATAATAATAATTACCATCGGAAATTGCTTAAAAATGGGCTGCAGGTTCGCCTTACAATGAAATGCGAAAACGATAGCGCGCCTATGGAGCACGATCATTGCGTCACCAAACTGGCTACTTTCAGCTGATTGCAACCTGAGCTATCAAACTAAGAGAACTGATGTTAAGTTCTGCTTCTTCTTTGACGGTCGTCACTACTAGGAGGTTGTATCATTCTTGTATCATGAAATCTGTTGTGACATAATATCTGCTTATTTGAACTTAAAAGAAGTTATTATTTCATAACAGAATTCATGATACAGAAACGATACAAACTTTTAGTAACGAGACTCGAAGAAGAAGAAGAAGAAGAAGAAGAAAGACTCAATAATATTTCTCTGAAATTTTAATAAAGAAAATTCAAATTTTTCATGGATAGTTGTAGTACTCCGGCATATGATCTCACCTCTAATATCGTTGAGACACAGTGCTTTGCTGTAACGTGATGTGTCCTCTTGATCTGGCCTGCTTCAAAATGATGCAGTCCATTGCGTGCAAAAAGACACTTAATCTGCAGTGCGAGTTCTGATGATGCGCTTTAGATTGGAGGTAATTCTATGTTACTGGCAGGATGTTCCTCGTGTCGTGACTAGCTCTCATTCATTTATATTATTGTGAACGTTAGCTGTGGCGTTACCTCTTAGTTAGACCCGCACTCAGGGATCCTATTGCACCACGACTGGGCAAATAATTTACCCTACCTTAATCCCACAAAAAGGCCTGCAAGTCAGTCCTTGAAACGTAGAAATCAACATCTACATAGCCTGGTAGCTCTACAGGACATAACTGTCAATAACTGGCTTCAACTGGATATGGAGTTTCTGAAAAAAATTTGTGGACTCATTTTCTCACCCATATAGGGTCATTACTCTGGTCCACAGTGGACGTTACGCAGAAACCATTGTAGGCAGTCTTTATAGATTTCGATGAGATGAACACGAATGTCACTATTAAAATTGTCTCCTAGCTTAGAGTGCAAGTACATTTGGACTTTATGACTCATGTATGTTGCTATGGCTGTCAATAGGATATACACATTAAATGGATTTTCCTTTTTTATTCATATGTTTCTTTGCCTTCTTGGTGGGTGGCATTTCTCTGTAGCGTTCAGCAGAAATCATCCAACGTAGCAATAGCCCACCGTCTTGTGAATCGCTGTCCCATGAGAGAAATGTCCTGTGGCAACCTCTGGCCACGCTCATTACAGCGCACACCATGGTTCCGTGGGAACACTGAGTAAAGAAATGCATCTTGAGGGTCATACCACACCAAATTATCTTATAAGCATGAATTAGTGGGTCACAATGTCCCTGTAATTTCAGCTCTCCTATTTCCCAAGAATGATGTTGTCACGTTACGAAAATAATCCCATGCATGCAGTTAATCAATTGTTAGAGAGGATTCAAAGTGTGTATTCCCGAAAAGTTGGCAGATCTGTGTAACAATGATTATATCTTTTGTGGTCTTCACTGCACTGATTTGTGGGAACTTCTTGTGCAAATACTAATATGATGCTCCATTCCTGTGCACAATCTGTCATGAGTCTCAATTTAATGGGCTGTGGTGAGAACACAATTTTGTCCGGATTCTCTAGAGGTTATTCAGCAATACTTTTTTGTCCCGTATCAGAGCCGTGCGTGGAGACCATTCCCTCTCGTTGCAGTGGTTTTCGTTTACGTGACATCCCACTCACGAAAGTAGTACCAACACAAAGTGTAATCCCCTAGCAAATCCATCTGCATCGCAATAAAATATGAATCTTCACATACCAGCCATTCACGTTTATTGTAATTAACACAGTCCACAGTGGGTTTCAACACATTGCTTTCTGAGCTAAGGCAGCATATGCGGCAGGATTCTATAACAACACTTCCTTCAGGCTCGTTTCTAAGCCATGTATAAAGACTCGTCTGGTTTATATAATGTCCATTTCTTCTAACAAACACTCATTGTCATTGCAGAATATAATGTCGCCTTCAGAACTGCATGAAGCTCGAGTTTTTTCACACACTCCTGAAACATAAACACGCTGGCTGTATCAGTGAAGAGATTCCTCTGCTGCTATCGTGAGGCCCAGAGTTCGGCTCTACACTTTAGAAGATCTAAATCTCTAATCAGATCACTGTGTACACACTGCGCAATTTTCTGTGGTTCTCCAGATGACAATGTTCTTGTAAATGCGTGGTCTCCACTGCCAGATAATTGCACATGTGTCATGGTGTTAAGCAGGGCTGCCAAATTGTGTTGCAAACGTCCATCTCACATTCAGAAGGGGAGTTATTGTTACAATGCCTTTATATAGTAGGTGGCAAGTTACCATGGGGCCAAACTGCTGAGGTCACCAGTCCGTAGGCTTACACACTGTTTAATCTAAGTTAAACTATGTTATGCTAAGACAACACATACACCCATCACACACCCATGCCCCTGGGGGAGGACTAGAACCACCGCCGGGGAGGGGGGTGGGGGAGGGGCGGGGGGCAACCGCGCGAAACGTGGCAAGGCGCCCCAGACCGCACGGCTACCCTGCACAGCACCTTTACATGTAGCTGTTATAAAGTCCCATAAGTATGATTGTGAAACGTAAAAATTATGTACCGTACTTGTAATCCTGAGTTGGAGACAATTTCAGCCTTGATATTTGTATTTGTTGTTGTTGTTGTTGTGGTGGTCTTCAGTCCTGAGACTGGTTTGATGCAGCTCTCCATGCTACTCTATCCTGTGCAAGCTTCATCATCTCCCAGTACCTACTGCAACCTACATCCTTCTGAATCTGCATACTGAATTCATCTCTTGGTGTCCCTCTACGATTTTTACCCTCCACGCTGCCCTCCAATAATAAATTGGTGATCCCTTGATGCCTCAGAACATGTCCTACCAACCTATCCCTTCTTCTGGTCAAGTTGTGCCACAAACTTCTCTTCTCCCCAATCCTATTCAATACTTCCTCATTAGTTATGTGATCTACCCATTTAATCTTCAGCATTCTTCTGTAGCACCACATTTCGAAAGCTTCTATTCTCCAAATTATTTATTGTCCATGTTTCACTTCCATATATGGCTACACTCCATACAAATACTTTCAGAAATGACTTCCTGACACTTAAATCTATACTCGATGTTAACAAATTTCTCTTCTTCAGAAACGCTTTCCTTGCCATTGCCAGTCTACATTTTATATCCTCTCTACTTCGACCATCATCAGTTATTTTGCTCCCCAAATAGTAAAACTCCTTTACCACCTTAAGTGTCTCATTTCCTAATCTAATTCCTTCAGCATCACCCGACTTAATTCGACTACATTCCATTATCCTCGTTTTGCTTTTGTTGATGTTCATTTTATATCCTCCTTTCAAGACACTATCCATTCCGTTCAACTGCTCTTCCAAGTCCTTTGCTCTCTCTGACAGAATTACGATGTCATCGGCGAACCTCAAAGTTTTTATTTCTTCCCCATGGATTTTAATACCTACTCCTAATTTTTCTTTTGTTTCCTTTACTGCTTGCTCAATATACAGATTGAGTAACATCGGGGAGAGACTACAACCCTGTCTCACTCTCTTCCCAATGGCTGCTTCCCTATCATGCCCCTCGACTCTTATAACTGCCATCTGGTTTCTGTACAAATTGTAAATAGCCTTTCGCTCCCTGTATTTTACCCCTGCCACCTTCAGAATTTGAAAGAGAGTATTCCAGTCAACATTGTCAAAGGCTTTCTCTAAGTCTACAAATGCTAGAAACGTAGGTTTGCCTTTCCTTAATCTTTCTTCTAAGATACGTCGTAGAGTCAGTATTGCCTCACGTGTTCCAACATTTCTACGGAAGCCAAACTGATCTTCCCCGAGGTCGGCTTCTACTAGTTTTTACATTCGTCTGTAAAGAATTCGTCTTAGTATTTTGCAGCTGTGACTTATTAAACTGATAGTTCGCTAATTTTCACATCTGTCAACACCCGCTTTCTTTGAGATTGGAATTATTATATTCTTCTTGAAGTCTGAGGGTATTTCGCCTGTGTCATACATCTTGCTCACCAGATATTGTATTTAGCGCATCTAAACCTATAAAACACGGCTATTTTCGTTTTTGTAAAAGATAAAAGTGGAAGTTTGTGGACCACTTTATTAAAGCTAGAAGAGTTGTTACATGTTAGTAGCAGGATGAGTCCTGGGAGTCACCCACTTTTCGTCCGTTTGTCTTCCCTTTTACCATGTTGAGTCTTATACATTCATGAACCATTTATCTCATGAATTTAGTCTCTATTTTACTAACATTATTTGTAAGTAAAATGTACGTACTTTCATAAACAAAATTATTTCCTTTAAATATATTTAAATCGAAACGTAGAAATTGTTATGTATGTAAGATTTACAGAAACGTCACTCACTATTGTCAATAAAAGTGACTCTCATCCTGTGCCTGTGGACTTCCAGTAAGCGTTCGATTAAAAGTCAAATATAATATTCGAGTTAAGAAGAAGAATTAACATTCAACAATATTTACGCAAGGGAAGAAAGTGGTCGCGAAACGTATCAGGCATTATCCCAGGTTATCGACGCTTTTGTTTCACTTGTATATTTAATTCGCCATGAAGAAATTATGAAAGAAAATCTGATAAACAGTATACAAAGTCATGAGTAATTGACATCACTAACTTGCCTGCTCTTTTGGTCGACAGAGAAGAAATTGAGCAGGTATTGACCAATTTGGTTTTTTAGTATCCAATACTACATATTCGGATGTGGATGTAGAGAGCGACGACATCAGCGAGGATGTCCTCACGATTGCCTCAGATATCCACTCGGATAGCCAAGCACTGCTACCTGTGCCTTGCCACCGGTGTTGTTCGCGTCAGACCATGTGCTGCACGAAGGGTCACGTTTGTCAGCCAACACACAGCCTCTGAGGATAATTCGGCTGGACTCTCCGATCTCTAACGGAGCATCTTGTGTATATGAGACCGCTACGTATGGACATTTAATTATGGTTCTGGCTTCAGATGTCGATCCGATCGCTTTAAATCCAATGTACAAAGATGGCTTGCCTATACTTTATTCTATGACTGTTTATTGCACTTGTCATTGTCTTTCTAGTAAAAAATCTTTTAATGGTCATTTTCAATCTTTTCTTCCGAGGTTAAACAATTCATAACTGGTTTAATGTTATTTTTATAATAATCGATGTAATGGTCAGTGTTATGAGTATTTGTAACAATAAAAGTATTGTATTGTTGAAACCGTAAATTATAACGTTCACCGAGTCGTGGCGTGTCATGTCAGAAATGTGAGCGTGGTAGGGAAACTAGTAAATCTGCCAAGAGAACTGCTAAGACTTAGTCTATATACGATGGGGCCAAATGAAGCGAAATGAAAAGAAAACAAGAATTTCTGATCATACGTGTGCTGCGCAATGCCAACAGCACCATAAAAGGGTATAACGGGAGTGTGATTCGTTATGAATTGGACGCTAGGGCAGAGAGTAAGTTACTGTGAACATTTCAGCGACACGGATGTTCTCATCAGAATCGACAGCAAACAAACACCGACAACAGTAGTTCAGGTTTACATGGCAGCATCGCAATCAGAAGATGAAGTAGAGAAAGTGTATGAGGATACGGAGACGAAAATCTGTAGTAATTGGGGTTTGGTTGTACGGGAATGAGTAGATGAAATTGTTATTGGAGAATATTTAGTAGTAGGAATAACAAAGGAAAAAGACTAATTGAGTTCTGCAACAAATTTCACATGCTTAGAGCGAATACTCTATTCAAAAATCGCAAGAGGAGGTATACTTGCGTTAGGCTGAGAGATACAGGAAGATTTCACTTAGATTACGTAATGGTGTGGAAGATAGCCTGAAATCAAATATTGGATTGTAAAGCGAAAGCAGGAGCAGATCACAATTTAGCAATGATGAAGAGTAGCTGAAGTTTGAGACTAGTCAGGAAGAATCACTACACAAGGAAGTGAGATACGGAAATACTCACGCATGAGAAGATACGCTTGAAGGTCCCTGAGGCAATAATTACTTCAATAATGAATAGCTCAGTAGGCAGTTAACCTGAAGAGGAATGGACATATCTAAAAAAGGGAAATCACAGAAGCTGCAGTGAAAACTGTAGATACAACAAAGGTAACTGAAAATACCAAGGGTAACAGAAGAAATACTTCTCATGATCGACGAAAGAAGGAAGTACAACAACATTTCAGGAAAACAGGTAACATAGTAGTGAAACATATAGGATGGACAGTGAAGCTAAATCGATATGGCTGCATGAAAAAATCTAAAAATAAATGATTGTCGGAAGAACTCAGCATGTAGAGAAGTCGAAACAACCTCTGGTGAAATTAAGATCAAAGGCAGTAACGTTAAGAGTGAAATGGGTATTTCCATGCAGATTGCAATGCAAGGTAGAGGTAGTCCAGTGTTAGAATTTGAGCTCTGGAAGACTTAAAATCAAATAAAACGGAGGGCATAGACAACATTCCATCGGAATTTCTAAAAGTGGCGACAAAATTACCAGTCACTTTGGTGTAAAGCCGTATGAGACTGGTGTGATACCATCAGACTTGTGGAAAAACATCATCCACACAATTACGAAGATTGCAAGAGCCGATAAAATGCGAGAATTGTCGCACTATCCGCTTAACAGCTTATGCTTTCAAGTTTCTGACAAGAATATTTTACTGACTACTGGAAGGGAAAAATTGAGAATCTGTTAGATGATCATTTCGGCTTCAGGAATGGCAAAGGCGCCAGAACGGTAGTTCTGACGTTCTGTGTTCGTGGGATGGGCTGGATTACTGCAGCTGTAGTCTGTTGTGGTGATCACGAAGATAAACTGGGTCTGGAGAATTTTAACAGTAGAGGTGTTTGCTTATCGCACATTTCAAATTAATGAGGTGTTCAACAGAGGCATCGGTGCTTGATATTTTTCGTCAACTATGACTTTGGTAGTTAAGGACTCCGAACCACCATGAAGTGTGTGAGTCAGAGACTGTTGCATTATGGTTGAAAGATGATTTGTGTTTAAAACTATCAAAATTAAAACTTCCTGGCAGATTAAAACCGTGTGCCAGACCAAGACTCGAACTCAGGACCTTTGCCTTTCGCGGAGACGTGTTCTACCAACTCATTCCTTTTTTTTTTTTTACATTTTGCTCATTAATGTTCACAGTATTTGATCGTAGCGAACGTCACATGACGTCCATTGAAGTTCGTTGTTGATGGTTGCACTCAGTTTTTTTTATTACAAAGACCAGCCAGCTCTCTGACCGAACACGCTGAGCTACCGTGCTGGCAATATTTGAACTCACCACCGACTGAGCTACCCAACCACGACGCACAACCCGACCTTACAGCGTCACTAAGGCAGTAAGTACATCGTCTCCTGTTTCCCAAGGTGATTTATGTATTATTGCTGTTGATGAAAAGTAAAACTGAGAATCTGGTAAATGATCATTTTATCTTCAGTGATGGTAAAGGCATCAGAGAGTTAGTTCTGATATTTCGACTGATAAAGGAAGCAACACTGGAGAAAAATCAAGATATGCTCATCGCATTTATAGGCATGGGAAAAGCGATCCGCTATGTCAAATGGTGCATGATGTTCGAAATTGTGAGAAAAAACTGGGCTGAGTTACAACAAAAGACGAGTAATACACAATGTGCACACGAACCAAAGGGGAACAGTAAGAGTGGAAGACCAAGAACGAAGTGCACGAATTAAAAGGGCTTAAAACAGGGATGTAGTCTTTCGCTCTGCTGTTCAATCTATAGGACGAAGAAGCATTGTCTAAAATGAAAGTTAGGTTCAAGAGTGGGATTAAAATTCAAAGAAACTGTCGGAAGACTAATGACCTGATGACTCAAAAAGAAAAAGAAAAAATGAAAAAGGTCTTACATCTACTCGTCTCAACACTCAACAAATTCAGATCATTGGACCATATGAAACGAGCTCGGTACCTCAGTGTGTACATGCCTTCTCAACTTAGCCATTCCGTCCACGTGTTCCGATGACACACACAATGGCTTCCAGCATACAAGAAGTTTTCGGTCATGTGTTGAACCCTGGTGCAGTTTCTAAGAACTGCTTCGTTACTCTTACTTTACCCTTCCAAAAAGGAAGTGCTGAACTCACTCACGTCATGCAGAGTCCTGGCGCTGTAACTTCGCTCAATGCCGCGACTCTGGCTTTCATCAACCCGACAACCTTAAGGCAACCCGGTAGCAGAGGTAGTCCTACACGCGTTGTACTCGCCGGTCCTGTTAGACATTCGCCGCCCCCGCTATCTTATGGTATGTTATTTTTCGTTCAGTACAGCTACATTCCGGAGACACAAATATTTATTATAGTGTCCTCCAACGGTGGAATCCGGACAACGCCATTGTAAGACGATACCCCACGGTCTACTGGACAGGAGTTTGGCGAGCCATCCACGCACCCTTCCTGTCCAGTTTTGTGCGGTCGACATCATACGTGATCACTAACACGAAATTTCCGACCCTACGAAGGCCCCATGCCATTCACCTAACAGACGATCCCATGTGTCCCCGATGCCAGACGGTAGACACGGAAGAACACAGATTGAACTGCGGCTTCCCACGATAGTGCTGGAAACAGATCCAACAGATACTGGCTTCCTTCCTACGCCGCCCCTTTGCTTCGATTGTGCCCGTGGATATAATTCATCCTGAAGTCGTCTGCTTCCCGATGACCCGGATGTATGCTGTCATGCTGTCCGTTGGGTAAAGAGAATGGCGAAAAGGAAGTCCTCGATTTGTGGCAATACATGAAGGACGGGTTCATGCTCTTAACGAACAGAACACAATACCGGAACCTTTTTGCTAACTATTTGAGGTCGTCGTTCATTTACCCACCGCCCAGGTGAGCTGTTCCGGGTGTAAGAAGAAGCTAAAATGCAGACATGATGTTTCCACGTTCACCGTACGGTAACAGAAAGTAGCCCCAGACATTCCGACGGTGACGATTTGATGATGACCGTTGAAACGATGGCCGCTTCTTACTGCCCACCAGCTTCGGAAAGGTGATCTCAGTGGGTAAGATCGCTCTTTTTAGTTCACACAATGTCATAATATTGCCATTTGGCTCCATTGTACTAATGATTTATAATTTATGAGAAAACGCCCACACATTGCGACAGCACATCTCAGTGGTGGGAGATAAGAGGACAGAGTAGTCAGGTCTCAGAATTCGACCCCTGCCCGCATTGTCTCCTCCAGCCTGCTAGAGACTGTGGTTCTAAAAATAAAAAATAGATCAATAAATCAATAAAATGGTATGTTGAGGCGCTCGACGCCGCATGTCGTGATTTCTAAAAGTGTTTCTTTGTGTTTGTTTCTTCCTTCCGTACTTAGTAAGAAAAGAAAAAGAAAGATCATTAAAAAAATGCTCAGATAACCGCTCGCAATAAGCGGGAAATCCAGGTTCGAGTCGCTGCGCGCTACAAATTTTCATTGTCGTCATTCCATTATAGAGATGACTGTTGTCAATATTCCAACCCACGAATACATTCATATATCTTTAAAAACAGTAATCACAGATGTTAGAGAAACATAGGTACAAGAAAGGTAACTGCCACGAGAACTTGGGTAAATAAAGAAGTAAGAAAACGGCACCAGCAAGTTTTCTGATATTAACAATTTTACGCTTTTAGTACACTGATGTGTATGCTCATATCTCTTATTTTATTTAAATTTTATGTGCCGGCCTGGTGTTCGGACTCAGTTCTCGCGTCACTGGAGATCTGACCCTTTTGGACTAAACTCTTCAAGATCTCCGAGAAAGTTCGAACTTTGGACTGGCACACGTCATGACAAGGTGCACCATGCACACATCGAGCTACAGTTGAAAAATAGTTATAATTTCTTAACGTCTTCGTACAGTGTTAAAAATATCGATATGTATCTGTTTCGAATCCCAGCAAATGTTGAAAGGAAATTTCGATAGTTAACTTTGTTCATTGTTAGTCAACAACGACGATATGTGCGAGGTTCGACTTAAGGTCAGAATAAAACTTTTCATTACGTTATTTCCAGGTCAGACAAGCTCGCATCTCAATACTGATGAAATTAACCAATATTTAACGCCTAATCGTGCTAGAAACCGAAAGCGGTAACTGCCATGTTCGACTCGCGTTAATGTTGGCCTTAATCTTCTCGTCATTTCAGTTGCAGTCTTCTAAATGCTGGTGAAAAAAAAAATCGATGTCTAGAATTTTATTGTACTTGGTTAAGAATAAGATTAGGTGATGTGTTCGAATCCTCGTCCAATGCACTTTATTTTAAGTTTAAACATGCACACTCTTCGTTACTTATAATCCATTTTTAAGAAATTTCGTAGTTACTCAACATGAACAGTGATTGGTGGATATTGAGTTCAGGATCCCAGGCCAGTACAAAAATTTTCGCCAAATGATTTGAAGTTGAAACTTCCTTTTCCTATAAATTTGAGTTTAATGCCGTTAAGTCTGTGGTATATCCAACAACCTATTTTCAGACATTCGCATTACCATGCTATTAGCTTGCATATGCATCTATAGTACTGCTGGGCACCGATTTTTAATGGTGTCTTGTAGCAACCAATTTGTATGTACCGAAAAGAGATTAGAGGGACTGGAAGAAAGATATGTGGGTTGTATACAAATCAGCCAAAGCGCAATTCACGTCGTTCGGATACTGAATAGCTACACGAAAGGAAAGACTCATCTGGGGAGAAAATGAGACATTAGCAGAGTTAGAATTTAATAGGATTTAGGAAGACTTACGATCACAGTTGAAGTGTTTCGCTCATACAGTTCAAACTGTGCTTCTAAGAAGCAAATGAAGGAAATAAAAGGGAGGTTTAAGCGTGGTATTAAAATTCTTGTTGAAAGGATATGAAAGATTCCCTGGTAATATTTTGTCTTCTGTGAAGATGAAGAGAAACTGCCAGTGGGGTTGAATAGCATGGACAGTACAATGAGTACAGAATGTGGAGTGAGAGTGAACTGAAAAACAAACCGAAAGTAATGAGGAGTGGCAGACATGAGATTTATGATAAACTTACATTCAAAGTTTTGCAGGAAGAAGTAAATGGAAGAATTTTCCAGCACGTACGCAAATTAACACATGATGGACGAAGTCAGAAATTAGAAAGAATAGCACAGACAAAGAAGTTATTCCAGAATGAGATTTTCACTCTACAGCGGAGAGTGCGCTGATATGAAACTTCCTATCAGATTGAAACTGTGTGCCCGACCGAGACTCGAACTCGAGACCTTTGCCTTTCGCGGACAAGTGCTCTACCAACTGAGCTACCGAAGTACGACTCACGCCCGGTACTCACAGCTTTACTCCTGCCAGTATCTCGTCTCCTACCTTCCAAACTTTAGAGAAGCTCTCCTGCGAAACTTGCAGAACTAGCACTCCTGAAAGAAAGGATACTGCGGAGACATGGCTTAGCCACAGCCTGGGGGATGTTTCCAGAATGAGATTTTCACTCTGCAGCGGAGTGTGGCTGATATGAAACTTCCTGGCAGATTAAAACTGTGTGTCCGATCGAGACTCGAACTCGGGACCTTTGCCTTTCGCGGGCAAGTGCTCTACTATCTGAGCTACCGAAGCACGACTCACGCGCGGTACTCACAGCGTTACTTCTGCCAGTATCTCGTCTCCTACCTTCCAAACTTTACAGAAGCTCTCCTGCGAACCTTGCAGAACTAGCACACCTGAAAGAAAGGATATTGCGGAGACATGGCTTATCCACAGCCTGGGGGATGTTTCCAGAAAAAGTTTGGAAGGTAGGAGACAAGATACTGGCAGAAGTAAAGCTGTGAGTACCGGGCGTGAGTCGTGCTGCGGTATCACAGATGGTAGAGTATTTTCCCGCGAAAAGCAAGGGTCCCGAGTTCGAGTCTCGGTCGGGCACACAGTTTTAATCTTCCAGGAAGTTTCAAAGAAGTTATTATTGCCCAAGAGAACTTCGTTAGTATCAAAATGGCTCTGAGCACTATGGGACTTATCATCTGAGGTCATCAGTCCTCTAGAACCTAGAACTACTTAAACCTAACTAACCCAAGGACATCACAGACATCCATCCCCGACGCAGGATTCGAACATGCGACCGTAGCGGACACGCGGTTCCAGACTGAAGCGCCTAGAACCGCTCGGCCACACGGGCCCGCTGTTAGTGTTAAATATTGGTATTAATCAGGGGAAGAAATTACTGGTATGAACGTTTTCAGATATGAATTATGGACTGTGGGGAAATAGAAATGGAAATGTCCGAGATGTGGTGTATATCAGGATACTGAAAATTAGGTACACTGCTATCATACGTAATGAGGATGTTCTCGGCAGAAACTGTGGAGAAATGGAACATGTATAAAAACACCGACATAAAGAAGAGACAGGCTGATAGTACTTGTGTTAATACATAAATAAATAACTTCAATGCTACGAGAAGGAGCTGTAGAAGAAATGTAGGGGAAGACAGACTGGAATACGTTCAACGACAAAAAGAACGAAGAAAAACGACGTATTGTGCAGTTGCTACTCTCACGTAAAGAGAACTGTACAAGAGACGAACTCGTGGCGGACTGCATTAAACCAATCAGAAGACTGATGACTTAGAAATAAATAATTTTCAGATTTTTGTTTAGCTGTATACTTAAAATTTTTATAATTATTGTTCGTTCTCTCTTTTGGGTTTGCTCAATCTTTCTCTTTAAAGTGAGTGTTTCAGCTCCATAAAGGCACTCTGGTCTGATGCATATATTATAGTGCCTCAGATCTATGCATTTTGAGATGATCTGTTGTTGTTTCGTGGTCGTGGTCGTAAGTCCGAGACTGGTTTCATGCAGCTCTCTGTGCTACTCGATCCTGTGCCTGACTCTTCGTCTCAGAATAACTTCTGCAAACTACATACTTTTGAATCTGTATTCATCTCTTGCTCTCCCACTACAATTTTTACCCACATCACTCCTGTCCAGCTCTAATTTAAAGATCCCTTGATATCTCAGAATGTGTTCTATCAACCGACCTCTTCTTCTAGTTATGTTGGTCCACAAATTTCTTTTGTCCCCAATCCTATCCAATACCCCATCATTAACTACATTAACTAAGTGAACTACCCATCTTACCTTCAGCATTCTTCTGTGGACCACATTTCAAATGCTTCTATTCTCTTCTTGCCTGTAATGTTTATCGTCCATATTTTACTTCCACACAAATGCTTTTAGAAAAGCCTTCCCGAGGCGTAAAACAATACTCGATCTTAAAAAACTTTTCTTTTTCAGAAGCGCTTTTCTTACCATTGCCAGTCTGCATTTTATATCCTCTGTACTTCGACCAAAATAGCTAAACTAATCCCCTACTTTAAGTGTCTCATTTCCTAATTTAGTTCCTTCAACGACATTACATTATTCATGTTTTGCTTTTGTTACTGTTCATCTTATATCCTCCTTTCGAGGCCCTGTCCACTCCGTTCAACTGTCCTTCCAAGTCCTTTGATTTCTCTGAGAGAATTACAATGTCATCAGGAAATTTCGCAGTTTTTATTTCTTCTCCCTGTTCCTTCCTATTCCATATTTTTCTTTGGTTTCCTTTCATGTTTACTCAGTGTACAGATTGAATAATATCAGTGATAATCTACAAACCTGTCTCACTACTTTCTCAACCACTGCTTCACTTTGACGCCACTTGACTCTTGTAACTGCCGTATGATTTTCGTACAGATTATAAATAGCCTTTCGCTCCCTGTATTTTACTCCAGTGGCCTCCAGAATTTCAAAGAGAGTATTACAGTCAACATTGTCAAGATCTTTCTTTATCCCCGTTACATCCAGAATTTCGGAGAGAGTATTTCAGTCGCGCTGCTGCTACGGTCGCAGATTCGAATCCTGCCTCGGGCATGGCTGTGTGTGATGTCCTTAGGTTAGTTAGGTTTAAGTAGTTCTAAGTCTAGGGGACTGATGACCTCAGATGTTAAGTCCGATAGTGCTTAGAGCCATCTGGACCATTTGAAGTATTTCAGTCAATATTATCAAAAGCTTTCTCCAAGTCTACAAATGCTATATACGTAGGTTTGCCTACCCTTATCTTATCTACTTAAAGATGTCGTAGGGTCGTTATTGCATCGTGCTTTAGTACATTTCTCCCGAATCCGAACTGATCTTCCCCGAGGTTAGCTTCTACCAGTTTTTCCGTTCCTCTGTAAATAATTCGGGTTAGTAGTTTGCAACCATGACTTGTTAAACTGATGTTCATACAGGCCAACACCTGATTTGTTTGTAATTAAAATTATTGTTTTCTTCTTGATGTCTGAGAGTGTTTCGCCTGTCTTAGACATCTTGCACACCAGATGGAAGAGTTTTGTCACTGCTGGCTCTCCCAAGGCTATCAGTAGCTCTAACGGAATGTTGTCTACTCCCGGGACCTTGTTTTGACTTATGTCCTCCAGTGCTTTGTCAAATTCTTCATACAGTATCATGTTTCCCTTCTCGTCATCATCTTTCTCAAAGCAATCTTTAGTTGCTACGGAATGTACCCTACTCATATGGCCTTGGTTCGACTTTATTCTTTGATGTTGTTGTTGTTGTTGTCTTCAGTCCTGAGACTGGTTTGATGCAGCTCTCCATGCTACTCTATCCTGTGCAAGCTGCTTCATCTCCCAGTACCTACTGCAACCTACATCCTTCTGAATCTGCTTAGTGTACTCATCTCTCGGTCTCCCTCTACGATTTTTACCCTCCACGCTGCCCTCCAATGCTAAATTTGTGATCCCTTGATGCCTCAAAACATGTCCTACCAACCGATACCTTCTTCTAGTCAAGATAGATTATATAATGGTAAAACAGAGATTTAGGAACCAGGTTTTAAGTTGTAAGACATTTCCAGGGGCAGATGTGGACTCTGACCACAATCTATTGGTTATGACCTGTAGATTAAAACTGAAGAAACTGCAAAAATGTGGGAAATTAAGGAGATGGGACCTGGATAAACTGAAAGAACCAGAGGTTGTACAGAGTTTCAGAGAGAGCATAAGGGAACAATTGACAGGAATAGGGGAAAGAAATACAGTAGAAGAAGAATGGGTAGCTCTGAGGGATGTAGTAGTGAAGGCAGCAGAGGATAAAGTAGGTACAAAGACGAGGGCTGCTAGAAATCCTTGGGTAACAGAAGAAATATTGAATTTAATTGATGAAAGGAGAAAATATAAAAATGCAGTAAATGAAGCAGGCAAAAAGGAATACAAACGTCTCAAAAATGAGATCGACAGGAAGTGCAAAATGGCTAAACAGGGATGGCTAGAGGACAAATGTAAGGATGTAGAAGCTTATCTCACTAGGGGTAAGATAGATACTGCCTACAGGAAAATTAAAGAGACCTTTGGAGAGAAGAGAACCACGTGTATGAATATCAAGAGCTCAGATGGCAGCCCAGTTCTAAGCAAAGAAGGGAAGGCAGAAAGGTGGAAGGAGTATATAGAAGGTTTATACAAGGCCGATGTACTTGAGGACAATATTATGCAAATAGAAGAGGATGTAGATGAAGACGAAATGGGAGATATGATACTGCGTGAAGAGTTTGACAGAGCACTGAAAGACCTGAGTCGAAACAAGGCCCCCGGAGTAGACAACATTCCATTAGAACTACTGACGGCCTTGGGAGAGCCAATCATGACAAAACTCTACCAGCTGGTGAGCAAGATGTATGAGACAGGCGAAATACCCTCAGACTTCAAGAAGAATATAATAATTCCAATCCCAAAGAAAGCAGGTGCTGACAGATGTGAAAATTACCGAACTATCAGTTTAATAAGCCACGGCTGCAAAATACTGACGCGAATTCTTTACAGACGAATGGAAAAACTGGTAGATGCAGACCTCGGGGAGGATCAGTTTGGATTCCGTAGAAATGTTGGAACACGTGAGGCAATACTGACCTTACGACTTATCTTAGAAGAAAGATTAAGAAAAGGCAAACCTACGTTTCTAGCATTTGTAGACTTAGAGAAAGCTTTTGAC
The DNA here is from genome assembly GCF_023897955.1 of Schistocerca gregaria. NCBI lineage: Eukaryota > Metazoa > Arthropoda > Insecta > Orthoptera > Acrididae > Schistocerca > Schistocerca gregaria. Next base: position 604,432,125 of record NC_064920.1, read on the forward strand.
AATGTTGACTGGAATACTCTTTTTCAAATTCTAAAGGTTGCAGGGGTAAAATACAGGGAGCGAAAGGCTATTTATAATTTGTACAGAAACCAGATGGCAGTAATAAGAGTCGAGGGGCATGAAAGGGAAGCAGTGGTTGGGAAAGGAGTGAGACAGGGTTGTAGCCTCTCCCCGATGTTATTCAATCTGTATATTGAGCAAGCAGTAAAGGAAACAAAAGAAAAATTTGGAGTAGGTATTAAAATTCATGGAGACGAAGTAAAAACTTTGAGGTTCGCCGATGACATTGTAATTCTGTCAGAGACGGCAAAGGACTTGGAAGAGCAGTTGAACGGAATGGACAGTGTCTTGAAAGGAGGATATAAGATGAACATTAACAAAAGCAAAACGAGGATAATGGAATGTAGTCAAATTACATCGGGTGATGCTGAGGGAATTAGATTAGGAAATGAGACACTTAAAGTAGTAAAGGAGTTTTGCTATTTAGGAAGTAAAATAACTGATGATGGTCGAAGTAGAGAGGATATAAAATGTAGACTGGCAATGGCAAGGAAAGCGTTTCTGAAGAAGAGAAATTTGTTAACATCGAATATAGATTTATGTATCAGGAAGTCGTTTCTGAAAGTATTTGTTTGGAGTGTAGCCATGTATGGAAGTGAAACATGGACGATAACTAGTTTGGACAAGAAGAGAATAGAAGCTTTCGAAATGTGGTGCTACAGAAGAATACTGAAGATAAGGTGGATAGATCACGTAACTAATGAGGAGGTACTGAATAGGATTGGGGAGAAGAGAAGTTTGTGGCAGCACTGTCAAATTCTTCTCGCAGTATTTTATCGCATCTTCTGTTTCTATAACGTTGCTCTCAAGTACACCTCCCTTGTATAAAGCGTCTATATATTCCTTCCGCCTTTAGGACTGGTTTCCCGTCTAAGCTCTTGATATTCCCACAGCTGCTTCTCTTTTCTCCAAAGATCTCTTTAATTTTCCTGTAGGTGGTAGCTATCTTTCCCCTTGTGATACATGATTCTACGTCTTTACATTTGTCCTCTAGCCACTCATGCTTAACCATTTTGCGCTTCCTGTGAATCTCATTTTTTAGAAGTTCGTATTCCCTTTCGCCATCTTCAATTACCGCACTTTTAGCTTGCTCCTTTCATCAGTTAAATTCAGCAGCTAATGCATTATCCAAGGATTTCTACTAGGCCTTGGATTTTTACTTATTTGATCCTCTGCTGCCTCCGCAGTTTCAGTCCTCAAAGTTATTCTTCTTGTAACCTATATCCTTACCCTGTTTTTGTCAACAATTGCTTAACACTCCATTTGAAACTCTCAACAACCTCTTGTTCCTTCAACTTACTCAGGTCTCATCTCCTTAATTTCCTGTTTGCAATTTCTTCAATTTTAATCTCCAGTTAATAACCGATAAATTGTGTTCAGAGTCCACATCTGCCCTTGGAAATGTCTTACAGTTTAAAATTTCGCTCCGAAATCTCTGTCGTACCATTACATAATCAATATGGAAGTTGTGTCTCCAGGTCTCTTCGAGACGTACAATAGATACACTCATAAGCCAAAAAGTTATAACATTTGCCCATTGCGACATTTGATGCCTCCTGGTGGCGTTGATGCAGTAATAAAGGTATTTAAGCGGAGTAGACACGGACGGGGAATCACCCTAGCAAAGACAAGAGTAGGGGGACAACCTATGCGTCAGCGCACGTTGCATTGTTGCCAAATATATTCAAGATGGCAGCGATGACGACATCCAAGATGGCGACATGTAGACTTGGCCACAGCTCATGACGTCATCCAAGACGGCGGCTTTTGGCGGGAAAATAGGTCAATTGTGCTATGTCCACTAACCTAACCTCAAGAAAAAATGGCGGGAAGTTTGAATTTTGGCAGGGGAATAGTCCAATTGTGCTACGTCCACTAACCTAAGCCTACAGTAGAAAAAAATTACGGGAAGTTTGAATTCCAACAGGATAACACATTCAAAGACCATACTTGTCTTCATTATTATTATTGATTATCATTCACTCACATTCATTATCATTCATTATCATTCATTGTCATTCATTATCATTCATTATCATTCATTATAATTCACTATCATTTAATGTCATTCATTATCGTTTATTATTATAGGCCTACATCCACTAGAAAATTGGGCCAAATTCAAATTCCAATACGATATTCTCTCAAGAACTGTACTTCTATGTATTATTATCATTTATTATTTATTCAAGATGTCTGATTTTCTCGGTGAGAAAGCCATTTTCCTTACATCCATAACAAAAATCTATCACAAGTTCAAATCCCCAACACCATAATTGATCACATGTACGAGCTTTCTCCATCACATATCTTTTTTTTTCACTGGTAGCCTATCATAATCGCATCAAATAATAAACTGCACTTATATTAACGTAATTCACGTCCTTTGATTTTGAAGGGGGGAAGGGACTGAAGATTTTATTTCAAGCAGTACGGTCATCAGTTGTTCTCCAACACAGTCAGCACACACAGCTTTGATATCACAGAGCAGACACCACGACGTCTGCGCTCCAACTGAATTAGTTCAAATCCTCGCCACCCCCTGGCCACCGCGCGGAGATACTGTCTACGCCTGTCACGTGAGTGGGGTGGTGGTGTCTAGCGGCGCCTGAGGGTCCCGCCACAAACGGTCGGCAGCGTCCGCGAGCACTTAACACTGGACACGATGTTTCCTGTCGACTGCGTGCCGTACAAAGAATACGTTTGGCGGCAGAGTTTGACTGACAGTGTAACCCACCATGACCATACAACAGCGCGTTTGCTCGTCACGAGAACGCTCGCTAATTCACTCTCACTGCCCCGCTATATTAAATAATTCCATGCGGCGGCGAGCGGCGCCTGAGTGTCCCCCCACACACGGTCGGCCATGCCTGCGAGCACTTAACACCAGACACGATATTTCCTGCCGACCGCGTGCCATACAAAGGACACGTTCCACCCCAATTTTTTTTTTTTTCTGAACAGGTCCCAACCTGCCTATACCTACCTCACACAACCGCCCAAGATGTTTGGAAAGTTCTATCACATGACACACTAAAAGCTGTATCAGTCCTAAGGTTCGCAAATTCCCAATGCCGACGGACAGGAACTGACATGCTTGCTTTGTCCAAACCACCCTCACGCCACATGCCTGCGACTACACGGCGCCACCAGCACGTGTGATGATGGAGCACAAACTACGCTCTCGCCCCATAAACTCTGCAATTCTCTCACCGATAGACAGGAACCGACACGCTCAAACTGGAATGCTTGCTTCCGAGTTGGAAACTTCCTTGACGTCACAACGGACGATCGACCACATGGCTCTGTGGGACAAAGAACGCTGTCACTAAGTTAAATGATCACCCGATTCTCATTATTCACCCCACATACCCGATTACCTAATCCAGGATCTTTGTGAAAAAACACACATGCGCGTGAACCGCCGCTCCTGTCAAGATACGTACCTCCGCAAGTCAATTTAACACGAAGCTCTCAACTCAATAAAAAAAAAATTACAAGTCAATATCACGCGCACATGGTTGAGCCATCGCACGCTCCTAGCACACTTCTCAACTCACATACCTATCAACTCACTCAAATTCTATATGTTCCCAAAATACTTAACCTCCCCTTTATTCATTCAAAATATATTCGCTCCCTACCATAAACTTCTCGCCAATAAAAAAAAACTATATTCATCTCCTAAAACATGCCTTCAATGCCATTCTTAACACCAAAATCATTCATCCTAACACGCACACAATGATCTCACTATCATACTCTCTCTAATCTAAATAAGATCTTCATTGATACTATGAATTATTTGTGTATAGTTTTATAAATTATAAAATGCTCAGTCCTCCACCATGTCCGCGAACCATCTTACTAGTTCAGCTTTCAGCTACTAGGGGCGCTAGTGAACTCATTCACCATCCCCACAGAATTCTCAACAGCCATTCGTCCATCCTAAGATCATGTGATACTACGTAATCACACTTATATAAGGAGCCACCCACTGGTCATCTTTCTCACTCTTCAGTTGTCCACCGCATCGTACGTTTGTTCTCGTGTATGTGTGTGTGTGTGTATGCTGTGTCTGTTTTATTAAGATGAAGCGAATTAACAACACCCAGGGCTCTGCTGCGAAGAGACTTAGACTCCACGATTCGCCATTATCGAGTAAGTAAATAATTTTTATTTTTAATTATCATTTCTCCTTTATATCTTATATATTCCCCTTATTAATTATATATCTCATTGTTATAGCTGAACTCGCTGACTTTATCATTGAGTCTGAGGAGGGAGCACGTGGCATCAATCAGCCTTGTACTGAACAAGTTCCATTACCTGGTAAGTATATTTTTTCAATGTTTTGATACCTCTACCCTTTAACTCCGTGTACGAGCGCTACATCTGTTTTGGATAAAAAGATCCACTTTTCAGTTGGTGTGTGCGTGTGTGCGTGTGTGTGTGTGTGTCTGTTATACTCGCTCTCTGTAAAGATTTAATTATATATATATATATATATATATATATATATATATATATATATATATATATATATATATATATATGCCTTCGTCCTCTCGTTTCTATATCACCAAACATTTTTACTTTACATTATACTCATTATACTCCATCTTTCTAGATTACACCGGCCCAGCGCTAGAAGAGCTTGATCGCCAAGTCTAATGTCGTGAATGTAAGTACGTCTCTAATAATAATAAAAATCATGCTCGCAAAAAAATTAAATAATTTATTCTTCTAGTTCTTTTAATATATACCCTTCTTCCTAGTGTTTTCATCTAGCCTTAACATATATTTTGCTTCTAGATCATCCTAATTCCACGCAGAGCGAGGGAGCCGAACACAGTAATAACTTTTTAGATGAGGACGAACTGGACATGTCTGACTGGCTTGAGGGGCTTGACGAATGCGGCAATGAACTGCTGAAGCCGTGGAATGAGATCGGAGAAGGTGAATAGTTTTCATCATTAGTCCAAAATAATTACTATTATTTACTGTTATAATGATTATTATTATTTATCCCTCTCTTAAATCCAGATCATTAGACTGTATATTTATGCTATAGGTATGTCACACGGCATTGCCCGTGTTCCGCGAGCGGCGGTTGCAGGCGCGGGGCTCGAGGGTGGGCGAAGACACGCCCCACCTTGAATGGCAGCCATCACCGCAGCTCGACAGGCCGCGGCGTCCATGGGCGTCCCAACAAGCAGGTAGTAGCACTGCCAGGGTCCCTCGCAGCGGGCAACACGTGTGTGCGAAGCTGCAGCTGGCAAGATCGCCATCCTCAGCCCGGCTGCTCGCACTGGCCGCCTACAGACGCCGCAAGGGGAGCAGTCGCCACCGTCGCTACCAAGGTCACGCAGCCTGGCTGCCCCACTGACCACTCGTCACCGTATCCTCCACCTCCCGAAGCTGACTGCCCACAACACCGCCAGCGCAAGGTTCGTGCACCAAGACGCATACCCCTCCCATTAAATGATGATGATGACGCAACATCGCCAACACCGTCATCCACCGGCTGGCCCCCCCAGCATTATTAGCAGTAATAGTATTAGTGATCACCCTGTGGCTAGTGGCAGGTCTCTAACCTGCCCTTTTAGTGAAGTAGACCAGGTCAGTGACACCATACCTCAGTTGCAGTGCTCGGCGATTGCCGACGCCTTCGAGGAGCGAATCTCGGTCACTCACATCGAAAACCCGGCAGGGAGGTACCGCGATCCTGTTGGATTTTCAAACGCATGCCTCCCTGTCCTGGAAACCGACCTCCTCAGGGTAGACGATAATCCGCGTTATCCCGCCGTTAAATGCAGTGCAGTGCCCTGCATTGAGTTATCCCCCACCCACCCCCGAAAGTTCAGTCTGGTCAGGAAGAGACCAGCATTCATTATCTTTGGAGGGATAATGGCGTGATAACACTGAGCACATCGATCCTGGAGTGGTTTCGTAAATCCACCTTGAGTGTCATATTGGGCCTGTTTTCCGAGATGGAAGTCAAAGGCTCAGTTAAGGCACTCAGCGGAATTCTACATCTGGACATCCATATACATGTCCACGGTCCATTAAATGGAGGGTCTAGCTATATCAAGTTTCCTAAAGATATAGCTAACAAGAGGGCATGCATTAATGTCCAAAATACAAAAGATCAGGCTTGTTTTGCATGGTCAATCCTGGCTTGCCAAAGAAACTACAATGATAGAAACTTCCTGGCAGATTAAAACTGTGTGCCCGACCGAGACTCGAACTCGGGACCTTTGCCTTTCGCGGGCAAGTGCTCTACCATCTGAGCTACCGAAGCACGACTCACACCAGGTCCTCACAGCTTTCCTTCTTCCAGTATCCGTCTCCTACCTTCCAAACTTTACAAAAGCTGTGAGTACCGGGCTTGAGTCGTGCTTCGGTAGCTCAGATGGTAGAGCACTTGCCCGCGAAAGGCAAAGGTCCCGAGTTCGAGTCTCGGTCGGGCACACAGTTTTAATCTGCCAGGAAGTTTCATATCAGCGCACACTCCGCTGCAGAGTGAAAATCTCATTCTGGATACAATGATAGAGATTGCCCTTATCGTCCGGGTACATAAAATGTAGGTGATAATATTTATTCATCTTATAACTTTGATGATATTGAGTTCCCCGTCAACATCCAGGACACACCTAAATTCGAGGCACAAAATATCGAAATATCGGTACACGTTTATGGCATGGAGGAGAAGAAAAGCAAGTCAGACGAGCAAGACAAGCATGTCGTAGTAGGCCCCGTCCATTTCTCAAAATTTGCCGGTGAGCGTGAGCTGCATGTAAATATGCTTCTCTTTTCTGAAGGTGACGATTATCACTATGTCTGGACCAAGGACATCTCCCGACTCCTTTCCGCCCAACTATCAACTGATCGTCGTGTAAAACATATTTGTTTAAGGTGCCTCAATTATTTCTCCCCTGAACAGCTATTAGCTACGCATCTAGTAGACTGTACTTCCAAGGATGTGGTAAGTGTTATTATGCCCACGGAGGAAACCAAATTCATAAAGTTTAGGAATGCTCACCACCAGAAGCGGTGTCCGTTTGTTGTGTACGCCGACTTTGAGGTCCTTCTCGCTCCTGTGACCCGCTGTGAAGGCGATCCTACGACCTCACACACCACCTCACCTGCCACCGTACATCTATAGGTCCTGATTTAATTATCTCATTCTGTTTTGAACAGTCAATCACAATTATTGGCGCTAGCTTCTTGAAACTCTGTGGGCTGAGTAGGCATCCTTCACTTTCAACACCTTCGTAGTAAGATGCTCGGAATCTCGCATACGTGTCAAATGCCAGACTGAATACATTGCTGTCCCACTGTAGATGTAGATTCTCATATGGGTAGTATTCTGAATTAAAGTAGACTCTGGCGTTAGTTCACTTGCAGTGGTCAAATTCAGTTGAGTCCTTTGATAAATTAGCACGCCTTTGAGTTTGAAATGCTGGTATGATGAATCGAGGTGCTTCCAACTGCACTGATGTTTTAATAGCCCAAGTATGTGTGGACGCTCTAGGTAGGACTGGATATTCAAAAAGCTCTCATGATCGGAAAGTTAGTGGTAGGTAGGTGCCAGCATTCAGAACTTTTAAGAGCTTCAAGCGCTCCTCGTCGGCAACGGTGATATGAGGCATTTTCCATGATATGCTATTTATCTTGATTTGAACATTCTCTGGAGAGTCCCCCGCACTTAAATCAATCGGCGAAAAGTAATTTGCGGGTAATACTGATCCTCGCTGTTTTAAAGTCAGAGTGTGCGAAATTGCATCTAAACATCAAATGATGGTCATGTGTTCAGTGACAGCTCTTTTATAAATCGCGCACATGATCTGACGGTGACGCATTCCTGAGGAGGTTCGCCGTCGCTGTGATGAAGAACATAGCCCAGAGATGACCACAGAGATATGTGTTAAAGTACTGATATCGCCGGACATTGTAGAAGACGCGTCTTTTGCTGGTGAAGTAGCGTTGTAATTCTTCAGGCGGCTGTAAATCGCCGAATGAATCGAAATACTCAACTGTATTTCGACTTTTCTTAACATACGCAACCCAATGGGTCCCTGGACCCCCAGCAACATCTAAATTTACAATTACGCACTCATTAGTCCGCCACATGGTCTTTGGTAATGTATTCCGCATAAAGACGCAGCGGAATCCACGAATGTGAAGTTTCTGTTTAATAATTTTAACTAGATCTTTATTCGTGAGCTGCGGTCGGGTAGGATAACTAACAGACTTTATTTTTTATTTTTGAAGAGACCTAGTCCTTTCCTGTATTGTTTCAAGTAGAGACCTTTTCCGATAGCTGCTGCCTCCATAGCACGATTATGTCTTCTGGCTCCCTCTAGTTGTGTTTGTGCATTCTGTGCGTTTTTGACCGTTTTTGCTACAGCTGCGGCACCGCCTGTGAGTGAACCTATAGCGGACAGGCCTGCAAGGGCTGGAATGAGGAACGGGATTATTCCGCCCGAAGTCTTTGGTAGCGGTAGGACCCTAGGTGGTTTAATTGAAGTCGTGTTTTTCTTCTTGTTCCCATCATTGAACACACGTTTAGCTGCAGACATCGAGATGAGAATACAGTTTTTCAACACAACCGGGTTTGTTGTTCTTCCTGTTCTTCTTCGCTCGCTAAGCTGTTCGCGCTGCTTTCATAATTCGTTTGAAATTCATCACACCCAACCCCAACTTAATTGTTCCACGCATGGTTTTATCAACCACGAATGTAGCAACGCGTTGACCTATTTCCAGATCTTTTCTTCGCCTTATTTGCTTGGCTTTATGTGCTAATATCCGGTCGGCGACGTGGAGCGCTGGGAGATACTTTTTTGCTGCGTATGCGAGGTCGTGCTCAAGGCAGGCTTCGTCTAGTAGGTTAATACCTTTATCCCCTCGTGCCAGGCGCTTCTGAAGCTTTGTTCCAGGCCCACAGAAGTTATATCCGGGAATGTGCAATTCAGCAGGCAACTTGTCGAGAACACCAACCCCACCTCTTATTATGATGTGCCTCCTAACTTGCATGGTACACTACTGAGGAGATAGAGGTCTACTCTCCCCGTTATATACTAACACGTCAGCTTCGATCCAACTGTTTTCTGATGATGGAAATCCTAGCCATTTAACCAGTGTTCTATTCCCACGACGCCTTATCACCCGCTCGATGAGAAATACATCTGGTTCAGAACTCTTCTGCAATTCCTCCATGTAAAAGCATCCTGCAATTTCTTCGCCCTTTCCGTCCATTAAGACATATGTCCTAGGGTTGGTTCGCTGCACTTTGGATACTGTGAATATCTCAGCCGACCAATTTGGTAAGTACGATTTCTCTAACGCGGTCTTGTGTTTTGAAATACGTACTAAGTCGCCTATATTGAACCTCTGTTTGCGAGGGTCGTGCATTTTAATCCGGAAATATATTCTGTCCATGAGTGAATTATCACGTACATCGATCGGTCTCATTTTTATTGTACTATGTTTGATTCAATTATAATTTGCAATTATCTGTGGGAGGATATCTATTCACTTGTACGAACCGCGAAGATTAAACTGCATCCACATTTGAGCTTTGATTGTTCTGCTCAACCGCTCGACGATACTAGCTTTAAGGTGGCTAAACGTGGAGTAGTGGCGTATGCCATACCGCGCCATCACAGTCTTGAAATGGTCATCGTAAAACTCCCCACCGTGATCGGTTTGAAGATTGGTCGCGCATCGATTCGTTTCTGTATGCAGCAGACGCTCAAACACCACAGCAATATCTCTACCGGTTTTCGTTTTCACAGGTAATGCCCAGGCGAATTTAGAGTATGTATCAATAACCATTAAAATGTATTTCAATCCATTATTTTGAGGTGAATATCGATGCATATCTACAAGATCAGCTTGCCAGAGGTCATCCAGCCCTTTAATCGTGACATGTCTACGGGGGTATGTTTTGCGTGCTGGCTTATGCAGTTCTCGAACCACGGTTTCCATACTTATTCGACGATACCTCTTTCTCGAAGCTCTGAGATTGTGGATACAACCTCATTCGAATGAGCTGTATTGCCCGCAGCAGCAGAAGCCATCAACAGTCGAAGTCTGTCTATTAGTTCATCTGGGTCATCGTAATATATATACTGCAGGACTTGATTGCTCACTCCTTTATGCTGAAAGTCTACACCCTCACCGACACTTTTAGTTTGCTCATTGAGTAAAGCTTGTATAATGGTAGTGTATTTAGAGTTTTCAGGCTTTTTCAGTGTTCCATCGGGATTCTTGTACAGATCAGTCAAGTTAATTATTTCCCGATAGACTTTGCGATCATCGGCTGAATATTTTAAGTTTTTTGATGGCCTTAGGAAGATTAGGTTCATTAAGCCAGGTGTTCTTTTAAACTCTGTATCCCCGATGCGTATTGTGCTATCGGATAAAGTTATAGTTTGAGAGCCCAGCATGTACAGTCTCGCTCTGCTGACACCAAATGTTCTATCTATCTTAACGGTCGGATACTGGTTGGTGAATTCTGCGATTGGGTCATTATTATGCAAAGCTATCTTGGTGATAGGTTCGGTAACAGGTTTCAAAGTTTCATTTAGTGTTTGCTCGCGATCTATATGCCCCAACTTCAGTAAACGTAATTTCTCTCGAACTGCTTTGTGCGCCTGAATGACTTTATGCTTTGTCGACATCTCTAAGGATACTAATCAGAGCTCTGAATATCACGTGATTTTATATATGCTTTGTTGTACTCCTTCTTTTCCTTTCTTCCTACCCCACCTTCTTCAATAACAACGGCCTCGGCTTCTATCACGCTCTCAATTGCGCTAATTCTGCTCTCCATCCGGTTTTGGTTAATGGCAAGAAGTTTCCGGGTGTCCTTTAATTCCCTTACATCTTTAACTAGTCTGGACTCAAGATTTTTAAATTTGATATCTGTGTACATGCGGGGACTCTGTCTTTGCACACCTAATCTCTCAGACTCAGCGTCCGCCATGCGTACGAATTTGTCCATGGTGAAATGTTAACTGATGGGATAAGGTATTTTCGTATGGAGAAAGTCGTATGGAGAAAGTCTTCGAAGTTCCGGCTGTACCTACCGTCATTTAGTTTACGGGTTTTACCAATAACGTGAAAGCCGTATTGTGAGTGGTTCCAGCAATCAGCACATATCTTTACAAAATCATTGTACGACATGTCGGTCCCTACATGAGCATGGTAAATGTGCTTTAAATTTAGGTTTTCTTGTTTGAATGCTATAACGAGGTTTGCGTTATCCCTCACCAGCTGTTTTGGGATCCTGGAATACGTTTGACTCAGATAAAATACATCAATACCCATATGACGGCCAAAGCAGAAATATTTACGGATTTGATCTTGCTTTTCAATAGCGACATCGTCAAATACACTCCTGGAAATGGAAAAAAGAACACATTAACACCGATGTGTCAGACCCACCATACTTGCTCCGGACACTGCGAGAGGGCTGTACAAGCAATGATCACACGCACGGCACAGCGCACACACCAGGAACTGCGGTGTTGGCTGTCGAATGGCGTTAGCTGCGCAGCGTTTGTGCACCGCCTCCCTCAGTGTCAGCCAGTTTTCCGTGGCATACGAAGCTCCATCGCAGTATTTATCACTGGTAGAATGCCGCGACAGCGTGGACGTGAACCGTAGGTCTAATTGACGGACTTTGAGCGAGGGCGTATAGTGGGCATGCGGGAGGCCGGGTGGACGTACCGCCGAATTGCTCAACACGTGTGGCGTGAGGTCTCCACAGTACATCGATGTTGTCGCCAGTGGTCGGCGGAAGGTGCACGTGCCCGTCGACCTCGGACCGGACCGCAGCGACGCATGGATGCACACCAAGACCGTAGGATCCTTCGCAGTGCCGTAGGGGACCGCACCGCCACTTCCTAGCAAATTAGGGACACTGTTGCTCCTGGGGTATCGGCGAGGACCATTCGCAACCGTCTCCATGAAGCTGGCCTACGGTCCCGCACACCGTTAGGCCGTCTTCCGCTCACGCCCCAACATCGTGCAGCCCGCCTCCAGTGGTGTCGCGACAGGCGTGAATGGAGGGACGAATGGAGACGTGTCGTCTTCAGCGATGAGAGTCGCTTCTGCCTTGGTGCCAATGATGGTCATATGCGTGTTTGGCGCCGTGCAGGTGAGCGCCACAATCAGGACTGCATACGACCGAGGCACAAAGGGCCAACACCTGGCATCATGGTGTGGGGAGCGATCTTCTACACTGGCCGTACACCTCTGGTGATCGTCGAGGGGACACTGAATAGTGCACGGTACATCCAAACCGTCATCGAACCCATCGTTCTACCATTCCTAGTCCGGCAAGGGAACTTGCTGTTCCAACAGGACAATGCACGTCTGCATGTATCCTGTGCCACCCAACGTGCTCTAGAAGGTGTAAGTCAACTACCCTGGCCAGCAAGATCTCCGGATCTGTCCCCCATTGAGCATGTTTGGGACTGGATGAAGCGTCGTCTCACGCGGTCTGCACGTCCAGCACAAACGCTGGTCCAACTGAGGCGCCAGGTGGAAATGGCATGGCAAGCCGTTCCACAGGACTACATCCAGCATCTCTACGATCGTCTCCATGGGAGAATAGCAGCCTGCATTGCTGCGAAAGGTCGATATACACTGTACTAGTGCCGACATTGTGCATGCTCTGTTGCCTGTGTCTATGTGCCGGTGGTTCTGTCAGTGTGATCATGTGATGTATCTGACCCCAGGAATGTGTCAATAAAGTTTCCCCTTCCTGGGACAATGAATTCACGGTGTTCTTATTTCAATTTCCAGGAGTGTATGAAGGCAGTGTTTGGCTTTATCTCTTCAGGTGGGGGGACGTCGTCGCTTTCACTGAAGGCTCTGTACGTTACACCGTCTACTCCATCTAATATTTTCTTCACTAACTGGTACTTGGGCTGAAAGAGTGTTTTGGAGAAGACGAAAAGGTGCTCGAAGCGGACTCCGTCTATGTGCGTTAACAGAGCCATGAGGACATTTGTCTTACCACAGCTGGATGGACCTACAATTATAGCTCGTATGCTGTCGGGAAGGAGTGGTCCATTCTTGTTGGTCTTCTGGTCTTGGTCATCATCACACGACCAGTCACCTTCAACAAAGCCCTTGAGGCGAGGGTGTTCCACCCAGCCCGCCATGATACCTACTGTGGCAGGTCAAGGTGTGGAATACGCTTTTATATGATTAAAAATATGTGTTTGCGTGTAGTCACTATACCGCAGTCACCTTACCAACTGAGATACAGCGGCTACACAATAGAATGAACTGGAGGTGGTATATTTAAAGGGAAGGCAGTCATATAGATTAACGTAGGTGACGTTTTGTGTTGACAAATAAAAAACACGCAATGACAAATTTAATATTATAAAATAATATATTTATTTATTAAAATATTTACAAATATGAACAGTATGAGAAAAAATCAGTACATTCTTTTTTAGGCGGTGCAGCAGATGTACAGTAGTTGGAAAATAGCTGCTTCTTGTATGCTTGAAATTCAGGGCATATATATCGTAATGTTATGGGTGAATTACAATAGTCCGGTATTCCATCAGTAAATTTGAGTTCAACATTTTCAACACTTATTCGAGGAATAGCACAAGACTTGGGCACTGGTGTTGTACACATACTATAACAATGTTCTATATCATCTATGTGAATGCTACATGTGTGAAGCCAGTTAATGATGTCAGTGTACACTGCCTGAACGTACTAGTTAGAACCATATCTAAATTGAACAAGTTATCAACAGTAGGGTGATGCATGAAAATACTATAACCATCAGCACTTTTAATTTTTTGTGTAGCATCATCATACATTGATAGAATACTCACAGTTGGACTGCCACAGTACATGTCTTGGTAGGAGTGGGGTGGATAATATTCGGTAGTCATATGATTCTTGATTTGTGTTTGTAAACGACACAGTTCATCCCAGTCGTAGTCAGAAAATTTCACTTTAATATTTTTGAGCACATTTTCCAGCACTAACACAGTTGAGAGGCTACCGTATTGTGAAACTTCAAGTCCTACATGGATACGTTTTGAACCACTAACTGTTAACACATAGCTTGGGGCGAATAGTAAAGGATGAGGGGAAGCGGCAGTCGGTATCTTCTCATCCACAACATCCACACCAGCGTTGTTACCCTGCTGTTCTTGCATTGATGGCGGGACGTCCCTTGTGAGATTATGATCAGTAGACGGCTCGTACGAAGGAGCCCAGTACTGTAAAGCCCCGTCAAGCGCAGCCTCTGCCACCGACATTAACACCTGGCTATCCTGCTCCAGAAAGCTGAGAAGCTGAGCTACAGGATCCTTCGTGGACGAGTCCGAGGCCTTCACGTGCGTGGACCGGGACATATTGGGACCTGTTGATGCTGGCGTCACGGGCGGAGCTGCTGGTGGACCAAGACAAATATCCATAAGAAATGATGTCATGTTGGTAGAGAAATAATAATAATAATAGCAATAATAATAATAACAATAATAATAATATTAAAGAAGAACTAAAGGAAAAATATAGACAAAGACTAACAAAAATACTGAAAACAGACTTGACAGCAAGAAACAAAACAAAAGCTATAAATACTTATGCTTTACCAATAGTGACCTACTCATTTGGAGTAGTGAAATGGAGTAACACAGACCTAGCAGCACTCAATACACTTACACGATCACAATGCCACAAATATAGAATACTTCACATACATTCAGCAACAGAAAGATTCACATTAAGCAGAAACCAATGAGGAAGACGATTTATCGACATAAAAAACCTACATTATGGACAGGTAGACAATTTAAGAAAATTCTTTCTAGAACGACCAGAAACTAGCAAAATATACAAAGCAATCACTCACATAAATACATCGGCTAAACCACTGCAATTTCATAACCACTTCTACAACCCTTTAGATCACATAACATCAACAGATACGAAGAAAGTAAATTGGAAAAAGAAAATACCACATGGCAAGCACCCCTATCATTTAACACAGCCACACACCGATCAAGACGCATCCAACACATGGCTAAGAAAAGGCAATATATACAGTGAGAAGGAAGGATTCATGATTGTAATACAGGATCAAACAATAAACACCAGATATTACAGCAAGGATATTATTAAAGATCCCAATACCACAACAGATAAATGCAGACTTTGCAAACAACAAATAGAAACAGTAGATCACATCACAAGCGGATGTACAATACTAGCAAATACAGAATACTCCAGGAAACATGACAATGTAGCAAAAATAGTACATCAACAGCTTGCCTTACAACATAAACTTATAAAACAACACGTTCCGACATACAAGTATGCACCACAAAATGTACTGGAGAATGATGAATACAAATTATATTGGAACAGAACCATTATAACAGATAAAACAACACCACACAACAAAACTGACATCATACTCACCAATAAAAAGAAGAAATTAACACAACTAATCGAAATATCCATACCTAATACAACAAATATACAAAAGGAAACAGGAGAAAAAATTGAAAAATACATCCAACTGGCTGAGGAAGTCAAGGACATATGGCATCGGGATAAATTTGACATTATACCAATTATACTATCAACTACAGGAGCCATACCACACAATATCCACCAGTACATCAATGCAATACAGCTACATCCAAACTTATATAAACAACTACAGAAATCCGTAATTATTGATACATATTCAATTACCCGAAAGTTCCTAAATGCAATATGACATATACCGTACAGTTAAAAGGAAGTCACGCTTGACCAAGGTCCGCATCACTTTCTACTTTAAACGGGACATAACGTCTGAGATAAGAAAGAAATAATAATAATAATAATAATAATAATAATAAAAATCCGTGGAGGCCCGGGAAAAGAATAGGTCTCCAATATGTTCTGACAGTCGTAAAAGGCGACGAAATGAACAAACCACTAATAGGGCTAACCCCCCTTTTAGTGTGATTAGTTAGTTCAGGACAGAACTAAAGAAGCATAGGACAAGCGCTGTCATGGTCGGGGACGACGCTTGAACTCTATGCCCGCCCACAATGGTAACGACACTGCTAGCCACACGGAAAAAGGTTTTAAATCCAAATAGAGGTGTTTTGCGGAATATGCTTCCTGCAACCACCCTAGAAGGAAAACAAACACAGAGGGTGAGACTGTCGGATGAAATTAATCGACACCTCATGTTCTGTTATTACCAAGCAGCAAACCTAGGAACCAACACAACTGGATACAGATCACAAGTATACACAACATTTATTACCAAACACCCAGAATTAAAATTTTTAACAGATCAACGACTAGCTGATCAGATCTGTGTAATAATCAAAAATAAAGGATACCCCAGTCAGAATTAGAAAACATGAAACAACAAGTACAACAAATACTGGAACAAAATAATATGCAATCAGAAGAAGAAGAAAATACAGTAATGGACTCAAACATTCCAGAGCAAAGAAACAAAGAAAAACACACATCAATTAAACAATCAGAGGAAAACGAAATCTTAAGACAGCCACCAGAACAAGCACAAGTAGAACACAAGTGACACACATGTTAGATATAGAAGAAACATTTCAGCTGAGATATATACACTCCTGGAAATTGAAATAAGAACACCGTGAATTCATTGTCCCAGGAAGGGGAAACTTTATTGACACATTACTGGGTCAGATGCATCACATGATCACACTGACAGAACCACAGGCACATAGACACTGGGAACAGAGCATGCACAATGTCGGCACTAGTACAGTGTATATCCACCTTTCGCAGCAATGCAGGCTGCTATTCTCCCATGGAGACGATCGTAGAGATGCTGGATGTAGTCCTGTGGAACGGCTTGCCATGCCATTTCCACCTGGCGCCTCAGTTGGACCAGGTTCGTGCTGGACGTGCAGACCGCGTGAGAAGACGCTTCATCCAGTCCCAAACATGCTCAATGGGGGACAGATCCGGAGATCTTGCTGGCCAGGGTAGTTGACTTACACCTTCTAGAGCACGTTGGGTGGCACGGGATACATGCGGACGTGCATTGTCCTGTTGGAACAGCAAGTTCCCTTGCCGGTCTAGGAATGGTAGAACGATGGGTTCGATGACGGTTTGGATGTACCGTGCACTATTCAGTGTCCCCTCGACGATCACCAGAGGTGTACGGCCAGTGTAGAAGATCGCTCCCCACACCATGATGCCGGGTGTTGGCCCTGTGTGCCTCGGTCGTATGCAGTCCTGATTGTGGCGCTCACCTGCACGGCGCCAAACACGCATATGACCATCATTGGCACCAAGGCAGAAGCGACTCTCATCGCTGAAGACGACACGTCTCCATTCGTCCCTCCATTCACGCCTGTCGCGACACCACTGGAGGCGGGCTGCACGATGTTGGGGCGTGAGCGGAAGACGGCCTAACGGTGTGCGGGACCGTAGGCCAGCTTCATGGAGACGGTTGCGAATGGTCCTCGCCGATACCCCAGGAGCAACAGTGTCCCTAATTTGCTAGGAAGTGGCGGTGCGGTCCCCTACGGCACTGCGAAGGATCCTACGGTCTTGGTGTGCATCCATGCGTCGCTGCGGTCCGGTCCGAGGTCGACGGGCACGTGCACCTTCCGCCGACCACTGGCGACAACATCGATGTACTGTGGAGACCTCACGCCACACGTGTTGAGCAATTCGGCGGTACGTCCACCCGGCCTCCCGCATGCCCACTATACGCCCTCGCTCAAAGTCCGTCAATTAGACCTACGGTTCACGTCCACGCTGTCGCGGCATTCTACCAGTGATAAATACTGCGATGGAGCTTCGTATGCCACTGCAAACTGGCTGACACTGACGGCGGCGGTGCACAAACGCTGCGCAGCTAGCGCCATTCGACGGACAACACTGCGGTTCCTGGTGTGTCCGCTGCGCCGTGCGTGTGATCATTGCTTGTACAGCCCTCTCGCAGTGTCCGGGGGAAGTATGGTGGGTCTGACACACCTGTGTTCTTTTTTACATTTCCAGGAGTGTAGAATACAAAGACACAAATACAGACATTTGACCATTCTTACATAGACCGCCAAATAACCCACAAGTCGAAACAACAATAAAAACTATCAACACAATCATACACAACAAAATAAATGGAAACACAACTATGGAAGAGTTACAACTACTGGTTTATATAGGAGCACTCACTACACTAAATATACACACTAGGCAGAGATCAAAACCAACCAACACACAGAAGAAACCCACAAAACCAGCATGGTACCACAGGCTACAGATCAGAATAGAAAAACTGAGAAAAGACATCGGACAGCTAACACAATTTATAAGAAATGAAATGTCAGAAAAAAAGAAAGAAAGGTTAGATAAAATCTCACAACAAGAAGCGATAGAGCAATTAGATGAAAAGAAGCAGAAATTACGAGCATTGGCCAAAGGACATAGAAGATACAAAAAAATTGAAAATAGAAGGAAACAAAACCAAACAATCAGCACACAAACCAAAAGAAATTTTACCAGACAATAGCTAATACACACATTAAAATAGACAATCCACCAAACATAACAGATATGGAACACTTCTGGAGCAACATATGGTCAAACCCGGTACAACATAACAGGCATGCACGGTGGATACAAGCAGAAACAGACACATACATGATGATACCACAAATGCCTGATTGATAATTTTGCAACATAAAGTCATCCAAGCAATTAATTCTACTCACTATTGGGAAGCCCCAGGAAAAGATGAAATAGCAAATTTCTGGCTGAAGATGTTCACCTCAACACATTCACATCTAACTAAAATATGTAACAGTTACATTGCAGACCCATACACATTCCCTGATACACTTACACATGGAATAACTTATCTGAAACCTAAAGATCAAGCAGACACAGCAAACCCAGCTAAATATCGCCCCATAACATGCCTACCAACAATATACAAAATATTAACTTCAGTCATTACACAGAAATTAATGACACATACAACACAGAACAAAATTATAAATAAAGAACAAAAAGGCTGTTGCAAAGGAGCACGGAGATGTAAAGAGCATCTGATAGTAGATGCGGAGGTGACATATCAAGGTAAAACTAAACAAAGGTCGCTACACTACGCATTCATTGATTAACAAAAAGCTTTTGATAGAGTACCCCACTCACGGTTACTACAAAAATTGGAAATATACAATGTAGATCCTAAACTGATACAGTTCCTAAACATAGAAATGAAAAATTAATATCCAAACAAATTCAAATAATATCACATCACAGCCAATACAGATTAAGCATGGAATATACCAAGGAGACTCATTAAGTCCTTTCTGGTTCTGCCTTGCTCTGAACCCATTATCCAACATGCTAAATAATACAAATTACGAATACAATATACTGGAACATACCCACACAAAATAACACATTTGCTATACATGAATGATCTAAAACTACTGGCAGCAACAAATCAACAACTCAACCAATTACTAAAGATAACAGAGGTATTCTGCAATGATATAAATATGGCT
This sequence comes from Schistocerca gregaria, assembly GCF_023897955.1. NCBI lineage: Eukaryota > Metazoa > Arthropoda > Insecta > Orthoptera > Acrididae > Schistocerca > Schistocerca gregaria. The sequence goes on from NC_064920.1 coordinate 604,451,753, forward strand.
TTTGGAACAGACAAATGTAAGAAAAATAGCATAGTCAAGGGAAAACACACTAAACAAGAAGATTACATGTTGTATAACCACAGCGACTGCATAGAAGCGATGGAAAAAACATATGCCTATAAATATCTACGATACAGACAAAAAATAGGAATAGATAATACAAATATTAAAGAAGAACTAAAAGAAAACTATAGACAAAGACTAACAAAAATACTGAAAACAGCTATAAATACTTATGCTATACCAATATTGACATACTCATTTGGAGTAGTGAAATGGAGTAACATAGACCTAGAAGCACTCAATACACTTGCACGATCACAATGCCACAAATATAGAATACATCACATACATTCAGCAACAGAAAGATTCACATTAAGCAGAAACCAAGGAGGAAGAAGATTTATCGACATAAAAAACCTACATTCTGGACAGGTACACAATTTAAGAAAATTCTTTCTAGAACAACCAGAAACTAGCAAAATATACAAAGCAATCACTTATATAAATACATCAGCTACACCACTGCAGTTTCATAACCAATTATACAACCCCCTTAGGACACATAACATCAATAGATACAAAGAAAGTAAATTGGAAAAAGAAAACACTACATGCCAAGCACCCGTATCATCTAACACAGCCACACAACGATCAAGACGCATCCAACACATGGCTAAGAAAAGGCAATATATACAGTAAGATGGAAGGATTCATGATTGCAATACAGGATCAAACAATAAACACCAAATATTACAGCAAGCATATTATTAAAGATCCCAGTACAACAACAGATAAATGCAGACTTTGCAAACAACAAATAAAAACAGTAGATCACATCACAAGCGGATGTACAATACTAGCAAATACAGAATACTCCAGGAAACATGACAATGTAGCAAAAATAGTACATCAACAGCTTGCCTTACAACATAAACTTATAAAACAACACGTTCCCACATACAAGTATGCACCACAAAATGTACTGGAGAATGGTGAATACAAATTATATCGGAACAGAACCATTATAATAGATAAAACAACACCACATAACAAACCTGACATCATACTCACCAATAAAAAGAAGAAATTAACACAACTAATCGAAATATCTATACCAAATACAACAAATATACGAAAGAAAACAGGGGAAAAAATTGAAAAATATGTCCAACTCGCTGAGGAAGTCAAGGACATGTGGCATCGGGATAAAGTTGACATTATACAAATTATATGATCAACTACAGGAGTCATACCACACAATATCCACCAATACATCAATGCAATACAGCTACGTCCAAACTTGTATATACAACTACAGAAATCCGTAATTATCGATACATGTTCAATTACCTGAAAGTTCCTAAATGCAATATAACATATACTGTACCGTTAAAAGGAAGTTACGCTTGATCAAGGTCCGTGTCAATTTCAATTTTTGACCAGACATAACGTCTGAGAAAAGAAAGAAATAATAATAAAAATTGAAAAATACATCCAACTGGTTGAGGAAGTCAAGGACATGTAGCATCAGGATAAAGTTGACATTAGACCGATTATACTATCAACTACAGGAGTCATATCACACAATATCTACCAGTACATCAACGCAATACAGCTACATCCAAAGTTATACATACATCTGCAGAAATCTGTTATTATTGACATATGTTCAATTACCCTAATGTTCCTAAATCCAATGTAACATATACCATACAGTTAAAAGGAAGTCACGCTTGATCAAGGCCCACGTCACTTTCCATTTTTAACCAAACATAACCTCTGAGAAAGGAAAGAATAATAATAATAATAATAATTTGAGGACTTACTTTTCTGTTGCTGCTTGCTCCTCCTCCTATTCTGCTGTGATTGTGACTGACGCTTCATCTTGACCGACTTGAAAGAAGATGGAGGAGCTGCTGAGTCCTCCTCATGTAGAAACCAACTACGTCATCATGATGCTGTGCTGCTATTGGTTGAATGAGGTGAATACGTGACCTATCGAAGTGCCCTCTAGCGGAGAACTCGTGAACTAGATCAGTTCGTCGCTCTGTTAGATCGGAGGCAGTCGTCTCTTGTGGGCTGGGAGCTTAAATGTGATCTTTAGGAAAGGTAGACAGTCCCAACAGTAGCAGATGTTTCCATGAAATGGGTAATGCATTTTTAAAGCATTTCGTTGGAGGGAATTTATTTGAAAGGACTGTGTTCTTATTCATATGTTCCAGGATTAATGCACGTTTCCATTCAGCATGTAGGAGGTTATGGGGGCAGTCCTCGACTGTATGCTTGCAAAATACACTGCTGTTAAACTCATCGCAGTCAAACACCAATAACTTATCGACTGAACACATTCTGCAGGATAGGCTTCAATGGTATATACGTTGTATATGATTTGTCGCTACGTGCTGGCCAGGGGGTGGCGAGAATTTGAACTAATTCAGTTGGAGCGCGGACGTCGTGGTGACTGCACTGCGATATCAAGGATGTGTGTGCTAACTGTTGGAGAACAATTGATGACTGTACTGCTTGAAATAAAATCTTCAGTCCCTTCCCCCCTGCAAAATCAAAGGACGTGAATTACGTTACTGTAAGTGCTGTTTATTATTTGACGCGATTATAATAGGCTACCTGTGAAAAAAAGACAAAAAATGATAAGTGAAGGAGAAAGTTCGTACATGTGATAAATTATGGTGTTGCAGATTTGAACTTGTGATAGATTTTTGTTATGGATGTAAGGAGAATGGCTTTCTCACCGAAAAAACGGACATCTTGAATAAATAATAAATGATAATAATACATAGAAGTACAGTTTTTGAGAGGATATCGTGTTGGAATTTGAATTTGTTGCAATTTTCTAGTGGAGAATGGTCTATAATAATAAATGATAATGAATGAATTAAATAATAATGAATGACAATGAATGTTAATAAATGATTATGAATGATAATGAATGTTAATGAATGATAATGAATAATAATCATAAAGACAAGTATGGTCTTTGCATGCACTATCCTGTTGGAATTCAAACTTCATGCAATTTTTTTTTCTTCTGGAGGCTTAAGTTAGTGGACATAACACAGTTAGACTATTCTCCCGCCAAAATCCGCCATCTTGGATGAAGTCATGCGATGTTTCCAAGTCTACATGCCGCCATCTTGGATGACGTCATCGCCGCCATCTTGAATAAATTTGGCAACAATGCAATGTGCGCTGACTCATAGGTTGTCCCCCCTATTGACAAGGGCTGCAAATGGACAAATGGAGATATTTGATTCTGATAAATGGCAGATTATTACTACAAAGAGAGTGTGAACGAGTATCGCGAAAACGGAGAATCAGGTGGAAGAATGTTCACTTGCTACTTAGCATCTTGCTACTTAGCATCTACGGAAAGAGGTAGGACAGTGAAACTACTCTAGGTGCTAAACGGTTGGACGTCCACAACTCTACACGGAACAGGGGTTTTGGAGGCTTGCCTGCTCTGTAAATAAGGATGGATGGGCATCTGTGGCATGTTTTCCGAAGGATCACAATGCTGGTACATACACGAGTATCTCGTAACACACCATTTGTGGTTCATTGTTGAAACACGACGACCTACATAGACACCAACGATCATTATCATAAAATAAGGGAAATCAGAACTCTCACGGAAATAGGTAGGTGTTCGTTTTTTACGCGCTCATTAAGAGTGGAATAACGGAAAATTATTGTGAATTTGGCTCGATGAACCCTCTGGCCAGGCACTTACGTGTGTTTTGTAGAGTAGCTACGGAAGTGCCCATGTAGATGAACATTGTTGTATGGTTACGGCTATGTTGCTACATTTTTTGTTAAAAATTTCTTTCATGTTATTTAGAATTTGACATTTCTATACAATTCCACCAGTCTCTATTTTTATAGGTCGATTTGACCAAAGGGGATTCAAAAATTATTTGTCCGACTTTTCTTACTTTCCCTAGCTGTCCATTAAAATCGACAACAAGAATTTTCATGTGATATTGTGTGATTTTAGAGAGTGTCATTCCTACCACTTCCCATGAATTATTTACTTTTTCTGTTGTTTTCCCATTGGTTGTTTGGCGAATGACCATTAATTAATTTACAGATTATATTTTCATATTTCCAGGAAATTGGTATTAAATGGTGTTCACATGGCCCTACCTCGATTGTGGAACTGAACATAATTTGTGAAACTGCAAAATGCAACACGCAGATAGAGTGTACTTTATAAGGATTGTTTTGTTTGTTATCTGTGAGTAGACTAGACTTTCAGAAAGCGAAAGTGTTGTCATTTGCCAATATTATTCCGTTTACGACTGAAATTTTAATTTTTTTCGTATATTTCTCGTGATGTATGTTATTTTCCTGGGTTCTGGACTGAGTTAATGTTCACTTCCTATTTTAGGTTTCAATGGCCAAAATGTTCCTCTCATTTGTGATAATGCCTGTCTGCCTAGTCTTCCCAGAATCTAACAGACAATCTACGCCACTGACTTAGGAGGACGTATTACATTTGGGGTAACTGTGCGATTAGACTGTGCGATTACTACAACGCTCCAGTATTGTACTTGTACTCCGAGGGTTGTGTCGGTAAAAACACTTAGTGACTAATACTGGAAATCAGTTCCAGTAATTTTTCGAGCACACTACTAGCGAACAGAAAATATGTCTTAGTAATAACTGAGAAAAAATTATGATGATAAAGATCTGAACTGTAGCATTAATGCAAGTCAGATAATAGCTGTGGGAAACTGGAAGGATACTGAATAATTTCGAACACGGATGTCACAAGAAGAATCAAAATACTGCTGTCACAAGGAGACTTAGGCGATTATCGCTTTTCTAAATAGACAATATAACCATTTTCCTCATTTCAGCTCGTTTGATATGTTTGGAATTAGGTGCAGACTTCTGCATAGTTCTAAAGGAAATTATCATTTGCTTTACACTGATACATACGACCTCCCTTAGGAAGAACGGCTTGTCGATTCTGTTTTATATCTTTAAAACGTTTTATCGATTTTAATAGTTGGATATCGTGGCAACCTACATGATGTCGCTATTCAGATGCTAAGGTGGACGTATTGATGGTAGACAAATATCAATTAGTATCCCCGGCTAAAACAATCTAGAAACTCGAATCTAGGAGAAGACGTAATGATGTTGGTTCGCAAAAGAACTAAATATGCGCAGATTCTTCGTCATTGGTTGCGCATGAGGCGAACTTTGATGATGTGTTTTGTTATTGTCCACCAGATACCATAAAACATAATCGTGCATTGTTAATTAACTTCTGCTTTTAAAGAAATTTTCCCCATTTGGCAGTAATTTACTATTCATTCTTTTCACGTACTCATTATTTTGGCTTTATACTCAGTCTCAATGGCATGTTGAAATGTCACAAAAAGTTCGACCTAGCTAAATGACATGTCATCGTGGCAGTAACGTATATCTGGTCTTATTCAGTTTCCGCTTGGGAACTGGTACAAAGCGGAACCATGATTGTGTGAGACAAGTGAACAGTAATTTGTAGTTAAATAGAGGAAATTTCTTTCAAGTAGTTCTACATGACTGTAATCCCCACGAAGGAAAAATAATGAACTTGTGTTTCTTGAAAAATTAGGGAGTGGAAATCACTACTGAAAATATAGACTACATTAAGCGTATAAATATGTCAGAAATTTGGATACACTATGCTGCGTCGGGATTTCAGTTACAAATGCAATTAAAACGGAGCTAGTTGTGCGAGGTGGTGGCTAATGCAGAATAACTGGAATGAGAATATCCAAGAAAACAAAAAAACAAAGAGTAGTGCCGCCTGCACAACGACGGGCACGCAACAGAGACTCTAACCCACTTAAAATGGGATGGTGTGCGCACACCGCTTCACACGCAGTTACATTTTCCTTAGTATCTGAGAGAATAGTGATGTCGTACCAATACTCCCGTTCCAAAACGGATCACACACAGTTACCGTTACAATGTATCCGGCTTTCATCCCGCAGTGTCTATAGTATCTGCTTGCCAGTGTTTAAGAGAGTACGTCAGTAAACTGCAGGACAATCTCCGTACAGTGATTCTGATTTAGCTTTTCACTGATTTCCCAAACCACTGCAGAAGAGTTCAATGGGTTCGTTCCTTCTAAATGGGAGCACGCAGTGACCAGTCCCTTCCGTCCAGTCCCTTCCGTGTGTATTTAGAGTTTGTAATTTCGCTTCTAATGACTGATGCCAAGGGAACTGAAAACGATAGACAGTCTTGTATAGCCAATCCGTCCCGTCAGTCACGTAATATCAGTTTGATGAGTTACTGCATTTTATTCTACTTCGTCTTCATCATTAATCTGATAACACCAATTAGTTGTAAATATAGAGGTAATTTATCTGTTTCGTAGATTTTAGACATCATACATATGAATTACAGATTCCTATATCTGACATATCTCTCGACTAGGTCTGAAAAGTTGTCGTCTATTTAATCTGAATTCTGTGAGCGCAGATGTTCGGTACTCTTCTGTATTCTTGTTGTATTACTGGGTGTTTCACGTCAACTTCCCGAAGTTCGTTTCCACCACTCAGTGTTTTCGTACACTATACTGAACAGAATTTACCAACGTCACCCTTGAGATTAACTTTTGAAGTCTTCACTTCTACGAAATAATGTTCAGTTTTCTAGTACACTAAACCAATTTTTTTCCCACGATCATCTCTTCCTCAGTTTCTGTACATGTCGTTCTCATGAATTCTAATTCACTTGTCTATACTCCCAGTCAAATTCAATCCTCAGCAATCTTCGTTGGTCGCTTCTTGTTTATTCTTATCATTTCTTCTGTTACAGAAAAACTAATGTCTAAAAGTATCCGGGACTGTTATCCTATTAAGTAGCTTACATCTTTGATAGTTAATACCGTCTTGACAATAAGGCCAAATGCGCCGTACAGTGGAGATAGCGGTGTGTAATTCGGGGAGTAGTGGTTTAAGATGAAGACTGAAGCCTAGGCTACGCCCAAGTAACAAACGAAGTAGAATGAGGCAGGCACACTGCCTTAAGGACGTGTCGGAAGTCGCGTTATAACTTCTTTGGGTGACGTAACCTGCAAGAGAACATTAATCATTAATACATGACAGCTGAGTATTAATTTTACTAACCCTAGCAGTGCCACCGCATTTTTTTATAACGGGTATTACCAAGAATGGAGAGGGATGCTTTATACCCACCCTAAAAGATGTTAAAAACATAGTTTGTTAATTGTTGTTGACTTAACAACATTTTAAGGAGGTACTATTGTGTAAGCATCATCCTGAACCCGAAAATATCTTTTAGCACACTCGTAGCAATGGCAACGCATTTTCAGTAACGTGAAGTACCGAGCTAGTGGTAGTTATGAGCAACACCAACATTTGAAGAATGAAAATATCATTTTACTCTCTACATACTTTTTAATACCGATCTGTATGTAAGGTTCTCAACCAGACATTATTGAATAATCACCCACTACTAAGATTTCAAGTTTTGGGTTAGGTTTAACCGAAAATTTAAAACATTCATGGATATTCGTAGAAGAATCAACTAAACACAATAAACATTTTTCCAAAAATTTTCTGTTTTAAAGATTACCGTATTTGCAAAATGTGGACCTAAAGTACCTTCTCATAGGTACTGCAAGCGTTAATCATCCTGATTAATTGACTGTTGCAAACATTTGGAGGACAAAATTCTGGGTTTTAAGTGGACTGAACACTAATGAACAAATAATTCATTTCTTACGATTCATTTCAGCTGATAGGTGTGTGCACACTTCTTCATTTAATTTGATGTAATGACGTAAATTTTATTCAGCTTCAGTAGCAAACCTTAAAACTGCATACAATTTGAAAGGCCTAATTTTAAGGAGGTACGATCACCCTTCGTGTTTGAGAGATGAGCCAACATTCTTGCAGGATAGTACATCTATCCCAAGCAAAAACTGCGTTGCATTACGATTGTTTATACGAGAGTATGGGTTAATGTACATACTCACAGCATGCAATGGCTTGTCAGACCATACAGCAAATAATGATTTGCAATGCAGTGTCTTACCTCTGGAGTGTTCATTACTGTCTTCACATGCACTGTTGATTTCGACGTATGGCCAGTGGCATTACTTTCTGTGAATGCAGAATCTGTTGTCCACCCACTCATACTTAAAACTCTTGCAGTTATACCACACTTACTAATTTCGACAGTTGAAACTTCTGGCCGACATACAGAACTACTAGCTATTACCCACAGCTGTCCTCGTAAATCAGTAGTTTTGTTATGATGAGTGATAGTAAGTAAGCTACTGTACATCCAATAACGTCAGCTGCTCTCATGTCTTTGCCTGATCAGATAACAAAAGCTCTTGATGGGCCCCCTCCATCTCTCCCCCCCCCCCCCCCCCTCCACAACCAGACTGCAACAATGCACAGTGATGGGGCAGGCGCAGCATAGTTGCCGAGCGGTGCCTGCCGATGGGTGCGGGCAGGTGCGGACATCTGTGCATCATGCTAGTGAAGTAGCCATACATTATCCAACGTGTAAATTATGCAACAAATTTAATGGATTGTTAACTTGGTTTATATTCAGTGATGTAACAAATTATTTTTGTAGTTCCCAACTTCACTCTCTTGATAAATCTTATATGTCTAATTTCATTTCAATTTTATTTTTATATTTTTTCCATGTTGTCTCCATACAGGGTTTTATCCAAGGTGGTTCACCAATTTAGTCGTCAAAACGTTAAAGACAAATATTTACGATATTAGTATGGAGGTTTGAGATTTGTATCAACATTGTAATCATTAAGCTGAATTGTATTCTGCAGCACGTATCAACCAATAAAACTATTTTCGCAAACGGTAGAGTTTAAAAGTCAAAAATTTAAAAGTAGACATTTTTCCGCAACTTGCATAATATTCTTCAGATCTACGTCTCTCGCATCACACACTCTCTAGCGTAGCCTACTGAAAGAATAATGTGGCTCGTAAATCTAGCGATTCTTGAGTTGATACTTGAAAGAGGTTAGTTAACAGAGAAACATATATTTGTTTATGTGGAAAAGAGGTAAAAAAATAGTGTGTAGACGCATAGCTGCGATTACGTTCGTGCATAGCACACACAACATCACTAGCACGACTGTAAACAAAGCTGCTGACGTCCTCAAAAAACTGCGTTAATTTCGTGCGTGTGAACAATTGGGAACATCTGGGAATTTTTAAATGCAGCCTACAGTAAATGTTTAGCAAAACAAACATACATTTCCTAATAATGTTTCATTACCTAATAAAATTTTCATATAATAGGACCGCGCCACGCACATCACAATAGATTCTATTCACATAGATATCTCTTGCCAGTACAGCAGCAGGAACAAATTCAGTCACTAGAATTTTGTTTAATGAAACTTCTTTTGAGCATACCTACACTTTCAAATGACTCTCAATCACAATATAAGTAACTAATGTGAATGCACAAATAGATTAACACACATAAAAATAATACATTCTCCTTTAACTATTCTCACCAAATTCTTCTGTAAAGATACTACATTAACTTTATCATCCAGTTCCTGAATGCTGTTATACGAAATTCTTTCAAAATGCTCATTGTGGCTGGCTGCACTAATCTTGATGCTTTCCTGCAATACTGCTGCCTCTAATGTGTTTTTCTTCAGGCTCTGCTGTGCATTGTCCTGCAGCTAAAGATAAGTAGGCTGGAAAGATCGGAAAAATGCCTGGCAAGGCATTTGACTGAAATCATGGTTCTTAAAGTAGTGCAGTTACGATTTTTCCGTCTTTTGGTGATACTTCCCAGGTAATGTAGCTAGCTTGGACACGTCTGAAGAGTGAGCACTGCGGTACATTAATCGTAATATACGTATTCAAGTGATCCGGTAAATAGTAATGAATGATAATCTAATATACATGTGTAACTAAGATACACTCCTGGAAATGGAAAAAAGAACACATTGACACCGGTGTGTCAGACCCACCATACTTGCTCCGGACACTGCGAGAGGGCTGTACAAGCAATGATCACATGCACGGCACTGCGGACACACCAGGAACCGCGGTGTTGGCCGTCGAATGGCGCTAGCTGCGCAGCATTTGTGCACCGCCGCCGTTAGTGTCAGCCAGTTTGCCGTGGCATACGGAGCTCCATCGCAGCCTTTAACACTGGTAGCATGCCGCGACAGCGTGGATGTGAACAGTATGTGCAGCTGACGGACTTTGAGCGAGGGCGTATAGTGGGCATGCGGGAGGCCGGGTGGACGTACCGCCGAATTGCTCAACACGTGGGGCGTGAGGTCTCCACAGTACATCGATGTTGTCGCCAGTGGTCGGCGGAAGGTGCACGTGCCCGTCGACCTGGGACCGAACCGCAGCGACGCACGGATGCACGCCAAGACCGTAGGATCCTACGCAGTGCAGTAGGGAACCGCACCGCCACTTCCCAGCAAATTAGGGACACTGTTGCTCCTGGAGTATCGGCGAGGACCATTCGCAACCGTCTCCATGAAGCTGGGCTACGGTCCCGCACACCGTTAGGCCGTCTTCCGCTCACGCCCCAACATCGTGCAGCCCGCCTCCAGTCGTGTCGCGACAGGCGTGAATGGAGGGACGAATGGAGACGTGTCGTCTTCAGCGATGAGAGTCGCTTCTGCCTTGGTGCCAATGATGGTCGTATGCGTGTTTGGCGCCGTGCAGGTGAGCGCCACAATCAGGACTGCATATGACCGAGGCATACAGGGCCAACATCCGGCATCATGGTGTGAGGAGCGATCTCCTACACTGACCGTACACTTCTGGTGATCGTCGAGGGGACACTGAATAGTGCACGGTACATCCAAACCGTCATCGAACCCATCGTTCTACCATTCCTAGACCGGCAAGGGAACTTGCTGTTCCAACAGGACAATGCACGTCCGCATGTATCCCGTGCCACACAACGTGCTCTAGAAGGTGTAAGTCAACTACCCTGGCCAGCAAGATCTCCGGATCTGTCCCCCATTGAGCATGTTTGGGACTGGATGAAGCGTCGTCTCACGCGGTCTGCACGTCCAGCACGAACGCTGGTCCAACTGAGGTGCCAGGTGGAAATGGCATGGCAAGCCGTTCCACAGGACTACATCCAGCATCTCTACGATCGTCTCCATGGGAGAATAGCAGCCTGCATTGCTGCGAAAGGTGGATATACACTGTACTAGTGCCGACATTGTGCATGCTCTGTTCCCTGTGTCTATGTGCCTGTGGTTCTGTCAGTGTGATCATGTGATGTATCTGACCCCAGGAATGTGTCAATAAAGTTTCCCCTTCCTGGGACAATGAATTCACGGTGTTCTTATTTCAATTTCCAGGAGTGTACATTCATAATAAAACTGGCTATTTAGTAATTAGCATTGCTGTATGTAGTTTCCAGTACAAACGCACATTGTGTTGGGTTTAACTCACACAAACACAACTTAGTAACACACAATATGATTCCCGAGTACTGAGAAAACAGTCTCGTAACAATCACATAGCACGAGTTTTTGTGCCCAATGTACAACACAAGACAGCTGTTAACTTTCGCCACTTCTCGCTGGCCATCACGACTTATAATTGTCACAATTGTTTGACGTTTCCATGCAAGTGGTGTTGAACTGATGTGCTTTCGAATTTATAGCATTAGTACGGAGTCTTTGACGCCTTGTTTCAGACAGCGGGAAACGTCCTCGGTAGTACAAATGCCATTGCATCAAGGGCTTAAAGGAGCCTTTCATTTATAGTTATGCTTAGAGGGTAACACCAGTCACGTGATGCCGACTGCATGATTATTTCTGGTTAGCAGCATCGTTCTCGATTAAGTAGGTCGTAATTCCTTTGATGCGAGATTGATATTTTTAATTTTCCGTTCTTAGTACCGTCTTCCTTTCTGTTAAAACTGTAGTAGTGTTTGTGAATGTTATGGTCTCTCTTCATACATGCACGCATGATAAAATTATAGTGATGTTTGTGAATCTCTGTGGACGGTCTGTGTATATATGCACCCAGGATAACACATTTCCTTTGCTAAAGCGCTAATTTCATTGAACTTTGTTTCGTAGTGCCCAAGGAAAACGTAAATCTTGATGGCTGGACATGGGATTTTAATACGTCTTCAGTGTATTATTCATTCCATAACCTCACTCGGTGTGTCTAGATAAATTGTGGGAATCTGTTAGGATCCACTTTCATTCTTGAGGATAATACAGATCTCAGTTTCTACAGTAGCGTATCAAGAGAACGATGAGAAGTATGCATAAATTGTTCAGTTTAACTGTGACTACGGAAGAATGTATCGTCATGTGTGCTCCTACCTTCTGTCACGCAGAAAAAAACTGAGTAAACGTCGTCTTTAATGAGTTGTGAACAAGACAAATCGTGGGGAGAAACATTTGTTCAAAGCAAAGTCCTCAGACCACCTTAACAAGTACCTTGCAGCAGCACAGTTTCAACATGATTGACAGTTGGTTGTTATTTTCATCTGCCACCCAGCAGCTAATTCTACAAAAATTGGCCGAGAGCGCATCATGTCAAACTCATTATTTTATTATTGCGGTCGTTTATTTTACAATAGAAAAATTTTGTGTTACATGAAACTGATGTAGCACACTAACATATTTAACATCATAAATCACTGATGCTCCTTTGCCTGTTGTGAAAAATGATTAATTGTAAAATTTTCAGGTATGCTGAGAAAACTACAGGACTTCTCGGATCATTGAGAAAGAGTATAACTTCAGATAATATAGACGTTAACTAAGATTAGCAGGTACCTCTTGATTGACTTTCTGTAATTATCTCCGTTTCCGTTAAGTACTTTAATCGTCTAATGCAGGTAAGACAATTGAACTAATATTTCCTGCAACTGTCACAAAACCATTTAAATCAAGCAAAATCTATGTTATGATACAGTCCGTCTTTACGTCATACTCACTGAAAATCTTTGACTGGATATTTTAGAAATGACATTTTGCAACGGTGCTACTGAGGCATATACAGTAGCTGTTGAAACAACAGCAGGTACAACATGAACCAAAGATAGACGTTGAAGATTTAGATCATGTATTTATAGGCTTCCTTTTAAACACGAGGTAATGAAACTCAGTGACTAAAATATGGTGTTTACGACTATCAAAACTAGGTCCTGCTAAAAATCGATGCTCCATCACACAGTCCAAAATTGGCCTGTTAATTACAATCCAGAGCACTTCATTCAAAGCAGATAGTTATCGATAGTTGATTGATGTAGTATGAAATTGTCATTGATGTTACTCTTTGAATCGCGACCTGTGAAACGGAACAGGGATGTAGAGTGTGCGACATGCTCGGGGTTTCCGAAATGACGTCATTGCCTGTAAGACAAACAGTCGTGACACAGCTTTGGTTATGTCTTGACGATGAAAAACAAGCGCTAAGACTCCCAGTGGCCAAGGCCTGCCTGTGGGGTACATGTCACCTCCCTCTCTTCGTCTCTCTCCCTCTCTTTCTCACACGCACTCTTTGCTACTTCTGCAAGATTTTGTAAAAGTATATTTCAAAACCTTTCTCTTGCTGCACTGGTGCGGATTATCCGCTCATCTCTCTCTCTCTCTCTCTCTCTCTCTCTCTCTCTCTCTCTCTCTCTCTGTCTTTTACACACACACTCTTTTTTTACGCTCGTCGTGTTTTTTATTACACTGTGCTATCTCTCATTCACGGAAATCTCTCTCTCTCTCGCACACAATCTCTTTTCACGCTCGTCGTTTTTTTCTATGCCCTGCTATCTCTCATTTATGGCAATTTTTTTCGTCGGCCGAGATGGTCGAGCGGTTTTAGGAGCTACAGTCTGGAACCGCGCAACCGCTACGATCGCAGGTTCGAATCCTACCTCGGGCATAGATCTGTGTGATGTCCTTAGGTTAGTTAGGTTTAAGTAGTTCTAAGTTCTAGGGGACTGATGACCTTAGAAGTTAAGTCCCATACTGCTCAGAGCCATTTGAACCATTTTTTGGCAATTTTTATGCTTTGCACAATTGTCTGCATGAAGATTTACTGAGAAATTACAGTATGCATTACATTGAACGTATTTACAGAGACACAATAATGATAACTAAGTACGACGATTGTAATTTGCAAAATTTTTCACAGTAGTAATGTGTACCTCCGCAACTAGTTATGTCCACGTTTCTGCTCTTCAAAATGCATCACGTCTAATTTCTAGTCTTAACGTTTCTCATGTAAGCAGGAAAAACAGTAAGAACAGGATCTTATATTTTCGTCACGTGGAATCATTCAGGGGATACTTCACAGAGGTAGAGCAATTATGAAATTGTAATACATTTTTAATAGTTATTTACATTATAAACAGACAAAATGATCGTAATGCGACTGGAGATTAAACTATTACTGAACGCTGTCAAAGAATGTGACGCATTGTAAATATTTATTTTAGTTTTTTAATTCACAATCTACTTTTCCTTTTTCGTTCACAAACGCCTATCTTTCTTTGTTTCGATCTCAGGCTAATTCTTTCTATCCGCTGTATCTCACCCATAGAGTGTCCAGTTTTCGTATCGTCGTAGATCTGCATTTACATAATAATTTGCTATCAATTTTCGATTTGGTAGTCTTTTCATTATTTGCATCATTTAATCATTTTTTTCTAGTGTTCTGTAACTTATGCTGTCTACTCGGTTTGCCACATTTAATGCTCTTTTATCTGTTCTCATTAACATCACAGTTCTGTCTACTTGTTTCTAAAATGGTTCAAATGGCTCTGAGCACTATGGGACTTATCTTCAGAGGTCATCAGTCCCCTAGAACTTAGAACTACTTAAATCTAAATAACCTAAGGACATCACACACATCCATGCCCGAGGCAGGATTCGAACCTGCGACCGTAGTGGTCGCGCGGTTCCAAACTAGAACCGTTCGGCCACTCTGGTCGGCTTGTTTCTAAAATTTTTCGTTGTGTTTGACGCGAACTGCTTAAAATCTGTACATCATTTATAGTATTTGCTAGTGTATTAAGGATCACGTCACCCTCTGCGAAACTCAACTTCTCATCTGCTGGAATTTGTATTTAAGTACTTTTCAGTTACTTACCCCCTTGTAGTCACCTGTACTTTTCTTCTGTGTAATTTAACATCCCTTGTATGGTACTGAATGACCAAGTGCCTTCCACAGCAAGTCGTTTCTAAAAATAATTCTTTATCAAGGAACGAATTTCTGCAGCAGATGAGGCACCGCACTCACATTCTTAGGGATCAACGATCACCGCCCTGTTGGACTAGGACTAGGATAAATGCAGGGAAGATACCTAAAAAGGACACAGCTGACTAATACTTATCACAGAGGCTACAGGTTTCTAGAAATAATGTGAAGCGACAACGCTAAGCACATTTGAGTTACAGTCTTGATACCGAAACCTATGAGTAGAGTGAGTCTTGAAAACTCGGTTCTAAATGCCAAATTTCCGGTAGCAGGAAGGAGACAATGAGATTCCAATTCGCTAATGTTCAGGAGATTACTAATTTCAACATTAGTGTTACATCCAATGATAAAGTTCCTGAAATATTTGTCTGAACCGAAAGCTACTTAGACAAAGTGTATGCTTGTGTTCGCAAAACATGTAAAATAGTAAACTCGGTTACTTACTCGAAATGTACCTCAGCGTAGCCATGTCCAGTCACTGCTCTGGGAAACTAAAGAATTTAACTCATAAGAACAGCCAAACGCTAAAATAGGTTGTACAGACAATTCGCAGTTAATATTATTAAAAGTTACTGAGAACTTTTATTGCAATTCTGTCACAGTGAGTAGCGCTCAGCGAATAATATTTTTCAGCGACATTCTGTTATGCGCACACAGCTAATTACACTAACGAATTCTTGGAGCAATTGTCATTGGTCTATGAAAAGTTTTTCCTGTGCAACGAGTGACGGTGCACCATTTTTCACTCAGAATGTCTTATACGATTCTGGAAGAAGTTTGATAGGCAGTTCTTACCTAAGTATGTAGTGCCAACAATGTAATTGGGTTATAATGATTAAAAGATGATTTGCAATCTTGTCACATGCTTTGGCTGACGGCGAACAATAATTAAATATTCATACATTTTAGACATTAAAATCCCTGCCACACAGTCGTCGCTATTTTTTAATGGTACCTCTTTGTGTAAGTATTGTAATTTTTCGGTCTGAAAGGAACAAATCATTCCATCATTGTTTTAGGAATATCGTAAGGAACTGTCTGAGTAGCTGCTGAAATGTCAGCCTTCTACCCCTTTGAACGTCTTCGAGACGGACTGCAGTGTCGCTTACGTGCTAATTCACTGCACAAAAATAGACAGCAACCATTTTTTAGTATGGTAACTAATTTGATCGTCAGCATAGTTCCTGATAATTAATGGCTGTTACAGAAACAAAATTGAAGCGAAGCACACTATCAAGGGACACGGATGGTCAATTTCGAAATAACAGCACTGTGTTTCTAGAGACTCATCATGGCACTGTGTATAATTTTTCTACTGTTTATTACTTCGTCAGTATACCAAAAGTGCCTGGTAACATGACTACACAAAATATTTTACAAACATCTTTAAGACATACAAAAATCACATTTTTTTCTCTACTGAAAAATTGAATAAACTATGGTCTTCCTGAAAATAAATGACTCTCTAATCATGACATGAGCTTCCTTGAGATGTATTGGCATACTACACAAAATTTTGCGTCCTGCCAACGCCAATTTATTATGCTGTCCGGGTTGTTGTGCTCTGTGACACATGTGAAAACAGTTCGCCCTTTTTATCCAGTGTACAGTATTACGGGTCCTCTTCAACCGTACTGACAGCAGATGGCTTCCTTGCAGATAGATCTCCCAAGGCTACGAAACAAATCGCTTGAAAACAGACTCTCGTATAATATAAACACACGGTTGAAGATCACTCAACAAATCTCATAGGTAAACCTGAAAGCAGCATCATAGAAGGAAAAAATAGAAAAGAAAAGAAAGAACAAGGTCAACGTAAATTTAACAAAGGGAACTACTGAGTAAAGAAATCAGGAAGATAATACCGCAGACGAAACAACCTTGTGAACAGAGAAGCAACATAGTCTTCACAACACTAAAAATACTGTAGCGAAACGACAGAAAACTACATCATCAGAACGCAAGGAGACACTGGAAACACTTTGGTACTAATGCATAAAGATCATTACACTGGAAAGATACAAGGTTTCAGGACAAAGTTACAAAGGTAAAACCACACCAACGAGGAGGTATCAGGGCAAGTTAACAAGCAGTAATATATTAGAAAAAAAGTCTCACCCATTCACGCCAATTATGAATTACTGGAATGCCAGACACATGTTGAAAAACGTAAGAAATGTACTCCCACATGCGAATATCAGCTGTATAATGGAATGCCGACAGTGAAAATTAGTAGCCGTCCGCATGTGACCGAGCTATCTAGGCGCTTCGTGCAGGAAACGCGCTGCTGCTACGGTCGCAGGTTTGAATCCTGCCTCGGGCATAGATGTGTGTGATGTCCTTATGTTAGTTACGTTTAAATAGTTATAAGTCAAAATGGTTCAAATGGCTCTGAGCACTATGGGACTTAACTTCTTATGTCATCAGTCCCCTAGAACGTAGAACTACTTAAACCTAACTAACCTAAGGACATCACACACATCCATGCCAGAGGCATGATTCGAACCTGCGACCGTAGCGGTCTCGCGGTTCCAGACTGTAGCGGCTAGAACCGCTCGGCCACACAAGCCGGCCCAGTTATAAGTCAAGGGGGCTGATGGGCTCAGATGTTAAGTCCCATAGTGCTTGGAGCCATTTGAACCATTTGAAAATTAATGCCAGACCGGAACTCGAACCCAGATTTCCCGCTTATCGCGAGCTGCCCTCTCACCATTCGGCTACCAGAGCACGACTCATGGCCAGATCCACACTTCCATACGTCGTCAACCATGTGTCGACAACCTGTCCTCGTACAGTGCCTGCATCGTAATTCGGATTAATGCAGGCATATCTATTTATCCGGGAAAGCGTCTCTCAAGTAAAATATCTCCCCTATATGGGAATATACTTATTGAATGTGGGAGTACAGGATGTACACAAATGGTTGACGACACGTGGAAGTTTGGGTCTGGTCCTGAGACGTGCTGGGACAGCCAAATGGTAAGGCGACCTCGCGACAAGCGGGAAATCCGGGCTCGAGTGTCTGTCTGGCACAAGTTTCCAGTGCCGTCATTCCATTATGCAGCTGATTGTTGTCCATACTCGCAATTACGAAAACATTTCCTGCATTTCATAACAGCTGTAGTCGCCACAGTGCTGGTTCATTCGGAACTTTGCTCGTAATTCGGAGTAACACAGGCAATGCAGTGTCGTACATGTTGAAAATGTTGTTACAAAACTGAAAAGAAAATACTAACAGAAATAAAATAAACATTACAGATCTGACTCAGTCCATAAGAAATCTACTGATTCCAAATATAACCACCACAGTTTGACATAGACAATATATACTTCCTTAAACGATTACAAATTAAAACATACAACACACCTACACATGAAAAATTAAAAAAAGAAGAAAGTTTCTAGAAACATTGGAGCAGAACTAGTTTCAGTTCAATAGTGAATCTTATTTATAAGGAATGAGCAATGGGCGATAGCTTTTGCAAAGCTGGATCGCTCACCTTCAATAACCAGAACTAAATAATTTATGAATCATATACAACATTTAAAATTCGGGAATTAGTTCCAAATAAGTACAAAAGTTTCTTCTGAGTTATATTTCATCGCTTTTACCTGTTTCGAATATTAAAATAAACTAGTTTCATACAGAATAAATAACAACACATGAAAAGTCTGAATTTGCTATGGAAAAAGTGAATGATTCATTGTTGGGCTTGCTTGATTTCATATAAAACTGTTTCAGTTTAATGTAAACTCGGCTGTCTCAATTGTAAGTTAATCCTCGTATAAATAGGCATCGACCAGCAGCCTCATTTCTCAAATATATTTTAATCACATTCTGTAATCACGGTTCGGCTTCGATTGCCCCAGCCTAGCCTTTGTATTCAGGTTTCCTAGACTGCTTTGATGTGTCAAATTCCTCTCTCGTACCAATCTAATCATCTAAGTAACACTTGAAACAATTATTTGATGGATGTATCAGTCTCTTTCTTTCTCTACATGTTTTACGCTCTATAGCTTCTTCTAGTGCCATAGAAGTTGTTCTTTGGGGTCTTAAAAGATAACCTTCCATCCTGTCCGTTCTTGTCAGTGTTTCCCATGTATTCCTTGCGTCGCCAATTCTGTGCAGACTCCGCTCATTCGTTATCTTAACAATCAGCGTAATTTTCAAATTCTTCTGTAGAATCGCATCTGAAATACTTGGGTTATCTTCTGTTCCGGTTTTCCTGCAGTTCATATTTTATTACCATACAATGCTGTGCTCCAAACGTACATCCTCAGGAATTTCTTCTTCACATTAACGCCTATGTTTGACACTGTCAGACTTTTCCCCTCCGGGAATTCCCTTTCTGCCGGTCCCAGTCTGCTTTTTATGTCGTCTTTCCTCTGCCCATCAAGGGATATTTTGATCCTTAGGTAGAAGAACTGCTTACTCCGTGTACTTGGTGATCCGTAATTCTGATGTTAAGCTTCTCGCTGTTCTCATTTACGATACTTCTCGTTACTTTCGCCTTTCTTCGATTTACTCTCTATCCATGTTTTGTCCTCATTAGACGGTTCATTCCAACCACAGTTTCAGCAATTCTTCTTCAATTTCCCTGAGGATAGCAACGTTGTCAGCGAATCTTATCATTGACATCCTTTGACCTTGAATTTTAATCCCACTCTTGAAAACTTACTTCTATTTCCGTCATTGCTTTTTCGATGTGTATATTGAATAATACTGCCGGAAGACTACATCCCTACCTATTTAATCTGAGTACTTCGTTCTTGTTCCTCTTGATTCTTATACATCTTGCATATTATCCCTCTTTCCCTATAGTTTACGACTATTTTTTCTCACGGATGTCAAACATCTTGCACAACTTTAGATTGTAGAATACATTTTTAGGGCAACAAACCCTGCCAGAACCAAAAAGACTGCACTGGAAGCTCACCAACTCAACTGTCAACAAAAAATTCAAAACCTAAGCATCAGCAGGATAAGACATGTTGACGGTGTTTTGGGATGCTTAAGGTCCACTTTTTGTGATTATCTCGCAGAGCAGCGCACAATAAACAGCCAATACTTCTCGGATTTGTTTTTAAACAAGGTAAAGGCAGCCATGAAAGAGAGACTTCGTGGATCTCAGAGGAGATATTGCTCAACTAACCAGTGAAACCATCGACAAAATGGGTGGGAAGTACGGCCTCATTCCTTTTACAGTCGTGATTTCTCACGTAGTGATTTCCATTTGTTCGGTGCCCTGAATGAGGCATTATGTGGAAAGAGGTTCCATGACAAAGAGGAAGTGAAAAAGTTTGTTGGAAATTGGTTCAAACATCAGGATGATGTGTTCTTTGCAGTCAGAATGAAAAAGCTTGTAGCCCGTTGGAACAAGTGTATAAATGTTCAAGGGGATTATGATGGAAAGTAGAAAAAGTATTGTTTTGTAAAAATAAATCCTTTTTTCTCCAGACGAATTTGTCTCTTTAATTATTCAATTACCCTCGTACAATCGCTGCGTAATTGTACATGAACCTTAAGGCCGTATAAAGGAGGAATCATCAATCTAGTGGAAAAACGAGAGAAGTGAAAAATAGCAGAATTTAAGACTTTTTTTCTGGCATCTCAACAACGAAGCTGACGACGTAGACATATATGTTGCACTTACAGTACGGTGGAACGATTTCACG
The DNA here is from genome assembly GCF_023897955.1 of Schistocerca gregaria. NCBI lineage: Eukaryota > Metazoa > Arthropoda > Insecta > Orthoptera > Acrididae > Schistocerca > Schistocerca gregaria. The sequence goes on from NC_064920.1 coordinate 604,472,668, forward strand.
ATATCAAATGGAAAGAATTTGGTGAAAATGTTCGGCGTTTTTTACAAAGGCATCCTCGTAAAAATGTCACTACATTTATCTAACAACTGTGTCGATGGGGTCATTTATTACCTGTTTGTGACCCCACAGTCATCCAGAATAACAGTGTACTGATCGCAGTACAATTCTCTAAAGTGACATGAAAAATGAATTCTGACAGAAAATACAGATGCGAGTTCTGACCATGTCCATTCACAGTAGAATTTTGTGTGAAGTTATATGTAACACAATTGGCAGTTGGAAATCGAATGTGAAACAACAGAAAGTGGAGTTTTAACACCCAAAACACATTTGTTTTCAGCTACAGTTTGAAATGAAAATGAAAACCAAATGTCGTCATAACATGAGTAAGAAAAGGGAAACGCTGTAGGAAACTTGAAAAAAATTCTTTGTGGCACAAAACTCCGTAGTGTGATAGGATTATGGTAGTCTCGAGTGGGGTTGACCTCGTTACAGGTCAGGACGTCTGTGCAAGATGGAAGATATGGTAGCAGGAACGATGAACCAAGTCCTCGACTGATAAAGAAACGTTCAGGCAGCGAGAATAACAAAAACTTTATTTAATAGAAAGCTTTATACCGGTGGCGCACAATGTCCTCAGACAGCCGAGTCCCCATCTGCACTGCACCGATAGCGCGCTAGCTGCTCACGGACGCCAAGAGGACGGAGTCGGGTGCGTCATCGACTCACCAACAAAGGCACGAAAGCCAACAGCCAGTGGCAGCAAGCGAGGCGCACTCAGGACGATGAAGCAAGGATGCGTGGCTAGCGTTATAGTGTCGCTGAAACTAGCTAACAGTAGGCCGCCGGCGGGAAGGTACCAGTTCAGATCTCAATGGCCTGACGCAGCCCACGGACCTATGAGTATTGAAGCTGATGGCTCTCGCCAGGGCGAGGACTGGCGTGTAGTACTTCTCAGTATAGGCTGCGGTCAACGATAGATACAACGTGGCCAGAGAGGCCGGTATTTATGGCCGCTCGACCTGCCCTTGTTATGACAGGACGTCGCTTTTGATCGCATAGACCACAGAAGCGGCTCTGCTCAGGGCTGGGCATGTCGTAATCCAGGACACTGCTGTGGCGGACTGTTCCTCGAAATCTCTTGTGCCCCAGCGGCCGTGGCACGGCTGGACGTGATATAACGAACTCGGTACAGTACCCAAGCGCAGGCTTTCGTAATGTCAGCTCAGCATGTTTCCAGTTGTTGGTACGTGGATGCGGTCGCTGCCTTCTGGCTAGGCCTGACTACGAGTCATGGATGCTGTTTTCGAAGTGTTGTAGCATAAAAAAAGCAATCGGAATATAAAGAATTATTAGGTATTTAAGAGTTCAGAGTATCGCCACTTAAGTCGCTTTGCCGATTAAACGAAACATTTTTGCAATTTACTGCACATGTAGGAGACCAAAAGAACAGTACAGTTATTTCTTTTTTTTCCATTTTGTCTTGTCCCTACTGATGACTTCAAGACGTCAACAACACATTACAGCGTGAGAAGAGTTCATATTTTCTTAATTTTTTTCGTCGTTAACAACGATATTTACAAATGACATTTAGAAAACTCATTTGTTTAAATAAAGAGGAAACGATTACACTTGTACGTCATATGATTCGAAATTAGCTTTAACCTTATTTTGTGAGCAATTTATTGACTTTGTTTAGCATTTAGCCGCTAGAAAGGGTTTTAAAAATTAATAGTGATTATTTAAATCATTAACGGAACTATTAAAGCATGCACTATTTTAATGTACCGCCTAGTAAACCTTGGTTTCAGATATAAAAAAATTGCTTATAAGAAGATTTAGCTCCTTTTTAGCGAATCCATTATCATCTTTGTTCAAGGAACTCATCCAATTCCGCTCTTTTTTTTGACACATATACACAAACTGTCGTTAGCTCTTTCTAGCTCACTTTTTACTGTGATAATTCTTCGCTCTCATGTTAAAAGGAATTCTAGAAGGTAGCTGAACTCAATACTTCCCTAGCAGCTTCTGTGCCAGCACTCTTACACTTCACGGTTGTATAGTCTGTAAAGATAGTCGTCTTCGTACGTATTTTCATTAATATTTCAAACTATCCTTATATTTAAACTTGTTTTTGAGTCATCAGTTTTCTGACTGGCCCGCCACGAATTGCTCTCCTGTGCCAACGTCTTCATTCCACAGTAGCACTTTCAACCTATGTCCTCAGTTATTTTCTGTATGTATTCCATTCTCTGTCTTGTTCTACAGATTTTACCCTCTACAGCTTCCTCTGGCATAACTCAAATTATTCCCTACTGTCTTAGCACATGTCCTACCACCCTGTAAGTTCTCCTTGTCAGGGTTTTCCATATATTTCTTTCTTCTCTGATCCTGAGCAGAACTTTGTGATTTCTCACTTTATCAGTCCATTTAACATTTGTCTATCGCACCACATCTCACATGCTTGGTTCTATTCTGTTCCGGTTGGTCCACAGTCCATGTTTCAGTTCCATACAATGCTGTGGTCCTAACTCACATTCTCAGGAATTTCTTCCTCAAGTTAAGGCCTATGTTTGAGACTAATAGATTTCTCTTGGCCAGGAAAGCCCTTTCTTACAATGCTAGTCTGCTTTTGATGCCATCCTTGCTCCATTCGGCACTGGTTATTTAGCTACCTAGATAATAGATTTCCTTAACTTCATCTAATTCGTAACCATTAGTCCTGGTGTTAAGTTTCCCTTTTTCCTCATTCCTACTACTACTCATTACTTTTTTTCTTTCTTGTGTTTACTCGCAGTCCATATTCTGTACTCAATAGATTGTTCATTCCATTCAGCAGATCATGTAATTCTTCTTCACTTTCAATGAAAATAGCTATGTCATCATCGAATCATATCATTGATATCCTTTCACCTTGAATTTTGATTACACTCCTGAACCTTTCTTTTACTTCCATCAGTGTTTCTCCTATGTAAAGATTGTACAGCAGGGGGGAAAAGGCTGCACGACTTACACTCTTTTTAATCCGAGCACTTCGTTCTTGGTCATCCTCTCTCATTATTCCCTCTTGGCTCTTGTACATAGTATGTATTACACGTCTCTCCCTACAGCTTACCCCTATTTTTCTCAGAATCTCGAACATCTTGCACCATTTTACATTGTCGATTGTTTTTTTCCAGGTCGAAAAATGCTATGGACATGTCTTCATATTTCTTTAGTCTTGCTTCCATTATCAACGGCAAAGTCAGAATTGCCTCTCTAGTGCATTTACCTTTCCTAGAGCCAAACTAATCATCATCTTACACACCATTAATTTTCTTTTTCATTTTTTATATTACTCTGGTAAGCAACCAGGATACATCAGCCGATTATTGTCTTTGGGGTTACCTGATGTCGCAAGAGTATCGTGATCAACCGACACCTCCAGGGATGGTGAAAGACAACATCCGACGGCAATGCCTCACCATAACTCCGGACATGCTTTACAGTGCTGTTCACAACATTATTCCTTGACTACAGCTATTGTTGAGGAATGATGTGGACATATTAAGCATTTCCTGTGAGGAACATCATCTTCACTTTGTCTTACTTTGTTATGCTAATTATTACTATTCTGATCAGATGAAGCCCCATCTGTCGGACATTTTGTGATCTTTTGTATTTGTTTTTTTTTTTTTGTTCTGATAAAACCCCATGTCATTCCAAGCATGTGTGTCAATTTGTACCTCACTATCTACATTATTGCGTGATTTATTCAGTTTTCAAATTTATACTGACTTTTTGATCACCCGGTATGTGTAGTCATGCAGAGTGGCGGTGAAGAAGTTGTGTAGTGTAAAATCCCCACGTCGGCACCCAAAACTTCAGTGGTCACACCAGGCGTGTCGAAAGGATATGGCCTTCAGCTCTCCGCAAGAGCCAGCCGCAGTGGCCGAGCGGTTCTAGGCGCTTCAGTCTGGAACCGCGCATCGTTACGGTCGCAGGTTCGAATCCTGCCTCGGGCATGGATGTGTGTGATGTACTTAGGTTAGTTAGGTTTAAGTAGTTCTAAGTTCTAGGGGACTGATGACCTCAGATGTTAAGTCCCATAGTGCTAAGAGCCATTTCATGTTCTCCGCAAGTAATAAATACCTGGCTCAGTGGGAGAATCGTCAGTTGTACCTTTGTTTTATGAATTCTAGAATTTTACTTTTCCCTCTCTCATTGGAACTGGACTTTGATTTGGAGCTCAGTTTTACCCTGTGCTATTTTGCTAGATGAATTGGGTTTTGTTCATAGGAACTGACCTTCCATCTCGCATCCTCGTACCGTATAACACAAACATAACACAACACTCTACAAGCATCCATTACACCCATCTACACACTACAAACACATATACAACGCAGATCTCGCGTATCTTCAAGGAAAGGGGCAAATGGGCTCAAAGGAACACTTTTTCCGACAGTCGGCGGGGACTCCCTCCCCCTTTTGATATCCTAGCCAACAATACGACATGTACATTTACTAATGATATCGAACATACAAACGGAAAATGTATCAGGCTTTTCTCTAGTGCATCGAAATTGTTTTTCATGTAACCTGCCACAAAGAAGCAGCCTACCGATCCGTCACAAGCCTTCTAAAATAAACGAGTATGACAGAAGAGAAGCATGAAAGTTCTGCATATATATATAATGCAGTTTCATACACGATAGCTACAGCAAATTGGCAATGACATGATATTACAATACAATGCAGAAAGAACTTAAATAATTAGTTTGACAATGAAACAGAAAAAAATGACAACGATCGACTCACAGAATTCATTTGCTACACATTGAGAAGCACTTCGTTCTTTGTTTTCAGACTTACAGACGTGAGGAAACTTGTGGTATGAATAGGGAAACTTCTAGAACCGCGCGTATTATTCCACTGTCAATTGCATCAGTTTCCTATGGAACCGAACTGACAGTATAGCGACTCAATATATTACGACAAAGTAAATCTATTCAGTCAAGGGGAGTGGCTGAAACGATTTTTTCGATTTAAAACTCGCTATTATTGAATCTTTTTTCTTAAAAGAATACAGGGACGAAAATTAGAACATCCAAATTGGATCGCAGACGTTACTGCACAGTGCCCACACTAAGACTTACAAAGTGAGAAACAACTTCATTATGATTTGACAGATGCATTTAAAAAGACAATAGCGTTATAGAAGGGACACATTCCGACAAATACAATTCAGTTCCCTAAGTTCACTACCGTTGAAGAAGAAGCGAATTATGAAGAATTCATTGTGGCCTTGACAGAACTGCAACGGTAGTTTCCTAAACGTTTTGAGGACTCTTCCAATCTTACATCTGTTTTCGAGACCGTTTGCCATTTCAGCTGAAAGCACCCCGACGCATGTGCAGATGTAACTCAATGACCTGCAAGGGAATTTCCGTTCTAATTGTTATGACAAAACAAAACTATAATCGCCGCGCATAATTTCAGGTGCTTTGATTGCTCGGGGAGATGGCTCGTTGTAATTATAAAACATGAAGCGCTAGTTCACTTTATTATGTGAATAATAGAAAGATTTACTTAATACAGTCCTTCGCCACAGGAGTGATTATTAATTCACACCTGTCATTGACTACTTACGCATCACTTGATGCAATATTTAACAAACTGTTTTCTTGAAATAAAGTGTTCAACACTCAGTACATCTCCATTTGAGAGTTGAGTAACTCTTTACCCCAACTCGATGACATTGATTGCCTTAGCTGAGGACACGAACTGGGGCAGACCGCTTCCATATTCGGCACTTTATTGACTTGTGTGTGTGGGCGTTGCTGAGCAGAGAGAGAGGGCGCGTCGTCTTTAGCTGCTCCCATTAGCCATTGAGGATTACAGCAAGGCAAAGCTAATGTCGGTGGTATGGACGTATTTTGCCAAGCGTGGCGAGGCAGTGCAGTCTTTCAACGAAGCCAAATAAGTGACAGTTCCTTTTACGTTAAAACCGTCCAAGACGTCTTCACTGCTTTCCTCAGGTAAAGTTTCCACGTCACCAGAATGAAGTTGTAGGAAGTACTACAATGTCTCGATCAACATATGTGAGTGAAAGACCATTTTAGATTATGAAATTGAAGAAGTCACGATTACTTGGGAACCTCAATGCGAAAATCTGTGGAATCGTCTGAGTCTGCCCACATGCCGAGAGTTTGTATCAGACAGACATTATGAAGTTAAAGAAGTCACGATAATGTGCCAACCTGAGTGCGGAAATCTGTAGCCGGCCGCTGTGACCGAGCAGTTCTAGTCGCTTCAGTCTGGAAGCGCGCTGCTGCTGCGGTCGCAGGTTAGATTCCTGCCTCGGGCATCGATTGTGTGATATCCTTAGGTTAGTTTAGTTTAAGTAGTTCTAAGTCTAGGGACCTGATGACCTCAGATGTTAAGTCCCATAGTGCTTAGAGCCATTTCAACCATTTGGAAATCTGTAACATTGTCTGAGTGAGTCCATATGCCGAGAGTATGTATCAGATAAATAATATCTTATCTCTTAAGTAATCTGAATAATTGGTTTTTGTAATCGACGTTTTTGCGAAACGCGAAGCCAAGTCGTATCTAGTGCGATTGCACTGCCATTTATAAACAATTGCATTTCCCAGTCTTCCCCCTATTCGTGCTCAGGCAGTATGGTGTGATGGTGTGGGAAGTGTGCACTGGGATTGAGTGCAATATCATTCGTGCCAGGGCATGGTTCGTGTGCCGAATTCCCGGCGATCCATGCCTCATACATTGTATCCAAGAAGGGGAGGCCGTGATGTTTGGATCATGGATTTACTTCAAACTCTGTACACCTTTAGTAGGCCATTAGAAAAGCATAATGTGCAAGTAGTAAAATGCACTATTGTGGCAATTCGGAGAAAATTGCAATAGAAGTTTTACGCGTCTATTATGTAACTGACATACTTGCGCATAGGTGCTGGAATGTTAGAGTTCAAGTAGTCAAGTGGTTAGCGTTCGAGTTGCGTAGGAGGAACCTGTATGAGACGACGGTTCGAATACCGGTTAAACCTTTATTTTTGTAGTAAAACTGTAAATTCTGTGATAAACAAAATAATTCCCACCTACGCTAATCATTCTTGCTGCGTTAGCAACGTCTCACCGCTACGGAGGTTAAGCGCCAAACTGGGCCTGCCACGGTGTCTGCAGCTCGAAGCATCGAGTGGTTCCGGGTGCCTTACCAGATTGCATGTATAAGGGATTTCGGACATGACGACAGCAATACAGTTTCAGAAAACCTCTATGCGTTTCTTCAATTACGTGTTGTTAGTCATAAATACGTTTGTTCTAATATTTAAATTTTTTAAAAATTGTAAGTAGTCAAATGACATGAAATTCACTAAGATATCATGCAAATACAGGTGGTATTTTTCAATTGTATTGTCTCTCAAGTATATAGATTAAGTAATATGACCAGTGATCACTACACTGTCGTGTGACTAGGGCCTCCCGTCGGGTTGACCGTTCCCCGGGTGCAAGTCTTCCACTTCGGCGACTTGCGTGTCGATGGGGACGAAGCGATGATGATTAGGCAAAACAACACCCAATCCCTGACCGGATAAAATCTCCGACCCAGCCGGGAATCCAACCCGGGCCCTTAGCATTGATATTCTGTCGTGCTGACCACTCTTTTTTATGTTAGAAAATCATTTAATACAACATATATATATATATATATATATATATATATATATATATATATATATATAACAGTTCTTCAAGGTACCATTTCAACAAATGATTATTAGTTAAACAAAAATATTAGAAAAACATTAAATACAACAAAATATAAGATATTCTCTTTTTGTCGATGGTCGATGCATGAAACGTGGATAAGGATATTGCATTATGTGACGGGTAGACATGGCACACCCTAGCTTTGAGTGGGGTCAAGGAAGACGCTGCGGAGATAACCGGCAAAAGTTTGTCGGTAAGGTGGTTTTCGGGTGGGAGTGCTATGCGCGGTCGCAACTTTGTACCAGGATTGTATGCGCATTACTCTGGAAGAGGTATTCTAACGCCTGTCCTCGAAACCAGATGAGTGTATGGTGCTTAGCAAGAGGGTAGTGAAATGTCTGGGGCAACAACAAGAAATCTGGGGTTACCGTCGTTCGCGGGGCACGGAGTTCTATGAAACAATTGGCGACGTGGTACAATAACGGAGAAACAGGTGACACAAATCTGGGGTTACCGTCTTGGCGGGGCACGGAGTTCTATGAAACAATTGGCGACGTGGTACAATAATGGAGAAATAGGTGCCACATTGAGCGGTGGATCGAGAGAAGCTGGTCGGAGGATATCTAAGAGAAAGCTTGTTAAAGTCGGGACCGGCCCCCGCTAGTGCCGCAACATAGTATGGGCAAAGAGTCCAGAGGACCGTGCCCGCACGTTGACGAGTCCGAGGCCGCCTTTTTCAGGAGGCAGTGTTAGAGTGTTGGAGTGGACTTTGAAAAGTGCCCTGCTGACATGAAATATCCAAAGACTGATTGGATGCGGCGGCCAAGAAGTAACGTCATTGGGAGGATGTAAGCGACGTGTACGAGTTTAGGGGCTACATACATGTTGACATAGGACACACGTTGGAGTTGGTTTAAGTTACGGTGCACTTGACCACGGACATGGTGCCGAATCGACTGCAAAAGCCGCCGGTAAGCGAGGGCCATTGTGCGGTGTGTGGAGCTCGTAAATTCGATACCCAAGCAACGAAGGATGGTATTGACTGGGAGTGGGGTCGGCATCATAGCCGGGAGGCCGCGCCCAATGTGCATCACAGTCGATTTACGGATATTAAGAATGCGACGAGAATGACGTACATACCGGTGGATGGGTCATCCGCATAAGCCCTGCAGTGAAAGGCGCTGTCACTTGAAGTGAGACCCTGCAGTCTAGAGGAAAGACTAGTGATGAAGGACTCAAGTGAAATGGCATAAAGTGAAGTAGACATAGGGCATCGTTGGTGCACAGAGCGGCGTATAGGAATCGGTCCTACAAGCCTCCCATTGACTTGTACCATCGGGACCAAGGGAAGTAGTAACTGGCGAATGGCATCGGCAAAAAAGTAATGGGAACCCCATACGTGTCGCCACCATGAGAAGGAATGGGCGTCGAACGCGATCAAAGGTACTCGTGAAATCGACGGGTACCAGTGCTGCACGAAGGTGACAAACTGCCGCCAGCTTGATAAGGTCACGGTATTCTCCTAGGGCTGTTTGTAAGGCAGCCCACAACCACGTGACCACGTGGAGTCTGCTCCGGTGAAAGGACCGTAGGTAATATGGTGCGTATGCGCGCTGCTAACAGGGGTGCATAGATTTTATAGTCTGCATACCACTCAGCTACCGGGGGCGGACATGACCAGTGATGAATACATATGTGCTAATAATTAAGTTCCAGCAGGACTCAAATCGTCGCCTCATACACGGTCGCCTTACATCCCTCAAACGCTAACCACTTGACCACAATGAACTCTAACATCTGACTTCTGACCGCTATGCACAGGTAGATCAGTTACATAATAGGATAAACCTTCACTTGCGATTTTCTCGGGGTTGCCAAAGTAGTGCACGTTACTACCAGCACAGTACGTTGTTTAAATGGCCTACTGAAGGTATACAAAGTTTGAAGTAAATCTGTGATCCCAACGTCGTGACCTCTCTTGTGAGAGAGTAATTCTGAGGAAAATGCTGCACTCTCACTTCTCGCCTTTAATAGGTAATGCCGCTTTCGGCAATCCAGTTTTATCTCACCCTCTGTATTCTCCTTACAGTGAACACAGTGAGTTCTACCTCTTTTCTCAGACGAAGAAACCATTCTGTGATGGACATTTCCAGAATGGAAATCGAATGGCTAGGGCCTCCCGTCACTTAGAACGTTCGCCTGGTGCAAGTATTCCGAATTGACGCCACTTCGGCAACTTGCGTGTCGATAGGGATGAAATGAGGATGATAAGGACAACACAACACGGAGCGGAGAAAATCCCCGACCCAGCTGGGAATCGAACTCGGGCAGTTAGGTATGACATTCCGTCGCGCTGATCACTCAGCTACCAGGGACGGACATTTCCAGAATGATGATGAGGTACTTTTCGAGACAATGAGAAAGGGCAGACTTCCGTAACTAAACTCTCTGCCAAGTCAGCCACCCCTGAGAAAAATTTGTTGCGTTGAAGAGTGAACATGTAGAGGCGAGCTAACACCATCAGCAAGTCGCGCAGTAATAAAGGTCTCTGTCAAATCTTGTAACAACGCCTCGTATTGCCAAAGTCCGATGTTCCACCTACGACATCAAACGCGCAACGGCGAGGTTGTAGACTGGAGTTTCCCGCGCAGACACAGTGGAAAACACACGAGGTCTAATTTGTCGGAAAGCGGGCTCAGGCGGTACTGGTTCCGAATTACCTGAGGTTAGCGCTCGGCGGGCGGAGACGAGGCCGGCGCAGCTGGGAGAGCTCCGCGCAGGCGGGTAATGCGCGCAGCTCGCCGCTGGCGGCTAATGGCCCGCGCTAAGTCCCCGCAGCTCCTGTTAACAGGCCGCTTCTAAATCAGCGGCGCGGCTCACGTGGGATCGCTCCATACACTCCGGCGGCTGAGGCGGGCCGGGCCTAATACCGGCCGCGGAAGACACGGCTGCTAATGCCCGCGGCTTAGCCGGCCCGCCAACACCGGACGCTAGACTCGCCCTGGCCAGCCGGGCGGCTACAGTCCCCAGGGCTACACGACGGCCCTATAGTCCACTACGTTTCAACGTCCTTAATGCAGATCTACACTGAAGATGTGCTGTCGGGGAGTAAAATTTCACGGTGAATCTTTTAACGCTGAACATTTCTAATCCTGGAGTCAAACACTGAAGTATTCCAGATACCGAGTCACTAGTAAGGACCAAAATCATATTCTGTTTCATGAATAACCTTCTATCCACTGGACTCGCATTCGGGAGAACGACGGTTCAATCCTGCGTCCGGCCATCCTGATTTAGGTTTTCCGTGATTTCCTTAAATCGCTCCAGGCGAATGCCGGGATGGTTCCTTTAAAAGGGCACGCAGACTTCTTTCCACGTCCTTCCCTAATCCGATTAGACCGATGACCTCGCAGTTTGGTCTCTTCCCCCAAACAACCCAACCCCAACCCAATAACCTTCTATCCATTTCTACTTGTCATTGGAAAGCAATGTGTGTAATAGCCCAAATCCTCTTCTTTACTACAACCGGTCTAAGGCGCTGCAGTAATGGATTGTGCGGCTGATCCCGGCGGAGGTTCGAGTCCTTCCTCGGGCATGAGTGTGTGTGTTTGTCCTTAGGATAATTTAGGTCAAGTAGAGTGTAAGCTTAGGGACTGATGACCTTAGCAGTTAAGTCCCATAAGACTTGACACACTTTTTCTTTTTACTACAACCGGTTTCAATCCTCAAACCATTCTCTGGTATCCATTATATCAAGAGAGAATTTATATGACATGCATCTGATATATAACTGTAGACACAGTTTATCAGTATGAAACTCGCGACATGCCATCATACTTTCGGAAAAATATGATCCACACAGTTCTGAAGATGGTAAGAGCTGATTAAGTTCGAGAACTATAGCACAACCTGCTTACCTGCTCGTGTGTCGAAATTACTGACAACCAAAATATATAAAAGAATGGAAAAGAAAATTGGCGATCTGTTACATCACGATCAGTTTGGTTTTAGCAAAGATAAAGGCGCTTTCACCTCTCTTGGTCAATCTGTACATCGAAGAAGGAGAAAGATAAAGGAAAGGTTCAAGTGGTGGATCAAAATTCAGGGTGGAAACATATCACTGATAAGATTCCTTGATTATATTGTTATCCTCAGTGAAATGGAAAATAAGTTTATGATCTGTTGAAGCGAATGAACAGTCTAATAAGTAGAAAATATGGATTGATAGTAAACCGAACAAAACGTAGTGATAAGTAGGAGAATTGATAACAGTGAGAAACTTAACATCAAACATTGTAATCACGAATTAGACGAATTCAAGGCAATATAGCCTATGACGGACGAAGCAAGAAGTACATAAAAAGCAGACTGGGACAGGTGAAGAGGGCATTCTTGGCCAAAAAACGTCTACTGGTATCAACCATAACCTTTAATGAGAGGGAGAAATTTCCATAGTGCACAGCATTGTATGGTAGTGAATGATGGACAGTGGGTAAACTGGGAGAGAAGAGAATCGAAGCGTCTGAGATGCGGTGCAACGGGAGGGTGTTTAAAATTAGGTGGACCGATAAAATAAAAACGAGGTGGATCACCGCAGAATCTGGTGAAGAAAGGAACCATAGTGTAAATATTGTTGTTCAGAGACCCTATGTATCTTTAGAAGTTTCACTTGCAAAACATAAAACAACTGTGTGTCATCAGTGGGCAGTATGCTCCACGCGAAATGTTAGAACCAGATATAGACCGAAAGCAAACTGTGTTTGCAACATTTTATTGCTGATAATGTACCACATTTTACAACTTCACTTAAGATATACTGTACAAAATATTGCTTTTAAGTATTTCGTTAAATGTATGAATACTGTGAATCACATCAATTTATGTAGAGTACTTCTGTTTTCAGAAGCTTATGCTGGATTTTATGCTATTTGAAGACATTACCATGTTGGCTGTTTCATTTGTCCTATGTATATGACATCTACATACGTTTTTTGTGTGTACAGCAGATAGTGTTATACTGACAGTTGTAGGGGGTGAATCATCTGAAATTTGCACCGTAAATATTGCGTAAATGGAAAATGCTACTGATGTTCAGTTTTCACAGAATGAATTGGTAGTCAGGGGACCGTATTGTCAGACAGTGAACGGACTGTAACAATACTTAAAAGGGAAACTCCCACTCCCACCCCACCCCCCTCAGATTTATTGTAAAATGGTCTAGAGGACATCCCGTCAAAAACTGAACATAGAAAGGTGTACTGAACTGTGGAGAAAAGCGAATTAAAAACAGTGCACGATACAAGTTGGACAAGTGCAACATCGAGGGCAGTTGTACAGCCACGGCGTCGTTGTGAAGTGGTCACGGTGTCAGACTTCAAAGCAGACGAGCCGTGTTGAGAACACCCAAGTGCCATTTGTTTATAATTCTATTTCTTTCACGCCCGCGTCTCGTGGTCGTGCGGTAGCGTCCTCGCTTCCCGCGCCCGGGTTCCCGGGTTCGATTCCCGGCGGGGTCAGTGATTTTCTCTGCCTCGTGATGGCTGGGTGTTGTGTGTTGTCCTTAGGTTAGTTAGGTTTAAGTAGTTCTAAGTTCTAGGGGACTGATGACCATAGATGTTAAGTCCCATAGTGCTCAGAGCCATTTGAACCATTTTTTATTTCTTTCACAACATTATGAACTGTCCGTCCAGACACTGAAGTGTTCATTCTCTTTCTGTAATCTTGGCAGTTGTGATGCTGTACATTGATTATAGTGTGTGACTCAAGAGGTAAGAATACATTACCGTCGCAAGTAAATGTGATGAATTTTGCGAGCAGGCTAGATACCACAAAGACCTCTCACAGAAATGAAAACAACAAATAAATGGGTATTAAATACGTTACAACAAAGGAATTCCAAAGCGGAATGCAACATCAAAAACATTAAAAAACGTGTGTTTTGACAAAGCACAGAGAATCTGTGTGATTGTGAAACTGTTCATTTCTTGCAGCTAATGTGACAAAGTATTATATTTTTACCATTTCCTTGGGCGTGATCTCATTCACATTCATACGAACACCTAAGTTCGACAAGCAGGCATATCTCATTCACTCACTAGGAGTACAAATTAAGTGCGTTGATAAGAGATTCCTATCGTATGACACACGTACTGCCACTAATACGGTATATAACACACCATATTTGTTTTCCGATGGAGGATTCGCTTGACTTGCCGTCTTGTCATCAAACGTATGCGGTTCCCACTCGAAAGCCACTTCCTTTCGGGCGCTAATAGAGTAAATTATTCATTTGGGTGGCCATAGTGTCCGTAGTTGCTTTACAATTATTGAGGGTAGTTTTGGTCTGTCATTGCAACTACGAAAATGCGTGATTTTTTTTCACCAGATACGTTTCGCTTTATTGAGGTAAAGAATCATCAGTGGTCTGTAATTAATTTATGTATTTATTGATTTGCTTTTTAGATCGAAAAACAGTTCGTTACGAATAGGTTGGTCTGTACTTACGGTGATTTTTCGGCTCATTTCTCGCTTACATCGGGAAATGCGGTCTGCTAGTGCATAGATGTTTTTCTGTTTTTGATACTGATAACTTTTGTCTAATTTTTACGTTTTCTGCAGCAGTATGCATTTCTAACACCACACTTTTACGCACATAACTGTATTCTGTTTCTTTTTGTACTTTTTCCTGTTTTCATGCTTGATCTGTATTCAATTTTTTACGGGCTTCCATTGGGCCCTCTTCCCATACACTATTTAAAAACAGTGCCTATTGATACTACCAAACTAAAAGTAATGTAAATTACAGTGTTAGTGGTGTTTGGTGCAGGAATTTAGCGGGAGACATCTACAAGATATCATATCTTGAAAAATTCCCACACCGACAATTGTACAATACCTGTGGTAAACATACTGAAGAGCAACACAAGTGCATACACTAGTTACGTGGATGCTCAATACTAAAGAGATAAGGTTGCAGTAGGTACTGGGAGATGAAGAACCTTGCACAGAATAGAGTAACATGAAGAGCTGCATCAAACCAGTCTCCGGACTGAGGACCACAACAACCACTGCAATTCACAAGTTGTGTTCAAAATGACCACTGGCAGCGGCAATACAAGTTTCCAGTCTGGTATGGAAAGAGGGATGAGGCTGGACAAGGTAAATACAATACTGCAGCGCCTGTGCTATTCTGAATTACGACCAATGTTCCTTCGGACATATATGCATGAATGTGCGAAGGAAAACTGCATCATAACTCAGAATCATACAGGCACTGCAATATTATATTCATCCGTCGACGGCGGTCAAGCGATTTCCAAGTAAATTGTCTTCCCTGTACGGGAATATACGTAATGGATGTACGACAACAGGTTGTAAACACATGGTTGACGTCATACGGAAGTTTGAGTCTGGTTGTGAACCGTGCTCGGGTAGCCAAATGGTAAGGCGAAGGCTCACTGCAAGTGGAAAATTTAAGTGCGACTCCAAGTTCGTCACAAACTTTCATTTCCATTCCGTTATACACGTGATCGTTGTCCACATTTACAACTGCGAATATCTTTTATATAGGCCAAGGTACCGTTCGTCTGCGTCCAATCCAGTAATTTGGAAACAATTCGTGAAGACGTGCTGTACTACTTCGTGTACTATGGGCTGGACAGCTATCATGTTGGTGCACACATTTCTCCTAGTCTCTAGAGGAAAGGCTTCTAGCGTCCGTTGAAGATGTTCTGTTGGGAGGTTGCGATACTTGTGCGCTTTCAGTGTTCATGCTATGAAAAACTGGTGTATGAGTTGACGTCCAGTGAGCTAATGGTTCACTATCCCACGCCACACGTTAACACTTCATGGACGCTGACATTCCACCTGACGAAGCCAACGGGGATTGCCCAAAGACGAACAGTGGATGCTTCAGCGGTTTACCTGGTACGTCTGCACAATCCTGTCGTAATGCCCATGTACTTGTGTCATAATCGTTTCCATGCAACTGTTGATTCAGAGATATGGGATAGGGATGGAACCTACGTTACTGACAATTCGCAGGACACTTTCCTAGCTCATGCCACTTTCTTGTGACATTGTGCTGGAGCTAACATGCAGATCAACTGCAACAGTAGCAAGAACATTAATTTACCTCTCTTCTGTGGGGACTTGTTACCTTCTACTATGTTGTCTAGGTGTTACACTATCACTTTCACGTAAATGGTTGAAGAGGCCGATAAATAATTGCGGAGACGGTTGACGTCTATTGTGATATCTTGCGCATACACTGTACAAGAACGAACTGCATTCTTCCTGCACTCTACACACACCACAAACTTGCCTTTCTCTGCACTGGTAAATTCCAGCGTCCATAGGACCTACTGCTTGGGCTGCCACACTCCAGTTGTCACATACGAGCAAGTCGCAGTGCATTCAAGGAACACACAAGCACACTTAAGCAAACATAAGAACATCGTACCTAGCAACTGCGCAGGTTGAATGGCAAAAACAAGCTTAGATGTGGAAAAGTTTCAAAATATGACGTCTCGTAAACTCTTCGCGTAAAATCCTGCAACAGGTACCACTGATATTCTAATTTATCCTACCTTTAGTTTTTTTAATGCCAATAGACGTTGTTCTATCTCAAAGTTTTGTGTCTTTGCACAAAAAATACACTTTTTAAGTATTATTAGTCTGTTCCAGATGTGGAAAGGCCTCTTCTGGATGTCATGAAGGGTACAGGGTGCACCCATCTGCAGATCGCTCATGTCGGCACCAATGATGTGTGTCGGAGGAAATCCTCCCTGGCTTCTGGCGACTATCTGATTAGGTGAAGACTGCCAGTCTCGCTACCGGGATAAAAGCAGAGCTCACCATCTGCAGCATCGTCGACAGAACTGACTGCAGATCTTTGGTACAGAGCCGAGTGGAGTGTCTGAATCAGAGGTTGAGACGGTTCCGCGACCACGTGGGCTGCAGATTCCTCGACTTGCGCCATAGGGTTTCGGGTTCCGCTGGATAGGCCAGGAGTCCACTACACACAGCAGGCGGCTACACGGGTAGCAGGGGTTGTGTGGCGTGGACTGGGCGGTTTTTTAGGTTAGATGGCCTCGGGAAAGTAGAGAAAGGGCAACAGCCTCAAAGGGTGCGGGGCAAACTCAGCACATGCGGGAACCAAGCAGCAGTCGGTATTGTAATTGTAAACTGTCGAAACTGCGTTGGTAAAGTACCGGAACTTCAAACGCTGATAGAAAGCACCGAAGCTGAAATCGTTAAAGGTACGGAACGCTGGCTGAAGCGAGAGATAAATTCTGCCGAAATTTTTACAAAGGCACAGACGGTGTTTAGAAAGGATAGATTGCATGCAACCGGTGTTGGAATGTTTGTCGCTGTTAGTAGTAGATTATCCTGTAGTGAAGTAGAAGTGGATCGTTCCTGTGAAATATTATGGGTAGAGGTTACACTCAACAACCGAGCTATGTTAATAATTAGCTCCTTTTACCGACCTCCCGACTCAGCAGCATTAGTGGCA
Organism: Schistocerca gregaria; assembly: GCF_023897955.1. Lineage (NCBI taxonomy): Eukaryota > Metazoa > Arthropoda > Insecta > Orthoptera > Acrididae > Schistocerca > Schistocerca gregaria. The sequence continues at coordinate 604,489,895 of NC_064920.1, forward strand.
GAACAATGAGAGAAAATCTGGAATACATTTTAGATAAATTTTCTCAGCATGTTATAGTCTTAGGTGGAGATTTCAATTTACCAGATATAGACTGGGACACTGAGATGTTTAGGACGGGTGGTAGGGACACAGCATCGGGTGGCATTATACTGAGTGCACTATCCGAAAATTACTTCGAGCAATTAAACAGAAAACCGACTTGTGGAGATAACATCTTGGACCTATTGAGAACAATCAGACGCAAACTTTTCGACTCTGTAAGTGCAGAACAGGGAGTCAATGATAATAAGGCCGTTGCAGCATCCCTGAATATGGAAGTAAATAGAAATATACAAAAAGGGAGGAAGGTCTGTCTGTTTAGTAAGAGTAATAGAAGGCAGATTTCAGACTACCCAACAGATCAAAACGAAAATTTCTGTCCCGACACTGACAATGTTGAGCGTTTATGGGAAGAGTTCAAAGCAATCGTAAAATGCGTTTTAGACAGATACGTGAGGAGTAAAACTGTGAGGGGTGGGAAAAACCCACCGTAGTTCAACAACAAAGTTAGGAAACAACGGCGAAAGCAAAGAGAGCTTCACTGCAAGTTTAAACGCAGCCAAAACCTCTCAGACAAACAGAACGATGTCAAAGTTACCGTAAGGAGCGTAAGGAGGGCTATGCGTGAAGCGTTCAGTGAACTCTAAAGTAAAATTCTATGTACCAACTTGACAGAAAATCCTAGAAAGTTCTGGTATTACGTTAAATCAGTAAGTGGCTCGAAACAGCATATCCAGACACTCTGGGATGATGATGGCATTGAAACAGAGGATGACACGCGTAAAGCTGAAATACTAAACACCTTTTTCCAAAGCCATCTCACAGAGGAAGACTGCACTGCAGTTCATTCTCTAAATCCTCGCACAAACGAGAAAATGCCTGACATCGAAATAAGTGTCCAAGGAATAGAAAAGCAACTGAAATCTCTCAACAGAGGAAAGTCCACTAGACCTGACGGGATACCAATTCGATTCTACACAGAGTACGCGGAAGAACTTGCCCCCTTCTAACAGCCGTGTACCGCAAGTCTCTAGAGGAACGGAAGGTTCCAAATGATTGGAAAAGAGCACAGGCAGTCCCAGCCTTCAAGAAGGGTCGTCAAGCAGATGCGCAAAACTATAGACCTATATCTCTGACATCGATCTGTTGTAGAATTTTAGAACATGTTTTTTGCTAGCGTATCATGTCATTTCTGGAAATCGAGAATCTACTCTGTACGAATCAACATGGATTCCGGAAACAGCGATCGTGTGAGACCCAATGCACTTTATTTGTTCATGAGACCCAGAAAATATTAGATACAGGCTCCCAGGTGGATGCTATTTTCCTTGACTTCCAAAAGGCGTTCGATACAATTCCGCACTGTCGCCTGATAAACAAAGTAAGAGCCTACGGAATATCAGACCAGCTGTGTGGCTGGATTGAAGAGATGTTAGCAAACAGAACATAGCATGTTGTTCTCAATAGAGAGGCGTCTACAGACGTTAAATTAACCTCTGGCGTGCCGCAGGGAAGTGTTATGGGACCATTGCTTTTCACAATATATATAAATGACATAGTAGATAGTGTCGGAAGTTCCATGCGACTTTTCGCGGATGATGCTGTAGTATAAAGAGAAGTTGTAGCATTAGAAAATTGCAGCGAAATGCAGGAAGATCTGCAGCGGACAGGCAGTTGGTGCAGGGAGTGTCAACTGACCCTTAACATAGACAAATGTAATGTATTGTGAATACATAGAAAGAAGAATCCTTTATTGTATGATTATATGATAGCGGAACAAACACTGGTAGCAGTTACTTCTGTAAAATATCTGTAAGTATTCGTGCGGAACCAATTGAAATGGAATGTTCATATAAAATTAATTGTTGGTAAGGCGGGTGCCAGGTTGAGGTTCATAGGGAGAGTCCTTAGAAAATATAGTCCATCAACAAAACGAGGTGGCTTACAGAACACTCGTTCGACCTGAACTTGAATATAGCTCATCAGTGTGGGATCCGTACCAGGTCGGGTTGACAGATGAGATAGAGATGATCCAAAGAAGAGCGGCGTGTTTCGTCACAGGGTTTTCTGGTAAGCGTGATAGCGTTACGAAGATGTTTAGCAAACTCAAGTGGCAGACTCTGCAAGAGAGGCGCTCTGCATCGCGGTGTAGCTTGCCGTCCAGGTTTCGAGAGGGTGCGTTTGTGGATGAGGTGTGAAATATATTAGTTCCCCCTACTTATACCTCCCGAGGAGATCACGAATGTAGAATTAGAGAGATTCTTCCCGCGAACCATACGCTACTGGAACAGGAAAGAGAGGTAATAACAGTGGCTCGTGAAGTGCCGTTCGCCACCCACCGTTGGGTGGCTTGCGGAGTATAAATGTAGATGTAGATGCAAAAGTTTTAGTTTTGTTTCATTTCGAAAAAGGTGGTTTGAAACGACACTTTTTCAAATTAGGAAAGAGACAAGTTTTCTAGTTACCTAAATTTATCCTCGTTCCATTTGCATTTATTTTTACTAGCGGTGAAGATGCCTAGTGTATAAATCCATGTTGCAAGAGAATTGTGAATTTATTTTCTTAAACATGTATTGTTAGTAGGAAGTGAGTGGATATTCTGGATCTTTCCAATTTGGGTTGTCCACATGTAGAGAAAGAGATGTGTTGATGACAGCGATTGTGGCTGCAGCCGGATTGGCGGCAGTATATTATATCACCATATTTAATGTCCTAAGTCACGGAAATAACCAACGTGTTTTAAGTCAACACATCGATATGTAAATATTCCAGCCACAACGCAGTGATTTTCAGTTCCTTTTTAAGCCAAGCCCTTTTGTTGGAAACTAACATAGAGCTACTAAGTCAAAACATACATTTTCTGATCTCCCATTCACATTCCCTATTACAACTCTACCGTAAGCCATACCACCTGGTTGAAACTAGGCAAATCAGAGAGCTTGTAGGTCAACAGACTCACATATTCAAGATACCAACAGACAACAGAGTACCTTAGTTGCTATTAAAACTAAACGACCAATCAGCATTTCGGAGCCACCAAGAACACACACACACACACACACACACACACACACAAACACAAACACACACACACACACACACACACACATACACACACATTTACATTTTTATTAGATCTCACTATCGCAACCTTGTATTTCAGCAGGCATTGAAATTGCTCTCATAATCACAGCTCACCATTTTACCAACAACTAAGACAAAGCAGCCGATCAGTTTTGTTCTCTCTTGTTTCTGTACCCTACTTGGCGACAACTGAAGTTCGATAAAGTTGCAAAAATGCGTAAGAGAATCACAAATTAAATATAATATTGTTATTTCCATGCGTAAATAGTCAGACGTCAACACTGACTTAAAGGTAGAATTTCTAAGAAAGCCAACAACAACACTCATTAACATTTATATATTATTTTATATTTATTTAATATTTTATATATTAATATATTATTAACATTTATATATTTATTTATAAGAAGAGAAAAGTTCGTAGAATAGGGAAGGTGCTGGAAAAATGATTAACAGATAACTATACTTACTTAAAACTTTATTGAACATTAACGACTAGATCAGGGAATATCATTTGACAGTTTTGTGGGAAACTCTACCTAAAATAATATAATGTAGTAACCTTCGATTTTAGAACACCGGCCAACTGATATTCGGGAGATAATCTCCTTCCTCTTTAAACAGCATCGCATTATTTAAAACGTTTTATACTGATTTCAATACGTTCTCAAAAATTTCTCACAAGCTCTCAAAACTCGAATGTGACAATAAAATGATATGCTTTGTCAATTAAGTTCAAAAAAATCTTGTAGGAAATTTTCTTACAACCTTCAAAAATTCACGTAAAACACTACACTGATATACAAACATTTTCCTCTGGAAAACATCTTCTAAGGCATTCAGATAAAGAGACTCGCTGCCTACGCCGAAACAAGCGCTACTTTACACCTGTAGGACCTGTTAGATTGCAATACGGCACAACAGTCAATAGGCCACGTCCCCGCATAGCAACAGGCTCCACTAGCGTCAAGTCAATAAGAAACTGTAAAAACAGTTAGGTCTAATGTAACATATGAACTCATTATCACTGTTCATAATCTCTTAATGGCATCCTGTTTAGCACTGTCCAAACATGTGAATAACAGCGGTAGCATAATTACTAGGAAATTTTGACTCTGCAGCAGAGTGTACGCTGATATGAAACTTCCTGGTAGACAGAAAGTGTGTGCCGGCCGCTGTGGACGAGCAGTTCCAGGCGCTTCAGTCTGGAACGGCGGGCCTGCTACGGTCTGAGGTTCGAATCCTCCCTCGGGCATGGATCTGTGTGATGTCCTTAGGTTAGTTAGGTTTATGTAGTTATGTAAGAGACTGATGATTTAAGTAGTTATGTAGGAGACTGATGACCTCAAATGTTAAGTCCCATAGTGCTTAGAGCCATTTGAACCAATTTAGAAACTATGTGCCGGACCGAGTCTCGAACTCGGGACCTTTGCCTTTCGTCGACAAGTGCTCTACCACCTAAACTACTCAAGCACTATTCACGACCCGTCCTCACACTTACAATTCCGCCAGTACCTCACCTCCTACCATCCAAACTTCACAGAAGCTCTCCTGCGAACCTTGCAGAACTAGCACTGGAGGAATTGTAGCTTTGAGGACGGGTCGTGAGTCGTGCTTGGATAGCTCAGACAGTAGAGCACTTGCCCGCGAAAGGCAAAGCTCCGAGTTCGAGTCTTGGTTCGGCACACAGTTTTAATCTGCCAGGAAGTTACTATGTACTAGTTCACTTCTTGAGACCCAACGCCACTTATAATAATTACTCTAACCTCCCCCCCCCCCCACTCAAAAGAAACAATTATACTTTAAGCAAACCCCTCTCTAGCTTACACACTCATCTGATATAAGCGGGATTTTCAAATTATGCCACAACATTCACAGTTTCAACATTAGCTATACAATTATTAGAAATCAGTTAACCATTTGAGACATACTAAATTCACTACGATTCGTGTGACTAGGAAAAGATAACTGCTCACCAAATTAAACAAATATGCACTGCATCCACTACATTAAAGCCTTTGAAGCCATCCGCGAAATCAGAGTGGCATTCCAAACGTTCTCATGTTCCCATCCAAGAAACAGCAACCACTTCTCCCAGCGCGCCACATCCGAATCAGTGCATTTGCTTACTTCTAGAAGCGAAGCTCCCACAATGCTTTCTTGCTTTCTTCAAGGATCTGGAATCACTTGCCTTCGACCAGTCAAAGAGGTCGACACTCCTCACTGAGCCACAAACAACATCACTCTCCCTCTCTCTGCTGTCACAACACTTCCTCACAATTGCCCTCCACCACAGAGCCAACAGTGAGACACACTCGTGACCATGCGACTACTAGCCATCACAGGGTGCCTCGTTTTGTGCACTCACTGAGAACGGGCGCACATAATATTTGAACACACAAAACTCCCTCACTATCTCGAACATGTCACCACCAGCCAGTCACTCACTGATCAAAGGTTTTCTTAATAACGGACTAATCGGCACCAACCACCCTGCTATGACTATCTCTGTTTTATATATCAAAGTATCTTAAGATATTGTAATTAGTATGAAATGACAACCCTTAACTGCTTACAGGCGTAGACATACGCCAACGGGGACAGATGAAAATGTATGCCCCGACTGGGACTAGAACCCGGGATCTCCTGCTTACATGGCAGGCGCTCTATCCATCTCAGCCAGCGAGGACACAGAGTATAGAGCGACTGCAGGGATTTATCTCTGGCACGCCTCCCGCGAAACCCACATTGTCAACGTATTATCCCGCACCCATTATACTCATTATACTCATTACTCATTAGTCGCGGCGCGTTGCCGATTCCTGTAAGAGGTGGGGCACTGTTTGTGCATCCGCACAGAAGAAAGATGTTCAAATGGCTGGTGAGTCCAGCAAAGAAGAAGTCAGTAAATTTTTACTATATCCCCTTTAAAAATTCCCATTCACCACCGAGGGCTCCATATTATTTGTATAATACGGAGCCCTCCATGGTGAACGGGAACTAAGTTACGTACAAAAACGCCAAAATAAATATTCTGTCTACTGTGATTACTGCGTATATGAAACGATTATATATGGTAAGTAGAGTGCAAATCGATTTTGTTAAAGTAAAGTATCAATTGTTTTTTATTCCAGTCATTGATCATAATATAAAGTCCTTCGATGATTATATTGTGATCAAAGACTGGAATACAAAATATTTGACAGTACCTGGATCACTGTGTGTATTGGTGACTATGTCGCTGTTGTGAAAAAACATGAAGCATCTTCCAAGTTATAAATACATTGGTATTGATGCTTTAATTTTATTTCGTTATCGGATAATATTCTCTGAAGATACTAAAATTTCGTCCAAGTTCTACCTTGGCGGGTACTGGAAGCCGAACCACCATTATCAGTGACCAGTGGATGGCTAGCTAGGGAAAGTGCCGAGCGAGTTGCGGCAAACGCGAAAGCTATCGTATCACGGCACAAGGACTGAGTCTACAAGTGATGCATCATGGGAGCCGAGAGATATAGTTACACTACCGATAAAAAAGAATTTCATAAGGAATACTACATGCAATGCAACACTAAGTATTCAGATGTCGAGCTAGCAGAAAAGGGCCTGTGAAAGATGAAGTAGCGAAATTCTGAAGTCACTAGGAGAGCTGACGGCGAGGGGAAAGCAGAATACTTGATGTCATAGCCATCCCCACTGCAGCAGAGTGCATGGGAATCTCTAGCAAGAGTACCACACCCTTTTTAACAAACATCTGATTTTTTAACATAGCTGCTAAGGTTCAGTGACCGTGTCAGAATTATCTTGTAACAAATAATCCCTCGGTCACAAATATTACGTCAAAAATTGACCTTGTTTCGACGCTACTATGAGCGTCGTCTTCAGAATTAGACTAACTGTACTAAAACATTAGGTATATAGTACGTTAATAAAATTATTGTTTGTACTGACTTGAAAAGGTGCAGTACTTACAAGCCACATATTAAAACAGATCTCAGCCGGAAAGGTGACGTCATGAACACTTGTCAGATGGCGAGCCGCTAAGGGCTTGTTGCAACTCTTGTCTACAGTACGAGGAGTCTTGTTCCAAACCTTGTCCACAGTATGAGCAGCCCTTAGCGGCTCACCATCTGACAAGTGTTCATGACGTTGCCTCCCGGCTGAGATATTTTTTAATATGTGACTTGTAAGTCTGCATCTTTTCGAGTCAGTACAAACTTTAATTTTATTAATGTACTATATACCCAATGTTTTAGTACAGTTAGTCTAATTCTGAAGACGAAGCTCATAGTAGCGTCGAAACCAGGTCAATTTTTGACTTAATATTTGTGACCGAGGGCTTATTTGTTACAATACAAACATTTGATTTCTGAGTGCTTATTCTGCCCAGTGAGTTGAAAAAAATGGTTCAAATTGCTCTGAACACTATAGGACTTAACATCTGTAGTCATCAGTCCCCTAAAACTTAGAACTAATTAAACCTAACTAACCTAAGGACATCACACACATTCACTCCCCGAGGCAGGATTTGAACCTGCGACCGGAGCAGTCGCGCGGCTCCGGACTGAGCGCCTAGAACCGCGAGACCACCGAGGTCGGCGAGGCACCGGAGATCGACCCTAAGCACACCTAGCTGTCTTCGGGCGTCTACCGAACCATGACTCTGGTTGGAAAAGCGCTTCTTCTGCCATCTGCACTGCCAACTTCTGAGGCAATACTGATTGGATGCGGAGGCCACTGTCACCCTGCGGGTCTACCGGAAGCTTGACCTGTGTGACCTGGATGCTGTCATCCACATTGGAGAGGGGAGGCACTGCTGCTGCTCATCCCATCCCTGGGAGACAACGATGGTCTGAGCCTGGTACCACACCCACATGTCTAGGTCAAGAGCAGCCTACTGTCAGTGCAGCTCCGGCGTGAGGTCAACTGCTACCAACTGAAATATGTAACAATGTTGTGTGGCGAATGACTAATAAGTGTTTGCGTTCTTGTTCTACATTTTCTTATGACCACAATTAGCCAAATGGACCTACACAGGCTATTAAAAGTCTCTGTTAAAAGTGTTTGTTATACCGCGTCAGACAGTCTACAGGTTTGTCTCAATTTCTTGTGAACATTAGAGAACTTTACTTGTAGCCTGTGACGGGTCCAAATCGTAATTCATCTGGGCATGCGGTCAAGCTGTGTCAGCTACCTGTAGTAAGTGTAGAAGAGTTGGTCACGAAGCACACCAGTGTGCAGAATCTCTTTGGGCTATGACACAGGTAACGAGTGATTGTAGTTTTATTCCTTTTTTGCTCATTGTGTGAGCATTTTCCTTCTTTTCTGGCATGATGGCAGACTGAGTTTACGCTAATGTCAAAAACACGACAATGATTCTGAATGAAACGGTAGCACCTTTGAAGGAGCAGACAGGAGTGCTGCTATAAACTACAGGAACAAGACCACTGTCTTCTTGATTCAGGGGAAATAAAGCCATTCTGAGTGTACCCGTGCATTCCATCTATCCCACGACAGCTTACTTCGTAGCGCCATTTTCGGGGAAGGCAAGCGCGGATGTGCCTGTTTTTATTATTGTTATAGAGGCTGGCTCCAAATACGGAAATGGTGGGAAGAAAAGTCTTTGAATAAAGCTAGATTAAGGCTGGTGGATGACGCGAAGACGTACGATATGTAGCACGAGACCGTCAATAATTTCCAAACGTTTGATGAGCTGAATAACTAACTAATACAACACTACCGGAAGCAGAATAGCGCGGGTTTCGTTAGGGAAAAACAGTCGACTACTGCAGAAGCACAGTGATTCATTGGAAACGTCTCTGACAGGATTAGGAAACTGACCTCGTAGATATGAACGCTGAATGTGGAGGCCGATAGACTGATTCTAAGGCAGAGAGTAGAGCTGTAGGCTTATTTCTAAGAGCTACTTCTGCTGATATGTCAAGGCTAGGTCGGAATGGAGAACCCAAGTGATTTACCTGCTGCCATTAGGATTGATACGCAATTCGAGGAGATCGATATTGCAATGTGAAGGCAGAGTGATCGCGGTGTTTCTTCTTCTAAAATGAAGCGATTTAGATGTGAGCGCAAGGACCACATCAGGAAACAATGTCACCGGCACTAATGTTACGAATATGGGGAGGTGCACTGTGAAGCGCTTGATAGTCGGAAGAAGACGCGGGACAAGCAACGTCTTAACAATCCATCGGGAACGGGGGCGACTCAGTCGTCGGATGTTGGTCCCAGTAGAACACGAGAATGCGGAAACAAAGGCAGAGACGGAGTGTTGTGTGCTAGGTAAAGTAAATCGTATGGGACATAAACTTCTGGTTGACACAGGGGCTCACGTGCCAGTAGTCATTCTGAGCTCTTGAACAGTGCTGGGCTGTGTCACTTTCGTGACTTGCCATTAGGCACCGGTACTGGTACGGCGACGCAGGGTTGAAACATAAGCAAATGAGCATTACATTTTCACTTAACATAGATCTGGATGGTCATGAAGTTCTCCTGCATAGTGAACACGTCACTGTGTGATGTAGCTTCACGGCGCAGTTTATGATTTTTAAGGAACTTGGACTTCTAGGGCCAAGAACATGTAGCGTAGACGGCACATGTTACTCTGATCTGCATACCCAACATGTGGTCCCCGAACTACGAGAGACAGGTGCCCTGGAGTCAATTGTTTTCATGCATGACGGTGTTACACCTCACACTTTTCGTGAAGTTACTTGGTTATTGCGTAACACATCTGAAAAAATCCGAATCGTTGGCCAATCATTCAAAACTGCGTAGCCATCACGATCGCCAGATCTAAACCCTCGTGATTTTTGACTCTGGAGTTACCTGAAGGACAGGTTTTCTCAATGGGACGCTAGCACTTGTTGGAGACTGAAGAACAAAATAGTGAAGGAGGTAGCCAACAATGCAGCTGAGATGTTTCGGGCAACAGTAGAGCAGTCTCTGGTGCGGTTCCAGGCTTCTGTGGATGCAGACGGTAGTTACATTCAGCAACGATTGTAACCTGTAAGGTAAACACCGTATGCAGTTAAAAATGTTACCCTTTGTTACGGAAACTAAGATGTGTTTCTTTCAACGATTTATTCGTTATTTCTCTTCTGCATAACCTAACAAGTTTTTCCACTAAGTTTCACTGTACTACGGTTTCTTATTTTTCATGGGGGCGTTCTAAAATAGCGGATGTCTGTTACTAGCCTGTACATATAGAACGTTACTAATATGCTATATACACATGTCATCGTCGTATCTGAGCTACTGCTAAGAATGATGTCTTGGTACAGGCAATCCTGCGGAATATGCAACACAGAGATTGTGGCGTGCACTTTCAATTAGTGGGATGGTGCTATCAAGGAAGCAGTTGATATTCAACTGGCGAGTGACCTTACAAACACAGCCAGATGTTTTCACTTAAATTCTGCTTGTAATTTGTTCTCTCCTTGGTCAAATGACAGAAGATCAGAGTATTTTCTTGTACGTTTGTAGCAAATGTCTACTATTAATAATTTATGATACTGATCATTTTCGGTTGTGTGTGCTGTCATGGCTGTGTTTACAGTGTACATGTTGTCTTCCTGCATATGCCCCACCCACTAAAGTTTTAAATTTAGTTGCAAAATATTATCATGCTGCATTGTCAGAAGACTTTTGCATTACATTTTGCAGAATCGTGACTCTGATGACTTTATTAACAGATTGAAATTAATATGACTCAATGAACTGCACTTTTAGTAAGCTTCTGTGTTGTCTGACTCTTCACTAGGGCCGCGCTGTCTATGGGTGCCTTGCCGCGGTTCGAGTGCCTAGGACTTGGGTGTGTGTATTGTCCTTAGCGTATAATATAGACGACATAAAATCCCGGCTGAGGCCTGCGATCATTTTTATGTTAATAATTGGCAACCAATACTGTACAATCGCAATAAAGCCATGAGATGTTCAATTGACTATTTTATTAGAAAATGTAAGCGTACTTTTTATTCCACAGTGAATACTGCGAGCAAATTGACGGTGTTGCCATAAGTAGTCCTCTCTCCCCTCTGGTAGCAATCTTCTGACGTCAGACTTCAAGTTTTCTGATGTCTGAAGATGGGTGTAATCCCGAAACGCGTAACACGTTGTAATAAAAGAGTCAATAGAATATCTCATGACTTTATTACGATTGTACAGCATTTGTTTGCCGATTATGCCCTTAGCGTAAGTTAGTTTAAGTTAAATTAAGTACAGTGAAAGCCTAGGGACCAATGACTTCAGCAGTTTTGCCCCATAGAACTTATCACAAATTTCCAATTTCCTTCACTAGGGTCCCTCCTAGTCATTCATTATCAGTCATCAGTTGTAAGTTCACAGCCAACATAAAAGCGCTATTACATTCTACCCTTTCGTTAGCGACTTTTTATTCCACAGTGAATACTGAGAGCAAATTGACGTTGTTGCCATGAGTAGTCCTCTCTCCCCTCTGGTAGCAATCTTTTTAACGGAAGACTTCGAAGAAGGACCTAGCAGTGGTGAGTGTGTAAAAAGAAGAAGAACCTTAGATAGGTTTTCTTACGTTTATGTTGGAGAAGCTGGAGGTCGAAGTTTGAGCGTTGGTTGAAACATACACTGACAGGTACTTGAATTTGAACTAGGTGCCCTGTTGAAGAGAGTTTGGTCCTATCCTTCATGTCACGTGGATTCTCATGTCACCTGACTTCAAGCATGCGGATCAGAAGATCGAGTGAGACGTGTTCACGAACAACGATAAAAGCAATGAAGATGCCACAAGCTACAAATGGCACATGTAAGTAAACCATTATTGCTTGTAGAATAAAAATGGTAGTCCTCTGCTCTGAACGCAGAATAATCCTGATTTCGACTTTCAGTAATAAAATGATTCACAAATAATATTTTTTAGTACAAAAATTACCTCGCGTTTTGTTATAGACAAACAGAGCTAGTTATATAATTATTTACTGAGAAACTTGAATATTTTACACTGCGAAACACAATAAATGGGTCACTTACTTAAACTGCCTACTATTGCGATGCGTAAGTTTGAATTTTGGCTCAAGAGTAGGCATATGCTTCCTCTGTATTAGTACAAAAGCGTGGCGCGTTGCGACATCACCCTCGACTCGGCGCCGCTTCACACGGCAAGATGTCAACTCGTGCGAAAAAAATACCGCAACAGAAGTTCGTATGAGGTGTAAGATTGGTTACCGAAGTCACATTCGCACAAAAAATCATCACAATTATACCCAACGCCACCGAGGGCGTGTTACACGATGGAAGGGTCGTCAACCCTTCTCCACACATCAAAAAACAGTTTTGCATCACCTCGCTTCCAAGAGTTCCGGAACATGTACAGAAAATTCTAATAGAGATCAACACAAACATCATTTCCGCCCTTTTTAATGCTCATCAAAACCACACATTGCATGTTTTACCACAACACAGCGAGACCTTCATAGGTGGTGGTCCAGATTGCTGCACACACCGGTACATCAAATAGCCAGTAGCCTCTTGCACTGACGCATGACTGTATTCCTCGTGGCATACTGTCCACACGTTCATCAACGCACTGTTGGTCCAGACTAACCCACTCCTCAACAGGGATTCGGCGTAGATCTCTCAGAGTGGTTGGTGGGTCACGTCGTCCATAAACAGCCCTTTTCAATCTATCCCAAGCATGTTCGGTTGTATTCATGTCTGGAGTACATGTTGGTCACTCTAGTCACGCAATGTCGTTATCCTGAAGGAAGTCATTCACAACATGTGTAGGATGGGAGCGCGAATTGTCGTTCTTGAAGACGAATGCCTCCCCAATATGCTGCCGATATAGTTGTACTATCGGTCGCAGGACGGCATTCACGTATCACACAGCCATTACGACGCCTTCCATGACCACCAGCAGCGTACGTCGGCCCCACATAATGCCACCCCAAAACAGCAGGGAACCTCCATCTCGCTGGGCAATGTGTCTAAGGCGTTCAGCCTGACTAGGTTGCCTCCATACACGTCTCCGACGATTGTGTGGTTCAAGGCATATGCGACACTCATCGGTGTAGACAACGTGATGCCAATGGTGAGCATTTCATTCGGTTTGTATTTGGGCCTATCTGAACCGCACTGGATGGTGTCGTGGTTGCAAAAATGGACCTCGCCATGGACGTTGGAAGTGAAGTTGGCATCATGCATCCTATTGGGCACAGTTTGAGTCGTACCACAACTTCTGTGGCTGCAAGAAAAGCGTTATTCAACACGGTGGTGTTGCTGTCAGGGTTCCTCCTAGCCACAATCCGTAGGTAGCTGTCATCCACTGCAGTAGTAGCCCATGGGCGGCCTGAGCGAGGCGTCATCGACAGTTCCTGTCTCTCTGTACCTCCTCCATGTTCGAACAACATCGCTTTGGTGATGGCTGGGTGTTGTGTGTTGTCCTTAGGTTAGTTAGGTTTAAGTAGTTCTATGTTCTAGGGGACTGATGACCATAGATGTTAAGTCCCATAGTGCTCAGAGCCCTTTGAACCAATTTTTTGAACTTCCCTTGTTGAGAGCCCTTCCTGGAACAAAGGAACACACTAACAATGCGGACGCTATCGAACCGCAGTTTTGACCGTCTAGGCAGGGTTGTACTACAGACGAGCCGTGTACCTCCTTCCTTGTGGAATGACTGGAACTGTTCGGCTGTCGGACCCCGTCGGTCTAATTGGCGCTGTTGATGCATGGTTGTTTACATATTTGAGCGGGTTTAGTGACATACCTGAACAGTCAAAGGGACTGTGTCTGTGACACAATATCCACAGTCAACGTCTATTTTCAGGAGTTCTGGGAACCAGGGTGAATCAAAAGTTCTTTATGTGTTTATTACACACATCTCACGCCTTCTTTCGATTCCCCTGAGATGAAGGCCAGAACTGCAATGCCCAATCACGCCGGTTTCCTTATGGTTGTCCAAGAAAATAGGTTCAGACACGCCACACAAAGAGCCCTCAGGAGGTGACGTAAAAGTCAATGAAACCATCCCCTCCCTTAGGACATTGATTCCCACACACTGCGCGTTCGAAAACCACAGTTCTCTTTGTTTTGAGCAATAATAATCGGTTGGGAATGGTGCCATAAATCACTCCCTGGCGCAAGGTGGCCTCAGCTTTTGTAACTGATCCTTGATATCCTGGAAAATGGCACTCTAACGGAAATGACCTATGAGCTGGTCCCATTCATGTTCCATTGGGGGCAGATCTACGAAACTTGCTTGTCACGCAAGTACCTCAACATCATGCAGACAGTTCATAAGAGATGTGCCATGTGTGGGCGAGCGTTGTCCTGTTGAAAAATGGCAATACTGTACTGCTGCATGAGAGGTGTGTATCATAGCGTCATCAGTGTTATACCTCTTACTACCAACTGTGACCAGCCTAGAAAACACCACTGTGCCTCTCCAAAACATGGAATGAATAGAGCGTCTCTCCACATCGCCCCCAGTTGCGCTGACGTTGATCATATGGGGTAGTGCAGAACCCCGATTTATATCTGAAAACAATGCAATGCCCATAATCAGCAGTCCATGTTTCACGGTCACGCCATCATTCCATATGCAACGTTTTGCGAGTGATGTTAACGGCAGCCTAAACCTGGGATGGAAGTTCCACGGTTTAGCTGTTGTTAGTCTACGACGAATGGTGCGGGATGACACATAGTGTTGCAAGGATGCCATTCCTTGTTCTCCTATGGCAGGTACAGACGTGAAGGCGTTACGATGCTATTGGTGTACGACAAAGCGATCCTCAGCAGTGGTAAAACGTAATCTTGACGTCGAGTATGCCATCCATCACTTACTCCACGTGAGGGATACGTTCAGCTTTGTCCAACGTGATCGTTTTGGTTGTCCAGATGTTATGGTGTGAAGAGTCATAATGTTGCTCGGCGTCTTGGAACATGGTACACTCAACGGTCAACGTTTTTGTGGCACTGTACTCCTTTTCCATCTGCGCCTTTTCAGGGGGCCTCTGATTCTTTTTTCTATGGACGACTGTGCGACCGCATTGAACAGCACAGGTGGAGGAGCTGGAACAATAGGAAATCCGGTAAATGGACTGACCTGCCGTTCCCCGACTTCAGTCCCTTTCAGTGCGGGTGGAATGCGCTGGGGATACGTATTGCAGCACGCCCTCACGCACAAACGAGCACCCAGCAATTGTCAAAGGTGCTGGTTGGAGGACTAGAACGTCGTGCACGAGAACTTTTTACCAGTCTCGTGGCCAGCATGAGAGCGCGTTGCGCAGTATGCATTACCGTCCGTGGTGACCACACACCCTGTTAATAGCCATTTGTAATGTCTAAAGGACCATCATGAATAGCACTGACTTAAGTGTAATTATTGTCTTTGGATATAAATTTCTTTTACGCTAGTGTCATTAAGTATTTCTTTCAGTTCTATTCTGTACTATATTGTAACAGTTCTGTCTGTGTGTTGCCTAAGTTTCATCGTGCTATGTTACGTGGCAGTGACACACATGCGAAAGTTGCTTTCGTTCCTATCGATTTACGTATGAGTGTCTTGCGGAAGGCCAGGTAACTTCTATTGAATGTTCGACTTAACACAGACACAAGACAAGTTTTTCAACATTGAGATCAACATTTAAAACATCCTTTCAACCGTTCACCGTCCTCGTCACCGTAAAATCTCTTTTCCCCTTGATGTTTCGCAGATTGCTGAAAAGATGGTAATCGTACAGTGCAAGATATGGACTTCCCGCTTGGAATCAGACCGGTTTTCGAGGCCTTGGTCCAATCTTTGGCACAATTTCATAACGGCATTTGTTCCATACACGTCCAGAATTTGACGCTGAATGTGAGTGCAGTTTAGATGTTTTACGCGGAAGACTCATAATGTCCCTCGTACTTCAGCTTTCCAGCTGTCATGCCACTTCAGTCGCAGACTGTGCTGCACCTGTTATTCTTCCCACAGCAAAATGGAGTCTCCAGGAAACGCGGAACATGTACTCTCTTCTGAAAATGCACCGTTGTTGTTGTATAGTGGATTCAGTGTGTGACGACATACTTAGCTTACTTTCTGCTGCTCCTCCGTATCTTCTGTCTAATAAATCGAATATTCTTGCGTTTTGCTCTTTCGGTTTGATGTTATTGTATTTTTAATATTCTCAGTATGTAAAGACACCTGTAATGCACAGGCCAATACACTTTTGCAAAATAATCGACATTTTCTACCCCACCAAGAGCAGAGACAGAAACATAGTCCGCTTCCTGAATGCAAGTCCGAGGTAAGAAAATTAAATCAGATAAAGGCACACTGACTGGCGATAGTTTCCTCTGTAATGTCGTCCAACGTCAATTTCCGAACATTTTCGATTTGCCTTGTGAGAATCATTGCTTTATCCAAATAAACACCTAATCCTCGTTGTACAACTGCTGTGAAGTGTTTAAATGAAACTTCCTAACCAGAGTTTGTTTTTGTGATCCTGTCTTCATTACGCTTAAAATCCAGTTTTGGAGAGAAGAGATGTCAAGAAACAAGTTTCGCTCAAAATATCGAAAAAAGCTAGTGGCAGCTAGTAGATCGTATAAAATAAGTAAACAGCTTTGTCTTTGTAAGCACATTCCATCGCCTTTTCCAATGGCACTCTCTCTTCTCACGTTCTGCTCCGCGTCATACCCTCAACAGGAAGCCGTTGCACATATCGGAGGAGAAATTTGGGCACGGCCGTCATTGAGGAGGTAGGACGAGGAATAAGATAGGCGACGTGACTCAGAAACGGCACTCATTCTCCAGGCATCGAGAAATGTAGTTGAGGGGAATTAATTGGGTCATACTGGAACGACAGTGATAAAACATCGATACAGTTCTCTGTTCTATCGCCCGGTGCAACACAGAGAGCTGATTGCTCCACCACATCTGTATCGTGCAATACACAGGGAGAGAAATTTCAAGTCATCTGATTTACCTCCAAAATAACTGTTTTATGTAGACGGAGCATTGCTACATCTCTCTCTGTAGTTAGTTTCACAGTAAAATTTTTCTTTAAGTAAAAATTTAAATACCACTGTTTGGCGATAGGCACCTGTTCTCCGCTTTGGAAACTTTCTCCACTTTGGAAATTGTCTCATTTCATTTTGAAGAAACTATTCGGTATTTTTTTTTAAATCTTGTAGTCTGATATCATAGCTTGATGATGAAGTTGTATTGCCATAATTATTGTGCTACTTCGAAAGTATTGTGTGTGTGTGTGTGTGTGTGTGTGTGTGAGTGTGTGTGTGTGTGTGTGTGTGTGTGTGTGTGTGTGTTGTGTATTGTGTATTGAACCGGGGACCTAGGAACGATGGAGAGACTTCGTCTCGTCGTAGCCTCCGGTAGTTCACAAGCCCACAACAGACCACAGCAGCCCACCCACCCCAACGCCGCCCCACACCGAACCCAGGTTTATCGTGCCGTTCGGCCCCAGTGGACTCTCAGATACCCCCCCCCCCCCCCCCCCTCCCAGCAACGTCTCATACCAGACGATTGTAACCCTAAATGTTTGCATGGTAGAGTCATTATGGTGTGCGCGTACATGGAGACACAGTGTAACTGAGGCCGAATAAGGGGATCCAGCCAGCATTCGCCGAGGCAGATGGAAAACCGCCTTAAAAACCATCCACAGGTTGGCCGGCACACCGGACTTCGATACTAACAGTCCGGGCGGATTTGTGCCGGGGACCGCACGCCTTTTCGCTCGGGTAATTAAGTATTACATATTTTGACTTTATGTTTGGTACATTTTAGATCACACAACGCTATGTATCAAATTTAGTTAACGTATCTAAATTATTTTTAACGATGGAAGGAGATTTTTGTAGTTTCGAGTTAATGTGTGACAGAGTCGTAAGTTGTCCACCATGAGGCTGACAGTAACGCGCTATACGTGGGGCTATTGCAGCCTGATGTGTATTTTTGCTTGTATTGCTCTCCTAGGGAACAGGAATGTCGCACGGATAACTGTCGCATCGCGCGAGCTTCCTTGTAATGTGTCGTAACACGTATCGTATCGTCTCATTGAGAACCTCGCCCTACACGCTGTATTTCTATTGTTTATCGCGACGTGACGGCAAACGACAGTTAGGTTGCGAACACGGCAGTATTTCGTCACTTGTAAACTCATTTCCTTCCACTACACTTTTCTTTGCTGTACTCTCGCACGAATAATATTTATTTACTGCAGAGTGTGAAGCACAGTGTGAGCTAAGACCGCCATTTCACCCCAGTTTTCAAAGTGTGGTGCGGTTGCGGTAGCCCGTTTGAAGCCGAAGTTTGGCATGCGGCGGTACCTGGACTATAGAACAGACGGCCTCGTCGCGGCGAGACGAGGCGAAAGGCGGCTGCACTCGCCCCTTTCCTCTTCCCCTCGTCCACCACTTTTACCGCGCGGCCGGATATTAAAGCTGGGTCGGCACTCGCCACCTGCAATATCGGCTGCAGCCGTCGCCAGGCCTGTTAAAAGAACTGCACACTCGATAGGCGGAGGCGGCGCACTCGCACAGATACCGAGAGAACTGTAGGTGGAACCCTGCGTTCCACCCGCTCTCTCAGACATCCATCCCCCGCGCTTAACGATCAAACCGAGCAGCCAGTGCCGGGTACATTCTCTCAAGCTGCTTCCACTCGGCAACATTTTAAACGTTCTGACTATTACATTGCTTCCACGCGTGGCATTGTGAGCTTTGAAACATTGTCATTTTCCACTTGTAGTATTAGTCTTCCGTCTACAGGGACCTCCAATTTGCTCTTTCGATTATTTCCTTCTTCTGCTAAGTTTCCCTATGACCTCGTAATTACACACTATTTTTTTGGGTATCTGTTACTGGTCATTCTTTCAACACAAACTACACAGCAAACCTAATTCCTACTAGAATTACTGTTGAGTCACATTAATGTGGCCACGAGTCAGAAGCCTGAAAAACCATGTTCTGCAGTACGGACCGCTGCGTGTCGTGCGGGAAGAAAGTTGCTGACAGATGTGGAGCCATGTCTACTATAGTGCTGTGGCAAGCTTCACTAGTTATCTCGATTGATACGAACAGCTCGACTGAGTTGGTAAGTCCAGGGAGTTTGATGGCCAGGGGAGTACGGTAAACTCACCATGCTCCTCTTCGAACTACGCACGTATACTGCGAGCTGTGTGACTTGTCCTGCTGGTAGATAAATCGTGCTCAGGAATAAGATACTGCTTGCAGTTGTGGACATGGTCCCCAAAGATAGGTGCATATCTGCGTCCATTTCGCCTTATAGAATGACGACGTCAGCCAGGGAATGGCAGGAAGAAATTCCCCAGGCCATGACGGTCCCTTCTCCGGCGTGGACCCTACTGACGATTGTTACAAGGCGTTTTCTTTCAGACGTTTCGCGCGACATATACACCAGCGGCCAACTTCTGTCCGATTTAACATGAAACATAATTGATATGAAAAGGCCACCTGCTGCCACTCAGCGAAGTCCAGTTGCGGCACTGACGCGCAAATTCCAGCCTTCGTTGTCCATGAACAGCAGTCAGCATGGGTGCACGAACCAGGCGACTGTTGCGGAGGCCAATAGGCAGCAACGTTCGCTGAACGGTCGTTGAGGAGACAGTGCTGAGACGCCCTGGATTTATTTGGGCGGTCACTTGATTTTGCAGTTCTGGGTGTCGTTGCTTAAGCGGACGATCTCGCAATTCTAGTAGAAGTTGACACTCGCAAAGTGATCGAAGACAGATCACGATTGGCTGTTGGACTATAGGCTGAATGGTGTGATAAGACTAAAATGTCTATTGCACCACAAAAATCGCTATATATGCTCTTAAAAGGCAAGTTAAATAGGGACCCAACAGTCAGAATTAATGGCCAGGCGGTGTCGCGACAGAGATATGCCCGTTACCTAGGGGTATATCTAGATGAGAATTGGAGCTTCATTCCGCATATTGAACAAATAGCGACAAAGTCCTTAGCTCTGTTCAACAAGATAATATCGATAGGACAAAGAAGGTTTCATCTGCCGTCAAAGGCAATAAACATCTACCATAACAGTGTATTGGCACGCATCCAGTGTGTGGGCCCACAGGCTAGCTCTGGTGAAGCCTGCGGCTGCTGTCAGCCGAATACAGAGGAATGTTCTGTTGAGATGCATTGGTGCATTCAACACAAGTCCAACAGATGCACTGTTGGTAATTATGGGTCTATGTCCACTAGACCTGTTAATAAGACAGCACGCAGCCTGCTACTGGCTGCGCAAACAAAATATTGACATGGTGGAAAATATAATGGGCACTCCTCTGGCTATCGTTAAATCCATCCGAGAAAAAATGCTCGACATTTGGCAGGACGAATGGGATGAGTCCACTACAGGCCGTAGAGTCCATGGGTTTCTACCCACAGTAAGGGAAAGACTAAGGAACAAGATAATGAAGCCCTCACTGGGCCTAGTCCACTTCCTCACAGGCCACGGCCTCTACCCCACGTACCTGCATCAAATAGGTAAAAGGCCAACACCGGAGTGTGACGGTAGTACCCACATCGGATCGCCAGAACACACAGTGTTTGAGTGTCCCATATAAGAACAGGCTGTCTCAGTTGAGAGACAGCATCTCCAGACAAGAGACATAAATGTTATACTAACGAATGGCGAATTATTTAGAAATTTCGCAAAGTTAGTGAATAAAATCTCAAGGGAGGCCCAGCGAGCCTACCTTGGGAGAGGGTAAATGCGCTTCAGATCTAATGCGCAATTGTATATATGTAAATACTACGTTGTTTAAGTCTTGAGTTGTAGTAGCTAGTAGTTGTAGTTAGTTCAGTATGGTGGTGGGGGGAATAAAAGAGTAGCACAATGGAGTGGTTTCTTCTAGTAGTAGCGGCCCGCCTCCACGTGGCTAGGGACGGGCAACTCTCTGGCAAAATACCAGAGAGGCTAAGAGGCCGACTTTTCATGTATAGTGTACAAAGTAGCAGAATAAACATATTGTTTGCATGCATTTATAAACCACTTCTGTAGCACTAATACCAGAGATAGTTAGTCTTAATACACCCACTCAAAAGTGTCAGAAAGTTGGTTACGTAGGTTTCAAAACCTGAAACAAAAAAAAAGGGGCACTTGATTACCAGTTCCACGTCTGTCCTCCCGCACACAGCTCCGCAGCTGTATTTCATCCCTGTCATCTCTGGCACGCGGTGCACCACAGTTCCCTCACCAGTTCTGAATAGCGCCATTGTGCCATGCACGAGAAACTTTAATGAAGGCGGCACGAGAACAGTTTAACTTACCCGTTTCGGAAATACCTTACACTTTCAGTGCTGTCACCTGCCGTCGGCGAGTGGTTATTCTACGTGCATGTTGAACATTGGCAATGGTTCAAATTAATGTGATTGGACCAAGTATAGTCTACCATAATCCTCAGATTTTTCCCAAATGTTATTCTCTCAAATTTCCTTTATCGTACTTATGTTCTGAGTACCTGAGTCGAAACAAGGCCCCCGGAGTAGACAACATTCCATTGGAGCTACTGACGGCCTTGGGAGAGCCAGTCCTGACAAAACTCTACCATCTGGTGAGCAAGATGTATGAGACAGGCGAAATACCCTCAGACTTCAAGAGGAATATAATACTTCCAATCCCAAAGAAAGCAGGTGTTGACAGATGTGAAAATTACCGAACTATCAGTTTAATAAGCCATGGCTGCAAAATACTAACGCGAATTCTTTACAGACGAATGGAAAAACTGGTAGAAGCCGACCTCGGGGAAGATCAGTTCGGATTCCGTAGAAATGTTGGAACACGTGAGGCAATACTGACCCTACGACTTATCTTAGAAGCTAGATTAAGGAAGGGCAAACCTACGTTTCTAGCATTTGTAGACTTAGAGAAAGCTTTTGACAATGTTGACTGGAATACTCTCTTTCAAATTCTGAACGCGGCAAGGGGAAAATACAGGGAGCGAAAGGCTATTTACAATTTGTATAGAAACCAGATGGCAGTTATTAGAGTCGAGGGACATGAAAGGGAGACAATGGTTGGGAAGGGAGTGAGACAGGGTTGTAGTCTCTCCCCGATGTTATTCAATCTGTATATTGAGCAAGCAGTGAAGGAAACAAACGAAAAATGGAATGTAGTCGAATTAAGTCGGGTGATGCTAAGGGAATTAGAATAGGAAATGAGACACTTAAAGTAGTAAAGGAGTTTTGCTACTTGGGGAGCAAAATAACTGATGATGGTCGAAGTAGAGATGATATAAAATGTAGACTGGCAATGGAAGGAAAGCGTTTCTGAAGAAGAGAAATTTGTTAACATCGAGCATAGATTTAAGTGTCAAGAAGTCATTTCTGAAAGTATTTGTATGGAGTGTAGCCATGTATGGAAGCGAAACATGGACGATAAATAGTTTGGACAAGAAGAGAATAGAAGCCTTCGAAATTGGGTGCTACAGAAGAATGCTGAAGATTAGATGGGTATATCACATAACTAATGTGAAAGTATTCAATCGGATTGGGGAGAAGTTTGTGGCACAACTTGACCAGAAGAAGGGATCGGTTGGTAGGACATCTTCTGAGGCATCAAGGGATCACCAATTCAGTATTGGAGGGCAGCGTGGAGAGTAAAAATCGTAGAGGGAGACCAAGAGATGACTACACTAAGCAGATTCAGAAGGATGTAGGTTGCAGTAGGTACTGGGAGATGAAGAAGCTTGCAGAGGATAGAGTAGCATGGGGAGCTCCATCAAACAAGTCTCAGGACTGAAGACAACAACAACAACAACTTATGTTCTAAGACTTTCACTTCATAATACATGCGTTATGAGAACAGATAAATTAGAACCACTGCCTATTTCAAAAAGTTTACAGTAGCCAACATTAAATCTACTATCAGAAAGATACCAGTGTACCGTAGGTCTCTAGAAGAGCGTAGCGTTTTCAAAGGATTGGAAAAGGGCACAGGTCATCCCCGTTTTCAAGAAGGGACGTCGAACAGATGTGCAGAACTATAGACCTATATCTCTAACGTCGATCAGTTCTACAATTTTGGAACACGTATTATGTTCGAGTATAATGACTTTTCTGGAGACTAGAAATCTACTCTGTAGGAATTAGCATGGGTTTCGAAAAAGACGGTCGTGCGAAACACAGCTCGCGCTATTCATCCACGAGACTCAGAGGGCCATAGACACGGGTTAACAGGTAGATGCCTTGTTTCTTGACTTCCGCAAGGCGTTCGATACAGTTCCCCACAGTCATTTAATGAACAAAGTAAGAGCTTATGGACTATCAGACCAACTGTGTGATTGGATTGAAGAGTTCCTAGATAACAGAACGCAACATGCCATTCTCAATGGAGAGAAGTCATCAGAAGTAAGAGTGATTTCAGGTGTGCCTCAGGGGAGTGTCATTAGACCGTTGCCATTCACAATATACATAAATGACCTTGTGGATGACATCGGAAGTTCACTGAGGCTTTTTGCAGGTGACGCTGTGGTGTATCGAGAGGTTGTAACAATGGAAAATTGTACTGAAATGCAGGAGGATCTGCAGCCAATTGATACATGGTGCAGGGAATGACAATTCAATCTCAACGTAGACAAGTGCTTTGAATACATACGAAGATGGATCCCTTATCATTTAGCTACAAAATAGCAGGTCAGCAACTGGAAGCAGTTAATTCCATAAATTATCTGGGAGTAGGCATTATGAGGATTTAAAATGGAATTATAATATAAAGATGATCGTCGGTAAAGCAGATGCCAGACTGAGATTCATTGGAAGAATCCTAAGGAAATGCAATCCGACAACAAAGGAAGTAGGTTACAGTACGCTTGTTCGCCCACTGCTTGAATACTGCTCAGCAGTGTGGGATCCGCACCAGGTAGGGTTGGTCGAAGAGATAGAGAAGATCCAACGGAGAGCAGCGCGCTTCGATACAGGATCATTTAGTAATCGCGAAAGCGTTACGGAGATGATAGATTAACTCCAGTGGAAGACTCTGCAGGAGAGACGCTCAGTAGCTCGGTACCTTCACCGAAGAGTCAAGCACTATATTGCTCCCTCCCACGTATATTTCCCGAAGAGACCATGAGGGTAAAATCAGAGAGATTAAAGCCCACACAGAAGCATACCGATAATCCTTCTTTCCACGAACAATACGAGACTGGAATAGAAGGGAGAACCGATAGAGGTACTCAGGGTACCCTCCGCCACACACCGTCAGGTGGCTTGCGGAGTATGGATGTAGATGTAGATGTAGATAACTGTTCCTTTCCGCATCTGTTTTGACCCAGAATAGCATGATCCCTCAAGACATCAAAAATATGGATTTCAGCTGTTCTTGCCTCTTCAGTTACCCAATTATCCATTGGGATCTCCATTTAGTGCATACGTAACTCGAAGTTTGCCTTGCGCTCGAACTATTTCACTCATAGGATACATCTCTGCTTCTCGGCACTCTTAAGCCACATCAGTTAACTGACCTATGATAACAGGCAGTCAAATGAAAATTAGGCAGATGGAAAAGAGCAAGTAAACTCCTTATTATTTCAACCGTAGTCGCCATAACTGGTAGTACATTTATCCCATTGTGAGATAAGATGGGGAATGCCTTCATGGTAAAATGCTTGCTGTTGCCTACGGAGCCATGATTGTACCCAGCCAAGCAGCTCTTCGTCCGAAGCAAATCGACAGCTACCAGTGTCTTTCTTCAGCGTTACAATAATTTATAAATTGCCTGGGGAGAGATTGGGACAGTAAGGAGGATTTGTTTCTCGGCGGAACTTCTACAGCGTAGTACAGACAAACTCGACTGAATTTGGACGGGTATTATTCTACAACACATTTATGCCGCCCGTTAACGTTCTTGGGCGATTGGACTTTATGCCGTGCTCCAATTTTTACAAAGTGCCCATGTGCCGCTGTACGCAGATTGTTGTGCCGTGTTCCAGAAAGTCAAGGAATTCGTCATAATTTTCACGGAGCTGGTGTGCCTGTTGTATTGAGTATATTAAATGAAGCCCTGAGTTGCTGATAGAAGAAGTTCACTTAATGAATTAACGTGAAATAATGAAGGTAGTGGCAAAACTTGTTTAAACTATTCAAACTCTACTGTTATTACACAAGCAGTTTCTGCTCGACCAACAGAAGACGATCTTGCACAATAATTGTGAAATACATCGAATAACTAAGTTGAGCAAAAGAAATTCAGTCCAATAATGTTAATACACATTAGCAGCATCATGAATAACTTCGAAGCTTGGTTTCTATGGTAATTTCTCGTTACCATCGTAACATCTGTCAACTGAGTTGTCGGGATGGATGGGCAACAAGTTGCTTAAACGGTTCGTTAGTCGAAAACCGTCAGTCTTTCCCACAATGCTGTGCATTCAGCACTCAGGGACACTACTACAACATGGCGCCTGTTGTTCCATGTGGCACATGGTTGACTGCACTTGTTTTGAT
Source organism: Schistocerca gregaria (assembly GCF_023897955.1). Taxonomy (NCBI): domain Eukaryota; kingdom Metazoa; phylum Arthropoda; class Insecta; order Orthoptera; family Acrididae; genus Schistocerca; species Schistocerca gregaria. The sequence goes on from NC_064920.1 coordinate 604,515,473, forward strand.
TTCAGAAAGTCAGACCCACTGTCCAGGCCTACCCCTATATGAGAAAGTGTGCGACTTCGTACCAAGATTTCTTTTAATGCATATAGCCAACCTGGCGATTTGGTAACTTTTTAATGCAAAATCAGGCAAAAGTTCCTCCAACCCTATGCACTGTCCCTATTATATCGCACCCCATCGAATCACATTTAAAACATTGATGCAAATTTACTTACTCACTCTTTACTGAAGTTTCTGAATTAGTTTTTAGCCACTTTTAATTCTAAAGTTTTGTCGACGTCCCTTAAGGGTTTTGCATTACAATTTCATTTTTTACTCATTTCTATGCCCTATTATTGTTTAAACACATCTTCACCACAACAGTACACTATGGAGATACATACACTGGAGGTCATTATTCACATATCGTTCCTACTAATTTTCTTGCCGTGGAGGTAACAGTCCTAAAACGTATAGACAGAGACAATGTACTGAATGATTCGGTTGATATACGTATTTAGTTCCATGACTGTATGATTATTTCGGTTTTCCAAGAATATATTGCCGACATAAAGAAACTGAGAGCCAGCCTCTTGTTGTCTTCCTGCACCATTTCAGTTACCAAAGTCCCTAATTAGTACCTCTGTATAAAAAGTTATTTAAATTTCAAATTGGTTTGGGTTTCCAATTTCACGTTTTATGGCTACTGATCAGAAAGAGTTTTTTTTTTTTAATGAGAGTACAAGATTCCATATTAAGTCCTTGTAAATACTCTGAGTTAACTTGTGATCAGAATTTTGGAGTTTATTAACCACACATGTTATTGAGATGAGGATAAAAGTCTGATATTTCAGTAAGAAGTAATTCGTAATTCTACTGGCTAATTATTGTAGTTGTAACTGCTATATTGACATAGTAAACTCAAACTGTTATCTAGGATTTGAATGAGCGGATGGTACCAGACAACAAAAACTGAATTCAAAACAAATTTCACAAGCCTTCATTTCATTATTAATTCTCCAAATTTCGGAAGTAATAGCAAAACTTAAATCACTTACACAAGCTGAACCAATTTGACGAATCTGTCTTGAAAAGTTGCTATCAATAAATATAATAAGGAAGACATTTGCATAATAGTGTGTTTAGCAACTATAGTGGACTATCATCATAGCAGTTCGGAAGCCACTTTCGTCTTTATCTCTGTTCTTGGGTACAAGTTTGCAAATACTTAGTCACTATTCGATAATCCAACTAAACAGAGAATAGATTACACTGTAAAATAGTCACAAAATGAAACTTTTTAATGCAAATGAACACAGAGCAAAGCAATCATGATACTAAATTGGCCACTTGAGAACAGAGTAATTACCCAAGGAGGAAAGTGATTCTATTTCAGTGTATCTCCTCTAATCAGCATGTGGCTAACCGTAAGTATTTAAACCAGCAGCGTAAAATCTTAAAACGCTGAAAGTTGTGTATCGAGCGACTGCAACTGCTCTGCAAGCAAGCCACATTACGGCGCAGATTTGCGGGTAGCCAGCTTTCTATCAAGCGAGACGTGAAAACTTATGGCCACTAGACGGCAACCCACCGATCTTGTTCTTATGCGGGCCGTATGACTGGAAAGTGGACCGGCTGGCATTGTCCCTAGGCCAGCACTCTGCCCTTGGGCGAGAGTCTACTCTGAGTGGGTGTCCCGGGTGAAGCGCCAAATGTAGTCGCGTTCCGTCAGTCAGGAACCCACTTTGGAGCCGTCGCAACGACGACGTAGTGTCTCCTGTCAGAGCCTCTGCGAGTGGACCTGTAACGATTATGGGCTTTGTTTTCCTTAGCTACACATATGACTCGAATACGTTTTCATCATATCGGAACTTTCATATTGGACTGTGAGGCGAGTACTTTGCTTTAAACTGAGTCAGAGTTCTCAGCATGTAAACTTGGAACAGTCTTGTCTGGACTTTTAACATTTTATAGGGTAGTGCTCTGTGTACTTAGTAACCGTTCCTAATTGTATTTCCTTTCTAGAAGCTCTTCATACTTCATATTGTATTTAGGTTAATTCCTTCCTGTCACTGGCTGTGCTCTGCTTAGTACTGGACTGACACTTTGCTAGTCCCTTATGGACTCTAATTCTGGAGCTTTGTATGCTAATATTTTTGTTGTGAACTTACTTGAGGTATCAACAGCCCTCTGCCACAGTCACTACTTAGTGTTAGCTTCAGATGATTTTGTTTTGTTTCATTATTAGTTACTAACTGCCCACAATCAGAGATTATTGTGTTAGTGTTTCAATAAACCTGAGATTCATTGCTGGTACTTCTTTTCTTCACTGCCTGCTGTGGATATTTTAAAAACCATTCTACTTTTGTAGTACAAATGTTAAAAGAATTTACAATAAAATTTGTAACACTAACTCGAAGCTCAGTATACAGAACTGTTTCTTTATTAGCATAACCGGGATCGCAACAAGCAGCGTAACAGTTAATGGCATGGAAAAACACTGTTTACACTAGCTGGTAATATCTTACAACCGTTTGAAAGAGAAATCAAAAACAACGTAACCACTTTTTTACGAAACAATCTTAAATTAATTGTTTCTACTGGAATTTGCCTCGGATAAACATCAACTATCAGTTATACGAGGACGTTCTCTAGAAAAACGTGAAATATACCCGCCTCATCCCCTATAGGTTCACGAATTTTTTACTGGTAGCAGTACTACATACAGCTTTCAAAAAGGCTTCGGTAATGAAGTGCGTTCCAAGCAGAGAGCTGTCATCGAGTTTCTTTTGCAGGAAAAGGAGAGCATCGCAGATATTCATAGACGTTTGCAGAATGCCTACGGAGCCCTCGCAGTGAACAAAACCACAGTTTGTCATTGGGCGATGCTTCCATCATCTCCGCAACATGGTCACGCAAACCTGCCCAGCCTCCCGTATGCCAGCCGACGAGACACTGCTGTGATTTTCGAACTTGCGGACACTCTCATCCGAGGTGATCAACGGATAACAAACAACTCGCTGTGCAACTACACGTATCTGTTTTTAATTATGACACACTGGTCCACCAGCTGGGTACACAAAAGTGTATTCATTGGACTCCCCACCCTCTAGCAGAAGCCCATTAATAGCAACGAAGAGTCATCTGTGTGGAATTGCTTGCTCTTTCCAAGGTTGATCATGACCATTTTTTACTTTTAAATACACTGTGGGAGTGAAAAGTGATCAATATTGTTACGAAGATTTACTATCAAAAACAGGCTTGATCACAAATTATTTATTCCGGTGAACGGTTTCGACCACAACTGTGGTCGTCTTCAGACCTACAAGTAATGTACAAAGCTTTGATTAGAGAGCTACAAGCATTAAGGAAAATACATGAAGCTACGATGCTAAAAAAACGATGAATTATCATATGCACTCAGTAGTACGTCGTCTGACGTGACAGTGTTTGCCATTCCACTTTCACAACAACTTCGCTAGAAAGAAGTTTGAGGCCACATCTTTGGACCGGCGTCTAACTTCACCATGGCAACCAGAGGTTCCAAATGGTTCACTAACAGGCCTTGAGGGGGCAACCCATACACTGTTAAAACGATGTTAATTTATCCTACATGTTTAAATATTTTAACGCTCTTTAACTGACAATAGCTGTTGAAGAAGCTAAGTTTTATGTGTGTTTAATTTTCCTTTCTTGTCCATGTTCTCTTAACTAAGAAATTTTACCTTGTTATTCGACCTACTATCCATTGTTTAGCAATGGAATCATTATGTTGCCTCAAGTACATATCGTAACACGTGCACCGGTGTCTCCGGTAGTGATATACCACCCGAAGGAGGTTCTTAGTCATTGGTAATTCATCGTTTTATAGGTTTGTAGCTTGATGTATTTTCCTTAATGCTTGTAGCTCTCTAATCAAAGCTTTGTACATGACTTGTAGGTCTGAAGATGACCACAGTTCTGGTCGAAAACTGTCCCGCAATAAAGAATTTGCGATCAAGACTGTATTTTAATGTAAATATTTATGACAATTTTTGTCGAACATCGTCATAGGTGGTGAAACATGGGTTCATCACTTCGAACCGGAAACAAAATGGCGTCCATGGAGTGACGCCACATCAACTCTCTTCCGAGAAAAATGTTTAAATCAGGACCCACAGCCAGTAAAGTCTGGGACTCTGAAGGGGATATTGTGATCGATACCCGTCAAAACTGTGCAGCGATCAACTCTGAAGTGTACTGTGTTATGCTCAGGAACTTGAAGAAACGACTTCAGCGTCGCCAAAAATGCGAACGAACTTCTCCACGACAACGTAAGTCTGCTCACGCGAGAAGAACTCACGAAACGTCACTGGACTGTCCTTCCTCGTCCGCTCTACAGCCAGGATCTTGCACCGCTCGAGTTCCATCTGTTTGATTCAGCATAGGGTGAATTCCGAGGGAAGCAGTACTTGGATGATGGAGAGGTTACTGATGCAGCGACGTCGAACAGTAAGCTGGTACCATGGGGGCATACAGACCCGACAATGAGGTTGCGTAATGCCATCGTACTGAAAGGAGAGTGTTGAAAAATAGGGAACTGCCGCCAGCAGTACGGGGAATAATCGGGTGTATTGGAATCCGGAATAAAGCCAAGCTGCTTTCAGAAAAAAAAAATGTATTAGTTACTGAACGTGCCTCGCATAATTAAGCAGGCACTTATTGAACGCAGCTCCTACTACTAACACTCCATTGCATCGAACACTTGTGAAGCTCAACTATGTGAGTGGAGCCGAGTGACTTCTCCAACACGCTTACATTAGTTACAAAGCCCGTATCAGTCATGAGGGGCCAACATACTGCAGGCTATAAACGGCATAAAATCGCTCCACACGTCGGGTACACCCAGCGCCGAGTGGAACATTCTTCCTCCCATTGGATCACAGATATATCACATGTTGTTGTTGTCTTCAGTCCTGAGACTGGTTTGATGCAGCTCTCCATGCTACTCTATCCTGTGCAAGCTGCTTCATCTCCCAGTACCTACTGCAACCTACATCCTTCTGAATCTGCTTAGTGAACTCATCTCTCGGTCTCCCTCTACGATTTTTACCCTCCACGCTGCCCTCCAATGCTAAATTTGTGATCCCTTGATGCCTCAAAACATGTCCTACCAACCGATCCCTTCTTCTAGTCAAGTTGTGCCACAAACTTCTCTTCTCCCCAATCCTATTCAATACCTCCTCATTAGTTACGTGATCTATCCACCTTATCTTCAGTATTCTTCTGTAGCACCACATTTCGAAAGCTTCTATTCTCTTCTTGTCCAAACTAGTTATCATCCATGTTTCACTTCCATACATGGCTACACTCCAAACAAATACTTTCAGAAACGACTTCCTGATACATAAATCTATATTCGATGTTAACAAATTTCTCTTCTTCAGAAACGCTTTCCTTGCCATTGCCAGTCTACATTTTATATCCTCTCTACTTCGACCATCATCAGTTATTTTACTTCCTAAATAGCAAAACTCCTTTACTACTTTAAGTGTCTCATTTCCTAATCTAATTCCCTCAGCATCACCCGATTTAATTTGACTACATTCCATTATCCTCGTTTTGCTTTTGTTAATGTTCATCTTATATCCTCCTTTCAAGACACTGTCCATTCCATTCAACTGCTCTTCCAAGTCCTTTGCTGTCTCTGACAGAATTACAATGTCATCGGCGAACCTCAAAGTTTTTACTTCGTCTCCATGAATTTTAATACCTACTCCAAATTTTTCTTTTGTTTCCTTTACTGCTTGCTCAATATACAGATTGAATAACATCGGGGAGAGGCTACAACCCTGTCTCACTCCTTTCCCAACCACTGCTTCCCTTTCATGCCCCTCGACTCTTATGACTGCCATCTGGTTTCTGTACAAATTATAAATAGCCTTTCGCTCCCTGTATTTTACCCCTGCCACCTTTAAAATTTGGAAAAGAGTATTCCAGTCAACATTGTCAAAAGCTTTCTCTAAGTCTACAAATGCTAGAAACGTAGGTTTGCCTTTTCTTAATCTTTCTTCTAAGATAAGTCGTAAGGTCAGTATTGCCTCACGTGTTCCAACATTTCGACGGAATCCAAACTGATCCTCCCCGAGGTCCGCATCTACCAGTTTTTCCATTCGTCTGTAAAGAATTCGCGTTAGTATTTTGCAGCCATGGCTTATTAAACTGATAGTTCGGTAATTTTCACATCTGTCAACACCTGCTTTCTTTGGGATTGGAATTATTATATTCTTCTTGAAGTCTGAGGGTATTTCGCCTGTCTCATACATCTTGCTCACCTGCTGGTAGAGTTTTGTCAGGACTGGTTGTCCCAAGGCCGTCAGTAGTTCTAATGGAATGTTGTCTACTCCGGGGGCCTTGTTTCGACTCAGGTCTTTCAGTGCTCTGTCAAACTCTTCACGCAGTATCGTATCTCCCATTTCGTCTTCATCTACATCCTCTTCCATTTCCATAATATTGTCCTCAAGTACATCGCCCTTGTATAAACCTTCTATATACTCCTTCCACCTTTCTGCCTTCCCTTCTTTGCTTAGAACTTGGCTGCCATCTGAGCTCTTGATATTCATACACGTGGTTCTCTTCTCTCCAAAGGTCTCTTTAATTTTCCTGTAGGCAGTATCTATCTTACCCCTAGTGAGATAAGCTTCTACGTCCTTACATTTGTCCTCTAGCCATCCATGTTTAGCCATTTTGCACTTCCTGTCGATCTCATTTTTGAGACGTTTGTATTCCTTTTTGCCTGCTTCATTTACTGCATTTTTATATTTTCTCCTTTCATCAATTAAATTCAATATTTCTTCTGTTACCCAAGGATTTCTAGCAGCCCTCGTCTTTGTACCTACTTTATCCTCTGCTGCCTTCACTACTACATCCCTCAGAGCTACCCATTCTTCTTCTACTGTATTTCTTTCCCCTATTCCTGTCAATTGTTCCCTTATGCTCTCTCTGAAACTCTGTACAACCTCTGGTTCTTTCAGTTTATCCAGGTCCCATCTCCTTAATTTCCCAAATTTTTGCAGTTTCTTCAGTTTTAATCTACAGGTCATAACCAATAGATTGTGGTCAGAGTCCACATCTGCCCCTGGAAATGTCTTACAACTTAAAACCTGGTTCCTAAATCTCTGTCTTACTATTATATAATCTATCTGATACCTTTTAGTATCTCCAGGGTTCTTCCACGTATACAACCTTCTTTCATGATTCTTAAACCAAGTGTTAGCTATGATTAAGTTGTGCTCTGTGCAAAATTCTACTAGGCGGCTTCCTCTTTCATTTCTTAGCCCCAATCCATATTCACCTACTATGTTTCCTTCTCTCCCTTTTCCTACACTCGAATTCCAGTCACCCATTACTATTAAATTTTCGTCTCCCTTCACTATCTGAATAATTTCTTTTATTTCATCGTACATTTCTTCAATTTCTTCATCATCTGCAGAGCTAGTTGGCATATAAACTTGTACTACTGTAGTAGGTGTGGGCTTCGTATCTATCTTGGCCACAATAATGCGTTCACTATGCTGTTTGTAGTAGCTTACCTGCATTCCTATTTTCCTATTCATTATTAAACCTACTCCTGCATTACCCCTATTTGATTTTGTGTTTATAACCCTGTAGTCACGTGACCAGAAGTCTTGTTCCTCCTGCCACCGAACTTCACTAATTCCCACTATATCTAACTTTAACCTATCCATTTCGCTTTTTAAATTTTCTAACCTACCTGCCCGATTAAGGGATCTGACATTCCACGCTCCGATCCGTAGAACGCCAGTTTTCTTTCTCCTGATAACGACATCCTCCTGAGTAGTCCCCGCCCGGAGATCCGAATGGGGGACTATTTTACCTCCGGAATATTTTACCCAAGAGGATGCCATCATCATTTAATCATACAGTAAAGCTGCATGTCCTCGGGAAAAATTACGGCTGTAGTTTCCCCTTGCTTTCAGCCGTTCGCAGTACCAGCACAGCAAGGCCGTTTTGGTTAATGTTGCAAGGCCAGATCAGTCAATCAGCCAGACTGTTGCCCCTGCAACTACTGAAAAGGCTGCTGCCCCTCTTCAGGAATCACACGTTTGTCTGGCCTCTCAACAGATACCCCTCCGTTGTGGTTGCACCTACGGTACGGCCATCTGTATCGCTGAGGCACGCAAGCCTCCCCACCAACGGCAAGGTCCATGGTTCATGGGGGGAGGGATATATCACATAAATCATCAAATGACGCCAGACGTACGGGTCTGTACTGTCGATTAACCCTCTGAAGGTAGCTGTCTGCAGAACTTAACCATCGCATCTGACAGACTTGAGGCAACTCCTATCAACATCGTCACCACACAACTTGCAGACATATGATCTGGCTGCGGCATCGCTAAACATACGGTGACACTCGGAATAACCGCCTTACGTCACTGGGACGTAAGCATCTGACAGACTATAGACAGAGGTTGTTAGCGGAGCCTCGCCACCGTGACAAGGCATCATGATATTTTAACAGGGGCCCTGCCACACCATCTAGGCGAGCGCTGCAACACATGTTGGCAGGTGATAATTTGCAGACATGATCATAATCGATTGTCGCCCTAGAGACAGTTCCAAACTGGCTCATAAACACTGAAGCATATTATATGGTACTCACAATGAATTCGAAAGTAAGATATCTAAATGGTAACGATCTCCTACACCGACAACCTAGTATGCCATATTCCACTATTTTATTTTAAATAGTTCGAAAAATAGCGTCATGTTTTTCATGGATCTCTGAAGAGACGACTAATTCTTACATAATTAAAATATCGTCAAATACGGCACGTTGCCTTCACATAGCGAGAAAACTGTCAGGTACAGAAAAATAATTAAACAATCGAAAATAAAAAAAACAAATATAATTCATGTAGGTTTCTCAGTTTAAACTTCGCATGCTAGTGCGTGCAGGCGCCTAAAAACTGAGATTGGCAGAAAAAATATAGAAGTGTAAATTGGTATGAGTTGACGACAAATCAAGGCTGCAGCAGCATGCATGACCATGGGATGATAAATGCCGCCTGTAGGAAAACTAGACAATTCTTAGGAGAAAAGAGAAGCATCTATATGAAATCAAGAGATCAGATGACAAGTCATAAGCTGAAAGATGAAAGTAATAGTATAGGACAACAAGAGGGAAATTAAATTGAAGACAGTGTTATAGAAAGGGAAAAGAAATGAGGTGGGAAATACTGCAAAAAGAATTTGAGAGTTCAGTGAGACTTAAGCCGAAATATGTCCCGTTGGAGTGGACAAAATGCCCTCGTCATTACTGAAATCCTTGGGAGAGTAAGCCATGACGAAACCATTCCACGTGGTTTGCGTTGCATATGATAGTAACAGAATCCCAGATGTACTCACTCTGTACGTTGAGCGAACAATAAAGGATATAAATTCCGAAAAGAAATTGACGTTCAGGGAGAAGAAATAAAAACTTTGGGGTTTCCGTCAAGATAACAAAGGACTTGAAAGAACAGCTGAATGGAATGCATAGTGACTAGAAAGGCGGTTGTAAGGTGAAACTCAATAAAACTAAACAAGGGTAGAGGAATGTACTCGTATTAAACAGGACGATACTGAGGGAATTAGATTAGTAAATGAGACACTAAAAATAATAAATGAGTTTTCTATTTCAGCTGAAAAATTATTGAGGATGGCCGAAATAAAGAGATATAAAACGCCGGTTGTCAATAGCAACAAAAGCATTTCTGAAAAGAAGAAATTACTGAAAATGTAAGAGTTAGGAAGTAGGAATCATTTTTTCTTCAAGGGGGGGGGGGGCTATTTGTCCAGAATATAGCTATGGACAGAAGTTAAGCAGTTCAGATAAGGCGAGAATAAAAGCGGAATAATTAATTATCTCTTATACTGAATCGAACTAGGGAAAAAAATAAAAGTATGGCATTGCTTGACTATAACAAAGAAAATACCCTGAGACACCAAGGAATCGTCGATGTGGTAACCGAGGGAAGTGTGGAAGGTGAAAATTGTAGCCGGACACCAACGCTTGAAAGCAGTAAGTAGATTCAAATGGGTGAAGATTGTACCTACAGGAAGATAGTTTTGTTAATGATACGGCATTTTGGTGTTGGCTATTCCCAAAAAATTTTCCAAGTAGTTTCATTTGACGCTTGAAACTACCGCTGTAGTTCAGACTTCATTACGCGATGTGCTTGAATTTGCACGGCACACGTGGGAAGCGGGAGTTAAGCCGCTGTTCACAGCACTAAGCGACGAAACGGCTATCGAAAGCCTCCAGAGACCAGCCGTCCCAGCCGTCAAATCCTGTCGATGGTGAGTGAGGCACTCAACGCTCTGATATGGAAGTCGATACGTGGTCTGATGTGCAAGTCGATATGTGGGATGATGTACAAGTCGATAGCTGGACTACACTGCTCTGGCAGACTGCACAGACTGCGTGATGAACTGTTACCGCAGTCTCCACGGACACAGGCAAAAGCGCCACTGCCACGAGGTTGCGTTGTACTGTGTGTGTGTGTGTGTATGTGTAAAACAGAGAAAGAGAGAGAGAGAGAGAGAGAGAGAGGAAGAGAGAGAGAGAGAGAGAGAGGAGTGTGGGGGGGGGATGAGATGGATATGTGGAAGATAGGGGAGAGTCGGCGGAGAGATCTAGGTTTAGAGAGTAGCCAGACAAACCATCACACTGAGCACAAACATATACAGGAGATGAGCTACATACGAAGCCTACACGACACTGACAGTTTCTTTTTCTAAATTTGTGTTAAATGACACAGCACAATAGTGTAATGTAAAAGAGATATTTTTAAGCGAAAACGGGTGCTGTCAGTCAAAAGGCAATCGGAGGAAGGACGTCAATACACAAAGAGTACTTTTAGCATTGTGTGACTGTTAAGGGGACTATTCCAACCTTTTTTTTTTAAATTATATACTCGTATACTATCGACTGCGCAAACTTAGTGTAACATTTCAAGAAGATCTAGCTAGCTTATCTTAATATGTAGACATAACCGTAATCCTGCTTTTTTGGAAATACTGACGTCAATATTTCCAAGAATATGTAGTTTACAAACAGGCCTCCATTAGACAACACTTGTAATATTTGATTAAAATACTTCTTCCAGCTTACATTTTTTGCGAAATATTTTTCAGGTACATACGTAGTCCGATCTGGTGATGAAATACGAGTACATAAAGGAGTTTTATATGGTTCTGGAAAATTATTGAGCTATGTGGACTTTCATAATCTTCGGGAAGTTATTCTCTGCTGATTGAATGATGTGTTTTCTTAGTGTATGTCATCGTATATCCCAAATTTTTATTTAAGAAATTCTTTCAAGTTTACATGATCCTTTTCTAATTGTGTTTTCCAAGTAAATGATCTGTAACATATAGACTGTAGGTAGGATGTTCTTCTTTTACGACGAAATAAAATTCGAAGCACTCACTGATGCAATGCTTTGTATTAACAATTGCTTACTTAATTTCCCAACAGAGATAAAATAATATATTTTGGGTTGCAGTTTGTATCATAAGAACTTGTAGATTTCTCGGTGCCAATAGTGGATTTTATAGTAAACGTTCGAGGAGAAATTTTCTTTGTCCGGCAAGTAAGACTCTGTTTGTAGATGTAATTAGTCGTAAATAGCTTTGGGTGACGGATTTCTGTGAGTGGATTTCATTGTTGCACTACGATTCTGGGTGCACTATGAAGTACTCAAAAACACATGCCGTTATGTCTTCGTTGTGCTTTTGCAGCTACGCTTTCTCTTTTTGTGATGGTGATTAACCTCGCGCGTAGGGTCAATGTGTTAAGATTTCGTACTTCAGAATCCTCGACTTCCCTATTGTAAAAGACCCATTGGAAGGAGGTGCGTTGTCGCGATGAATGCTTTTCCATTTCTTTACAAAAATAAATCTAGTCATCTTTTCACGTACTTACATTAAGTTTCTCCTCTGATCCGGAAGACTTGCATGTTATAAGCCGGGTACTGTTATCAGTTTGTAAGGCAAACAATAAAAACAATCCATTCTGGATACCAAGTGCTATGACCATCGCCTCTCCACTATATGAATCCGATTCCTCTTTTGTGGTTCAGATTCACCGGCTTCCACCAACTGTTTTGGTTCCAGTTATTTCTTCCTTATACAAATGTATCACAGTCATTCAGCTGTTGCGTTAATGCTGTCTATACTAATCGCTTAACATGATATCTGTGTTGGCGATGTTTTCATCTGTTATTGCACTTCTGCGGCGTTGTTAATGTAGACAACGTTCAACTGGAGTGCGGCCATGTTTAGATTCTTCCGCAGATTTCGTAACAGTTGAAATTACGCTGATATCTTAAATAAGGCTGCGTTACCATGCAGTACAATCCAGTCACTGAATTGTCCCACAAATGAGAATTACATCGTTCTCTCAACTGGTTCTGTCTAGGGAAACTTGCAGTCTCTTGAAATCCTAAAATAAACATGACTTATTGATTAATAAGCGTCTACTAGCTGTGGACGGTTCCTTACGGAAGATTCTATTATTTAACAAGTAAACTGGTATACAAGGAACACCGGAGAGGGATATATCGCTAAGTGGCGAGTGACAGGGTTAGGTAAATAATGTGTATAGGCTATTTGTAGCCCCTTTGAGGGACATTTTTTTGTTTTCATCAGTGAACCCGTAGAAGCACTAGCAAAAGGTAGTAGCATAGAGGGTGGCATATAATCATATACACCGCGCTTTTGGGATATGTTTAAGGGTTAATGCGTGCACCGACATCCCCGTGTCCACATGCGATTCAGTCAGTCGGAATTAGATGTCCCATGGTGAAGATCTTTAAATGGAAATACGGGAATCGGTTTCGTCGTCAGTCAGTCAGATCACCGAGACTGATAAAAGATTTTAAAATATTATGATTAGAAATCAAATACAGTTCAAACCGAAGATTTTTTTCTTTTTTAGCCTTCTAATTGGTTTGATGCAACCCGCATTCGCATCTTTTCCTGAACCATCCCTTTCGCCTCAGAGGAGAACTTGTACCCTGTGTCTCAATTATTTGATGGCTTAATTCCAATCTCTGTCTTCTCCTACGGATTTTTCCACTATACAACTTGCTCTAGTACTTTAGAAATGATTCTCTCGTGCTTTAACTATATTGTCCTGTGATCCTGCCCCTTTTTGTTATGGTTCTCCACATGATCCCTTCCTCGGCGACGTTGCCTCACAATCAACGCTGGACGCCATACACTACGACTAAATGTACTGATTGCCAACACTCGAGAAAGCATCCCTAGTCTTGTTGATTTCTGATTACAGCATGTAGATGATCGCCATTGATTGTGGACACCTAGTGAGTCTGTATTCTTGTTGGTTGTTTCTGCTGTAATATTGGCTCTCTATATGGACCATTGTGCTTATTTGTGTAAACATGTAGTTGGTTTTCTTCTTTCCATTATTATTTTCCTTATAATGCATGAAAGTTTCTCCTTTGCTACATTAATGCAAGACTTCTCTGGGTCTATAAACAAGTAAGATCTTCTCACCTGAATTAATATTTTCTTTTCCATTCTTTTGTTTAAGATCCTTAGCATGGAAAATACGGAACATAAAGCGAATGATTGCACATACACCACATTTTAGTTTATCTCTTTTTGTTTCCAACCTATTAATTTTAGGAAGTCTTCGGTCATTTACATGTATCACATATATTTTATTGCATAGTAAGGTTCATTTTATTCATAAGTTTTCGTCTAGCAAACAAAATTCATTCTCCTCTTGTCATTATTTTCCATTGCTTCTGTTGCACTTCTTACTTCATACATTATGATCGGTTTTCTTAGCCATCAGAATCTCTGGATATCTCATTGCGCTTTTGAGTTCTGCTTAACATAGTCTAATAATCTGTTATTAATCTTTCTTCAATCTGTATAGATTTCTTTTAATTCCTCAGCTCATCCACCAAATAAATTTGGGGTTCATGACGAATTAAGACCTTTTACATGCAGTACTTCACATCCTCCTTTGTCTTCCAGATTCTGTTCTACTTTCGAGCCATTTATCTCCGGTGTGCTCAGCTTTGCCTCACAGTTAACTTGTTAGGCTTCTACTCTCCTCCATTTTAATGATAACTTCTTGTGTGGCCCTCAGTTTGTATGTTCCATTTGCTTTTACACGTCCGGTAGATCTCTCTCCATCTGTAAGCATACTATCATTCAAGCATGTACCAGTGATCATCCCTGTTTCCAGACGTTTGTCAGTTTAAATAAGTAGACGATCTCATGTGACATTATGTACTTCACTAATATTTTCTTTTCCGGTTGCTTAACTACATATCATTTTTGACATCCTATGCTATGTGAATTCAGCCATTGTCTGCACTTGCATATACTAAGAATATTATTAAAAATCACTACATCAGTGTTGGTTAGGGTTAACAGCTAACAAGCAAAAATTACAATCACATTTAATCTTTCCGTTACGTCACATCGGAGGCATTTTTCCACAATCGAGGTATCTTTTACCAGGTGCAGCTGCGGTGGTACTCGTCGCCAGTATTCAGGCGCTACGAAGAGTGGTGACAACGTAAAGTGCCTCATCCCCTGCCGACGAGTCAATCTACTAATTTCCTAACTTCGAGGCAGTGCCTTAGTGCATGATATGATGTTACACGTTTGATGCTGCTCCTTTCACTGGAGACGAATGTTGAGCTAGATATTTCTTCGATGCTATTAATGAAGAGTACGTTATCTGCTTGGAATTACTTCTTATATCTCTCAATTTCATGAACTATACAATCGCCAAACAGTGGCCGTTATAATCAACATAATTCACGAAAAAAATTTTTAAAATTAATTAGAAAGATAAGAGAAAATTTTTCTGCATCTCACAATATTTACTAATGTTTTACGCCAGTACCGCCACTCGACTACATTTTACAGACACTTAACGCTTTGGGTATTGGCCAGGTTAAACGGTATATTTCGCTATGGTGTGATTATAAAACCGATCATTAGTTCGAGTAATGTAGCACAAATTTAACTTATATCTTGAACTGTTATGTCATAAAAATATAGGTGCTAGGTTTTATTGAATAAACAGCCATTCTCTCAGTCCCATTCGTTTTCCCGGTACCGCCCTTTCCGTTGCTGTTATGCGCCTATTTTGTGTTAAGGCAATTATAGCGTATAAAAACACTTCTGCTTGGGAACGTGCCCTTTGACAAAACAGTCACACACAAATTTCACTACCACAGAGGTTAAAATAGTGTACAGATTCATAACAAAAAAGTACCGAAGGGAAGAAGAAATTTTCAGTTACACGTATGCATAGTTTCTTTCCAGTAATACTTTATGGCAAGAGACTTAGCCTATGTTTCAAAATACAGAACGAACCCTTCACTCACTGTTCCCTTAGAGTGAAGTATATGTGCCATCTGCGCTTTTCACTATTTTGCTATCAAAATATCATCTACAATTCATTTCTTGGCTTCAACCTGATTGTCAGTTCAATCATTATTCCTCCTTTCAATATGTCCATTATAAATTTCTTGAGTCTCAATGAATGTACATAAGGTTTAACTTTTCTTTCTTGGATAGTTACTAAGAGATTGCTCTGCTCATTGGTTCTATGTTCTCAGCCTCTTCCAGGCTACATTACCGTATGTTCTAAGCGTTTTCTGTCTTCAAGATGATCCTGTTGTCACTACCATATATGAGCATAATTCATAACTTTTTTAAAATTTTCTCTACTAAACGACATGCTCACTAACGTCTTCATTCATTGAATGCACATTTAATGTCGCTTCTTTTCTGATTTCAATACCTCATCTGTAATGAAGCTGTAAAAATAAAAAAATTACGGAAGTCTTCTACTTTGCACACTAATGCGCAATACACGCTCTCATATACTTTGAAACTTCGCATGGTTTACGAGGGCTGACGCATCTCCAGTTATGCAGAAAAAATGATTGAAATCTCAGGAATTGGGACAACGTTAGTACTCCTCCCAACGTTCTCGATAATGAGCTGCAGCACAAAAGAATCAGCAGAGAGATCGTTGCCAAACACCCGAAAAGATCGAAATAATTGTTTTCCGCTCAGAAAGGGTCGGGACCTCGTTATGGCGTAATCCGTCTACATCTCATCCTACAGCATTGAATCAGCCTCCCGGCATGTTAAACGGCATCACGCCAGATATCGATATCTTACAGCTATCACTCATTCAGGATTCTCTTTGAGGCTGCTTTATATCTGCAGAGAACGGTTCAAGACTGGAATTAAAATTCATGGTGTAAGTTCCCAACGATAAGATGTATTGATGGCACTACTACACTCAGTGACAGTGAAGAAGAATTACAGGAGGATTTCAGTGGAATGCCGAACATAATTGAGAGTAAATCGAAGGAAAGAATAGAGATTATAGTAGTGATAAATTTTACGAAGTTAAGAAATAATGCTTCCTTAGAAAAAAAAAATGATGGATGGAAGAAAGGTCAAAAGAGCGGCTAAGGATGAAAGTTCTGGACCAAAGAAGCCTACTGGTATCATTGTTACAAAGCTAACGTGGTGAAGTAAACACTGCACTCCATACTTATATAATAAATTTTCTTCTTGTAGTCCTCAGACTCAGGAATCTCTTTCTTTATATGCTGGTCTAGCCTATGTAATTCACTTCATCTGTTCATAAATACTGCAAGCTATATCCATTTGAATCTGCTTACACTGTTTAAACCTAGGTTTATAAAATTTTTACCCCTCCCGAAACACATCCTTCATTTATGAAATTAAATATTCCTTAGCGCTTCTGGTTATGTCTTGTTACCCAACTCTACCCGGAAGCAATATATTTCTATCACTGCATTCTGACCTAGTTGTTGAAACAGAGTGCTTACTTTGTGAAAAAAATTGCTGACAGTACATTTGCAGCACGGCACTTTAAGGAAGAGAACCATGGACTGTGGGGAAACCAGAAAATAAGAGAATCGCAGCGTTTTAGATGTGATGCCGTACAAAAATCAGCTGGACTGATATGATAAGGAACGCAGAACCTCTCCGCAAAGTTGCTGAGGAATGTTCAAATGGTTCAAATGGCTATGAGCCTAAGGACATCCCACACATTAATGTTCGAGGCAGGATTCGAACCTGCAACCGTAGCAGTCGCGCGGTTCCGGACTAAAGAGCCTAGAAACGCTCGGTCACCGCGGCCGGCGGTGAGGAAAGTAAAATAGGGGAAAAACAGACAAAGAGGCGAGTCAGAATGGTAGTATGTGTTTAAAGACATCTGCGAACAACTCTCATGCTACTTTATAGAATAAAATCTGTGATTGAAAGTGACTCTAATATATATTTAAAAAAAAGTGAAGACATAGTGCTACACGAGATGAAGAGGTTGGCATTGTATAACAACTCATGGCGGGCCAACCTGTTCACTCAGATGGCTGATGACAAAAACTACCTGAAGTGAAAATGTCGTGCAACAAGAAAAATAATTATAAATAACTAGGTTAGGCATTCTTTTCTATTGTTAGTGGGAAGATAACCATGTAAATAGGAAATGGGGGCTTCTAGTATTGCTAATAGCTTTCAGTCACAGAGTCACATAGCTTCCTATTTGCACCTGCACTAATCCAAAGTTAAGTGGAAACAACGTCTCCTCGAGGATTACTGAGAGACAAGCTACCATCAGGCTGCCATCTCCGATGTGGGACTTGTAAAACCCTCAACAGGTTGAGAGCGGGCGTAACATAGTCCAAGTCTACTTTAAGACTTGGGACATTATCGATGCGAGTGTTATAAACGTGGGGCGAGGCAGGACTCTCACCAATTGTTGGCGTGCAGTAAATGGCGCGAACCCTTTCACATGGAAGACTAGTCGGCAGTGAATACCCATTTCAGTCTAGTTTTGAACAATGCCCACATAATGCGTGAAATTCTCTGTAATTAGCATTAGATTGTAGTTTTTATTGTTTGTAGTGTTCTTTGTACTCAGGTAAATAAAAAAATAATCACTCTCAGGCAACATCATGCCAATAGTGCGTAGCACGCTTTTACCATCGAAAATGGCCTAATTTCGGTGAGGAGGAGAGTCCGTAAGTTTTTTCAGCTGTAACATATGGAGCTGAAGCCACTCATTGACGATTTCATCCCAACCTGCTTACTCGTTGACTACTGCATTTCACTCGCTGTTCCAAATAGTTCCAGACATTTCCTGTGGAACTAAGATTAGATACCTGGTGGCCTAGTGGAGATCCAAAAGGTTGCCTGTGTTCAAACCAGCAAGATCCGCGTGCAACTTTGAGAGCACGGCAGAAGATGAAAGTGTCTACACCAAACACGTTTGGGCAACAGTTCCTCACCCACAACACTGAAAACAAAATATCCGTCTTCATATTCATATTCATGTGTTCATATTCAAATTCATCTGTTGAGTCTATGTTACGACAAAGCATTATTTAACCATCCAGCAGTCCTTATTTCAGACCACGTCATGTTGTACACAAAAAAGACGGATCTCTTCTGCTTGTATTTGACTCGCAACACATTAACGACATCATTGATTCAGAAACAGATCAACCTCAGAAACTGGATGAATTACTACAGAAATTTTATGGCGTTACTGTCTTTTCTACACTAGATTTGAAATATGGTTTTTGGCTGGTTGAGTTGCATCTCAATCGCCACAAAAGACTACCTTCCTCTATTTCGCTACCTGTTACCAATTTTGCAAATCATCATTTGCCTTAAGGATTTCTTCATGAGCCTTCATTAGAGGTTTAAATTAGATTCTATCGGACGACCTAAACAGCAGAATTATATCATATGTTGACGACATCCTTACTGCAGAGAAAATTTGGCAGGAACAACTTAACAGGATTTTGGGCGCCCTTTTGCAGATTTTTGTGAACGCTTGCATTACCATCAACAGACAGAAATATGAGTCCAGCAAAACAGCTATCAGATGTTTAGGCCAAATTATCTCTACTTCTGGTATTCAACCGGAATCAGACAAACTCCAAGTCATTCGCGACATTAGAGCACCAACAAATAAATGACAAGTTGAAATTTTCTGGCAGTTTTAATCTGCCAGTAAGTTTCATAACAGCGCACACTCCGCTACAGAGTGAAAATCTCGTTCTAAAAATATCAAGTTATTAGTTTTTCCAAACTAATTAATTTCTTTCTCCGTTTTATTCACTACAAAGCATTGTACACTCTCAAATTCTGTGCATTAACCGTTAAAAATAAAAACTGGAGTTGGAATGAGCACACACATAAGGAATTCGACACAATTAAACAACCATTGTAAGAAGATTCTGTGCTTTCCCACCCTGACCTTTCCTGTGATTTTTTAATCGCCAGAGATAGTTCAAAGAAATCGATATTAAAGTTAGTAAAAAGCCACGTTCTGTAACCAGCAGAATGTAACTGTAAATCTTTTCCAGGAAGTTGAAGAAAACGAGATTAAAGTTAGTAAAAAGCCACGTTCTGTCACCAGCAGAATGTAACTGTAAGA
The DNA here is from genome assembly GCF_023897955.1 of Schistocerca gregaria. Taxonomy (NCBI): domain Eukaryota; kingdom Metazoa; phylum Arthropoda; class Insecta; order Orthoptera; family Acrididae; genus Schistocerca; species Schistocerca gregaria. The sequence goes on from NC_064920.1 coordinate 604,534,983, forward strand.
ACCACAGAACTGGAAGCATTAGTAGTCATTTGGGCTTTCGACAAATTTCGGTACTTTTCACTGGAAATACATACCAAGGCTACGAGTAGTACCCATCATCGCGTATTACAATTTACGATGTCGCCCAAATTATCACATGATTGGTTTGGCAGATAGACTTTGTTTAAGCAAGAATGCAGTTTCACAATTGTACGTATTCTTGGTACAGACAACGCTGTAGCCAACGCTTTCCCACAGTCATCTGGAGGCTCTCAAAATGAGTCATCTGCAGAATTCTGTCCGTCTAATTTCATGTAACTGTACATGCCCAGGCAGATTTCGAAAACTATGTTTCTTTAGCCTTATGCGAAACTGGCAGAGAACAAGATAAAGGCGAGATATGGAGGAATATTAAGCAACAATTGGGTGACAAAACTAATACCACAAAACGACACCATCTCCTTGTGAGAAATAATATCTTGTTTAAATGACAGAAACCAGACAGTAATACTTGGCAAGTTTGCGTGTCACAAGATATTCAGTAAATTTATATGGTATATTCACTTACGTTACGCTCACTATGGACCATGTAAGTGCTCTTATGTATTCAGACAGACTTTTTTTAACATGGAAAAGTGTATCTGTTGTATTTTGATCAAATGTAAACGTTTACCGAAAAACTAAATCTGATACTACTTGCCATTATGCTCAACTCTTTCGCATCATCGTCATTTAGCAGCTGTCGATTTATATGGACCAATAACAAGATATGTCTTTTCACACAGTTTTGAGGCTGTTAAGCTCACTTCGAAATTTGTCTCTTTCACGCTTCTTCGCAAGGCTACTGCCAGAACAGTTTCAGCAGATTTTGTCAAAAACTTTCTCAAAGAAGTAGGTCATGCAGAAAAAGTAATTTCAGACAACAGACCCCAGCTTCGCTCTTTCCTTTGGAGTCGCACGTTACACAGTAGAAATATCAACCTATTTTTATCTCATGCTATCATGAAGATTCGAATCTGACAGAACAGATCATGAAAGAAATGGGCAAATTATTCAAACTACACTGCAACAGCAAACACATTGAATGCGATAGACATATCCACATGCTTCAGAAGAAAATTAATTCAGTATTGAATGATTCCACATCACTTTCACCACACTATGTACTACTAAAAGGCAAGCAACCACATGAATTGGTAAATTTTTTTCCAAATTTGACATACTTGGGCACAGACAAATTATTGACAAAGCCTTTGCAAATAACAAACAATTAACAGAAAAAAGGAAACATGTGCAGAAGACATTTTGCAAAAATGAAAAATTCAATGTAGGTCAGGAACTACTCATAAGATCACATCTTCTTTCCCCCTTTTTACTGTGGAACGGCCCTTTTCGAATTCGCCATATGGCACATTCTAATGTACTAGAAATAGAAATTTATGCACAATGAAATCCCACATTTCACTGAATGACTTATTTCTTGCTTAGTGACTATACAATAACCAACGCGTTTTTTTTTCTTTCTTGTGTTGTTTACCGTTAAGACCTCTACCACGTGTTTATGTTATCCATATTGCATGTGTTATTTTCCATTTTTTTCTGTCTCATATGCTGGTCTTGATATATTAGTGACAAGGTTGTAATGCAATATGTCATTTGCAAAGTATTTTTTCAATAATAAAACCATTTTGTCTTTTATACTATTTCTTGCACTCTCATGATACAATTTTACTGTTGCAGATTTAACAGACATTTTTAATAAGCCACTGTATTTAGTTTTTCCGATGCAGCACTGTAACACAGAATTAATAGATATGCACCATGTATGAGGATGGAAGAAAACGAAAATTTGTACCATCTTTGTACATCATAAAGAAGAAGGGTTAACTGAAGGTGGGTTTTTAGCTACATTGATGATGAGTAACAGTGGATTTCAGCAAATTTTGTATTGAAGTATAACGAAAATGGTAAAAAATTATTATATAAAATTGTCTTTGTTTTCAGATAATTAATTGAACTAGGATAATGTCATTATATGATTATTTGCAGATGGCCACAAGATTTCTTTTTCTTTCAGAAATTTGATACATAAGATGTAAGTGAAGTATTATAGAAGTTTCTGAGATGATGCTGTTTATAATTATGATGTTACACATATTTTTAGATGCTTATTGTGTTTATGAGGATGATAATATGAGGCTGAGGTCATGATATTTAAGAGGGCTTTTTGGCTTAACTTGGGGGAGTTTTGAGTAACTGAAAGAAGTGTTGGGGGTTTTATAGTGCCTTGTAATTTTCTTGCTGATACGATGTGGATTAGACTGAGTCATGGTTGTTTAAGTGATTTTTTCTAATCCTTTTTTCTGTTAAAATTGATTTTTTTCTTTACATTTATCTGTGACTAATATGCTAGTTTTCCTGATATGTTTTTTTTAATATTTATACACATACTACATTAAGTTTTTGTTATCTATCTGCTATTGTGTTTGGACTGACTGACGACTGACATTTTACAATAATTATCTGTTTTCTTTCTTCATGGTACAGCTCCTATGTATGATAGTTACGTTGTGTACACTTATTTTTTTCTTGGTAAATTGCTGTTATTATTTTACATTGCAGTTATACATGATGATCATTGGTTAAGGTGCACTTTTCTACACTTTAATTAGTACATGTTATGTTACATACACTGAATTTTGCACTGCTACTTTCTTTGCATTACATTCTGCCTTAAAGATTCCTGAGACATATTTTCTTCTTGCATATGACTACTTTCCTTTTCTGTTGATACTTTTCTTGTTGTAACTGCTGTGTGCTCATTTTATGACTAGCATTTTGCTGTTTCCTCATCCTTTGGGGTTATTTAATTAGGACTAAGTTAGCATAGATGAGCTGAACTAGGTTAGTGTTGTTTTAAGAGAAATAAAAAATATTATGTGTAGTGCTAAAATTTGACAGTAAAAATTACAATGGTTAATGAACTACAGTTATTAGTGGGGAGAATGTTCATATGGCACCGTATACGAGTAGGGATTCCAGAATTTGGCAGAAAGACTTCAAGTACTGAAATATGCGAATGACATTTGACAAAGGTTCAATGGAGAGAGCAATATGATTTGATTATGCAGTCCACTGATCAGATAGTCTTTACTCTTACACAACATCCTCATTTCTGTAAAGATTTACACTACAACATTTGCAATCCTTTGTTCCCTTTCCTGAGCCAGTATCATTTTTTCCCTCATTTGCCCAATATTTATTTTCCATTACTTGTATTAGCATACAATTTCATTTCTTCTACTATTATCAACATTCATGCATTTTTATGTTAACTCAAATTTCTTGTTTTACAACTTGTGTAACTGCATGCTGATTAGTTTAAGGTATATTACCACATTATTTTTCATAAATTACTGTAAAAAGCTTTTAGCAATAGGTTAACATCTAAAGCAATATTCCTTTCTCATTTTATCTAGAACTATTGTTTCATGAATGAATTGAATGCCAACATAACATGTGCCACACTGCACAAGGTTATTTTTCTCGATATAACTGGGACAATTTGTTTTATTGGTTAATTGACAAGTACTTTTTTGCACTGAGATGCAGATATTAGATGGGCTCCTTATGGCTGAACAGTTTTGTGAATAGAAACACTGAGTTGCAGTTAATATTTGCATCATTAATTGACTTCTAATGATTGAGCAACAATGTGATTAGGAAGTGGTGCAGTGTGATGAAGACTTTCTTAACAGGACATATATCTCTTTTTACCATTTGTGACTGAACTAAAAGAGGCTACGAGTGACTACAGTCATTACATTCATGACAAATTTGGATGGTACTTTCTGCAGTAAAATGTGAAACGTTTTTGAGCGGTTGTCAGTTTAGATTGTGATAATATGGACACAGCAGCTGAATCCCTGTTCTGAATCTGTCCTCAGTATCTTCAGTTACACATTTTCTATAGGGGAGAGCCAGTGGGAAGCAGGCTTTCCAACCGAGAACTATTTGATACCATTAAAGGAGTGCACTATAATTCATGTATTATTTAGCATTTTCTCAAGAAGAAGTTTTGCTTTTCTGTTCAACGATTTTGAAACAAAATTCTACAGTGATGATTGTCACATTTTTGCTTTACATATGTAGCTACATGAAGTGATATCTACATGAATGCTTTACAGCTTCAAGTATGAACATAGTACAAACCACTAACCTTAATTTTATAACTTTCGATTTCTGTTATATGTGATACATGGCGCTGTTGGTGCTAGTCACTTCCATGTTTTCATTTAAGATCTCTGCAATCACTCTGTTTCATGTAGCCACTGTTTGGCTTTTGAAGCGCACAATGCTGTGGGGAGAGGACTGTTTTCGGTCAGTTGGTTGGTGCACTGGTGTGCAATCTGGTTGACAGCAGTCTCTCTTTGTGCATGCTGTGTCTCTTTCTCTCACGTGGGCAATGGGGCTGTGGTAGTCAGCGACTGTGTACTGTATCTAGTGAGAGGGCGGTGGCCTCGTCTGTGCTGCTAAACCATGTGAACATGTGAAAGTGGCTTTGGAATGTGTCACTCTGCAACCGGGTATGGTACAGAACCATAGGTTGGGAACTATTCAGGTTCTTAAAATCCTGCTGCATGTTGTTGTTGTTGTTGTTGTTGTCGTCTTCAGTCCCTAGACTGGTTTGATGCAGCTCTCCATGCTAATCTATCCTATGCAAGCTCGTTCATCTCCCAGTACCTACTGCAGCCTACATCCTTCTGAATCTGCTTGGTGTATTCATCTCTTGGTCTCCCTCTACGATTTTTACCCTCCATGCTGCCCTCCAATGCTAAATTTGTGATCCCTTGATGCCTCAGGACATGTCCCACCAACCGATCCCTTCTTCGGGTCAAGTTTTGCCACAAACTTCTCTTCTCCCCAAACATATTAAATACCTTCTCATTAGTTACCTGATCTACCCACCTAATCTTCAGCATTCTTCTGGATCACCACATTTCGAAAGCTTCTATTTTCTTCTTGTCCAAACTATTTATTGTCCATGTTTCACTTCCATACATGGCTACACTCCATACAAATACTTTCAGAAACGACTTCCTGACACTTAAATCTATACTCGAAGTTAACAAATTTCTCTTCTTCAGAAACGCCTTTCTCTGCCGTTGTCAGTCTACATTTGATATCCTCTCTACTTCGACCATCATTAGTTATTTTGCTCCCTAAATAGCAAACCTCCTTTACTACTTTAAGTGTCTCATTTCCCAATCTAATTCCCTTAACATCACCCGAATTAATTCGACTACATTCCATTATCCTCGTTTAGCTTTGTTGATGTTCATCTTATATCCTCCTCTCAAGACATTGTCCATTCCTTTGAACTGCTCTTCCAAGTCCTTTGCTGTCTCTGACAGAATTACAATGTCATCGGCAACCTCTAAGTTTTTATTTCTTCTCCCTGGATTTTAATACCTACTCCAAATTTTTCTTTTGTTTTCCTTTCTGCTTGCTCAATATACAGATTGAATAACATCGGGAAGGGCTACAACCCTGGCTCACTCCCTTCCCAACCACTGCTTCACTTTCATGCCCTTCGACTCTTATAACTGCCATCTGGTTTCTGTACAAATTGTAAATAGCCTTTCGCTCCCTGTATTTTACCCCTGCCACCTTTAGAATTTGAAAGAGAGTATTCCAGTCAACACTGTCGAAAGCTTTCTCTAAGTCTACAAATGCTAGAAACGTAAGTTTCCCTTTCCTTAATCTTTCTTCTAAGATAAGTCGTAAGGTCAGTATTGCCTCATGTATTCCCACATTTCTACGGAATCCAAACTGATCTCCGCCGAGGTCGGCTTCTAACAGTTTTTCCATTCATCTGTAAATAATTCGTGTTAGTATTTTGCAGCTGTGACTTATTAAACTGATAGTTCGGTAATTTTCACATCTGTCAACACCTGCTTTCTTTGGGATTGGAATTATTATACTCTTCTTGAAGTCTGATGGTATTTCGCCTGTCTTGTACATGTTGCTCACCAGATGGTAGAGGTTTGTCAGGACTGCCTCTCCCAAGGCCATCAGTAGTTCTAGTGGAATGTTGTTTACTGCCGGGGCCTTGTTTCGACTTAGTCCTTTCAGTGCTGTGTCAAACTCTTCACGCAGTATCGTATCTCCCATTTCGTCTTCATCTACATCCTCTTGCATTTCCATAATATTGTCCTCAAGTACATTGCCCTTGTATAGACCCTCTATATACTCCTTCCACCTTTCTGCTTTCCCCTCTTTGCTTAGAACTGGGTTTCCATCTGAGCCCTTGATATTCATACACGTGGCTCTCTTTTCTCCAAAGGTCTCTCTAATTTTCCTTTAAGCTGTATCTATCTTATCCCTAGTGAGATAAGCCTCCACATCCTTACATTTGTCCTCTAGCCATGCCTGCTTAGCCATTTTGCACTTCCTGTCGATCTCAGTTTTGAGACGTTTGTATTCATTTTTGTCTGCTTCATTTACTGCATTTTTATATTTTCTCCTTTCATCAATTAAATTCAGTATTTCTTCTGTTAGCCAAGGATTTTTACTAGCCCTCGTATTTTTACCTACTTGATGCTCTGTTGCCTTCACTACTTTCTCCCTCAGAGCTATCCATTCTTCTTCTACTGTATTTCTTTACCCCATTCCTGTCAATTGTTCCCTTATGCTCTCCCTGAAACTCTGTACAACCTCTGGTTCTTTTAGTTTATCCAGGTCCCATCTCCTTAAATTTCCACATTTTTGCAATTTCTTCAGTTTTAATCTACAGTTCATAACCAATAGATTGTGGTCATAGTCCACATATGCCCCTGGAAATGTCCTACAATTTAAAACCTAGTTCCGAAATTACCATTGTATAATCTATCTGATATCTTTTAGTATCTCCACGATCCTTGCATGTATACACTCTTATTTTATGATGCTTGAACCAAGTGTTAGCTATGATTAAGTTGTGCTCTGTGCAAAATTCTAATAGACGGCCTCCTCTTTCATCATTTCTTAGCCCCAATCCATATTCACCTACTGTGTTTCCTTCTCTCCCTACTGTCGAAAACCAGTCACCCATGACTGTTAAATTTTCGTCTCCCTTCACTACCTGAATAATTTCTTTTATTTGATCATACATTTCTTCAATTTCTGCATCATCTGCAGAGCTAATTGGCATATAGACTTGTACTACTGTAGTAGGCATGGGCTTCATGTCTATCTTGGCCACTATAATACTTCACTATGCTGTTTGTAGTAGCTTACCTGCACTCCTATGTTTTGTTCATTATTAAACCTACTCCTGCATTATCACTATTTGATTTTGTATTTATAACCCTGTATTCACCTGACGAGAAGTCTTGTTCCTCCTGCCACCAAACTTCTTTAATTCCCACTATATCCAACTTTAACCTATCCATTTCCCTTTTTAAATTTTCTAACCTATTTGCCCGATTAAGGGATCTGACTTTTCTTGCTCCAATCTGTAGAATGCCAGTTTTCTTTCTCCTGATAACGACGTCTTCTTGAGTATTGTCATTATTAGGTGTGTTTATGGAAAGTATATAATATAATTAAATGGTTCTGGGATTATGTTATGTGTTAAGTTACAAGTGTATGATATAGCTCTATGACCAGCTTCTTACATATTTGTTCATTTTATAACTTCCTGCTCTGTAGTAATCAGCATGTCTGTACATATTATTAATGACTGTAGATATTTAAAGTGGTTAATTATGAATGTGAGTATTTTGTGGGTCCCTTGTGGCCACATTCCTGTTTGGAAATTCTTCTAATGCTTTAAGGGTGATGTTACTCTGGATACTGCCCAGATGCTTTGTGGTTCTGTCTTGTTGGTTCAGAAGTATAGTCAGGAGTGCTTGTCCCCCACTGTAGATGGTCGTTTAACTGCGGGACGACGCCTTGGCAGCGACCAGTTCGAATTGTAACCGACAACGCCGTTCCAGCATTTATCAGTAGACTCCAGTTTTTTGTCGAATTTAAGTTGCATATATTATTATTTGTTCCTGTTGATGCTGAGGTGTCTGTCATTCCTTCTTCACCATTCCTTTTAGCTTTCATTCAGTTTCCACAAACCTTTGATGTGCCATTAGTTGTACTGAAATTCTGTAATACCGAAAGATAGCCTTTCATTGCCTTATTCAGAAAGAAATACTGTAAGTTGTTTCTGCGGTTATATCTGAAAAGATGTCCTGCTTCTGTGGGAGTTTTTCATAACAAACCATTTATTGTTTCCATCGTTGTTAAGATTTATAAGTACGTTTTAAAATTATTTTTTGTTTGTGGTGGGCTTTGACACCCATAGACATTTTGTCTGTTTAGTAACATTTCAGACTCTACACCAATTATCTATGTTCTTCTGGGGTAAGAGTAGTTTGCTGTTGTCATGCAAATGTTAAATAAAATTTGCTGGAAATTACATGCCAGTGTTTGTGTGTGATTGGTAGTTATTGCCTTGTCTTTGTTGAGTGTCAGCTAATGTAAATTGAATATTTGTGCTTGTATATTTCCTTTTTTATGAACAGTACAGCATTTTGCAGTCTAATATATGTAACTTAAAGAAATCATCCTGCAAAATTCTTTCTGGGGAGGCCAAAGGTTAATGTAAGTGTTTTGTTTATAAAGAGAATTTTAATTTTGGTAACATTTTGGATGTCATGCAGAAAACTAAAGCCTCAATGCCATCTAATTAATAGCACACAACATCAAAGAGGCTGCACTGTGAGATACTGTTAGCGGATTTTTTGCTTGAGAGTTGAATGCAGTCTTGGATAGAGAGAGAAGAAATTGAGTTGAATCTAGTAATGGAGTAAGATGTGTTTAGGCTTTGCAGTGTGCTGGCATCGATCTTGGTATATTACTTTTCATTTATGGAGAGACATTTTGTCAATTCATTCAGAAGCCTTTAGAAGGTGTTGCAATAGCGCATTTGCCAAGACATCCAAGCATTTCATCAGGGATTTGTAATGGCAAATGTTTATGCTAATTAAACAAATTTTGATTTACTGATTTTTTTCTTCAAAGATGGATAGCATTCATGTTTGCATGAAAGTAAACAGAATTTCGTCAGCTTTTCCGTCTATTAATGTAAATTGAAAATCTAATTTTTCAAGTGTTTAAATGTTTTGTCTTAGTGATGTAAAGTTTTATTAATACAGTTATTTTGATTTTTTCCATCAATCAACATTTGTATCTTTATTTCAGTTTCACATTTACTCATTGCAGAAACAGAAAGATTATTTATAATTTATGTGTGAGTTCAACTTCACGTTACAATGTGGATAAAATACCAGTAAATATCACTATACATTACCATTCAACAAAAATTAAGTAGCCATTTTCAACATCTCGAATAGACAATCTTTGAAAACTGATTTCATTGAAACAGATTCTAGAAAACACGAAGTAATAACAAAAATATGTGAAGGATGTAAAAATTTGTGAACTGTTATTAATATGTTCTTTAAATTTGCTTTTCTATGGCAATTAAATATAAATCAGATAACAATATATCAAACGTTTGATAATATTTGCAAATTAGATCACCAAAAGTGAATAATTTTTTAACAAAGATTTAAATGGTTGATGAAAAGTATGATATTAATCAATGTTGAATGTATACTGAAACAAAATCATCTGCTGTTGTAAACTAAAATAGAAAATTACTAGGAAAAAGGTGAAAAAAATTTCTTTCTGTAGTCATTATAAATGGACATACATTGCTTCAAAATTAGTGGATAACTTTAATTACACAATATACTGATCTGTATAATCAAACCAATAGATGCTAATGAGTGCAATTATGAACCGAATGCAATACTTACATATCCAGCTAAAGCTAACTATTCTGTTGATGATCAACTTACAGTAAGAAAACTGAAAGGTACATTAGAAACAAAATACACTGCAAATTGGGCTACAGAATTATTTGAAACAGAAGATTTTATATATTCAAATCCAGTCACACACAGACTGAAGGTATGAAAGGAAATTTTTATGGGCATGTGATAAAGTTTTGAGAAAAAAGGAGACAATTTATGTGTTAAGCAATTAGAACAAATATTTCAAACACTAACTAGATAAAAAAGGATCATTTCATTTAATAACATGCAAATGATCAAGTTTGTGTTTCAGCTTCATCCATCCATTTGTTATCCTGGTCATAATGATGTATCCATTCATAAATCAATTAACTGATAAGTCTTCAATTATCTTTTTGATATGAATAGTGATGAAACACACCTTGTTTACAAATAGCAGGAAAAACAGGCTAAAAACTGGTCTCATTTAATGTGATCTTATAAAACAACAAAAACTTGAAAATTATGTTCTTGTAAAATATGTTCACTACACTTTAGAAAATAAATCAAATAATCATAAAAAAGATTTTTCGAAAAAGGGAACAGTTAAAATTACAACACTTAATAAAAGTGAAAATACAAGATATAGAAACATTCCAAACAATATTGTACTTCAATTTGTTATTCATGCTGACTTCTAAAATTAAAAAAAAATAGTAACTGGCAATATGGCACAGAAAAATCATAAATGATGAAACATCAAAAACATGAAACAAGTGGTTTCTGTTATTATGTAGTACAAAGATACAGTGATATGCACAGAGCCCAGATGCAGCAAAAACGTTATTTAATGTATGAAAAAAAGTAGAAGAATTCGGAAATATATATTCAGAAAGGGTACCAATGAAAAAAATAAAAAAGCGAACAACAGTTAACCCATTCGAAATCCAAACAATGCTCATTGTATGTATCACCATGTACACCAAATAATAATAAAGGCTATCATCATGATTGCCTAACTGGAAATTATGTAGCATCATTGGGTAATGAATGTAATTTGTACTTGAATTCTCTCAGTCTCACTGGCTACAATTAATGCTTCTTTGTGATGGAACTTGGCAATGATGAAATGCCAACAGATTTCATTCAAAATAATGTTGAACAATATATAAGCTTTGGTTAATGATATGAGATTTACTGATATGTTTAGATTCATGTCAACATCATTAGAGAAACAAGTATCAAATCTGTCAGAAGGATGAATTATTAATTCTAAACAATTCTTTCTTATGATAAAGTAGATCTGGTAATTAGAAAAGCTGTGAATCCACTTGATTATATGGATAATTGGAAACGAACTGACAGACCAAACTTATCACACAAGAAGAATTTTATAGATAGATGAATGAGTAATATTAGTGATGATGATTATGAATATGGAAATTTCGTGGGGAATGAAAAAGAAGTAATAAGTAGTTGAAAGGTTATAATGCAAGGAATAAACAAAATTGTCTGACATATTTTTCTGCAAACAATATGTGTTGGGCTGTAGGTCATTATTTACCATATAGTGAATTTGACTTGCTAGATAATTTAGATATTTCTGTGATGAAAATTGCTGATAATTCAGGCATCACATACATAACTGAAGTTGATTTGGAATATCCAAAAGAATTACTTGATTATCATAAAGATCTACCATTTGCTCTTGGAAATACAGATAAACTATTAACTAAATTAAACAATAAATAAAAAGATGTGACACGTTACAGAAGCATAAACTATTTATTAAACTGGGAATAATTAACAAAAATACATAAAATATTAAGATTTATTCAGTTTAATTGATTACAAAAATTTATAGAGAAAATATGGAAATGAGAATGTAACAAGTTATGAATCTGAAAATGATTTCCTTACCTCACGAGTATAGCTTATTTCCAAAAATGATGGAAAATATATGTAACTGCATCAGTGTAAAGATTGTGTCATTGAGTGAAAGTGGGACAAATTAACAGCTAAGCAAAGTTTCAAATACAGAACAATGTTTAGTGAAAACCTAGTAGCAACTCATATAAGAAAGGTTATTAAATCTAATAATTCGACCTCATTGACATTAGTGTATTAGACATACAAGAGATATTAATGGGTATGTTCCATTAGAGTGTAATGAAAGTACCATTCTTGTAAAACACAACTAGCTTTTTATACTCATGAAATTATTGTGTGCTATCGACAGGCGATGTCAAATTGATTCCATATTGTTAGATTTCCAGAAGGCTTTTGACACCATTCCTCACAAAGGTCTTGTAACCAAACTGTGAGCCTATGGAATATCGCCTTAGTTGTGCAACTGGACTATGATTTTCTGTCAGAAAGTTCTCGGCTCGCGATTTTCTGTCAGAAAGTTCTCAGCTCGCGATTTTCTGTCAGAAAGTTCTCAGCTCGTAGTAACATTGGAAAGTCACCCAAGTCAAACAGAAGTAATATCTGGCGTCCCCCAAGGAAGTGTTTTACGCCTTCTATTGTTCCTGATCTATATTAACGACACAGGAGACTATCTGAACAGATCTCTTACATCGTTTACAGATGATACCGTCATTTACTGTCTTGTAAAGTCATCATATGACCAAAACGAATTGCATAATGGTTTAGACACGATATCTGTATGGTACAAAAAGTGTCAATTGACTGAAAATAAATAATAGTGTGAAGTTATTCACATGAGTACTAAAGAAATCAGCTAAATTTCGGTTTTGCGATAATTCAAACAAATCTTGAAACCGGGAATTCAGCTAAATACTTAAGGATTACAATAACAAATAGCCTAAATTGGGACAAAGACTTAGATAATGTTGTGGGTAGGCCAAACCAAAGACTGTTATTCATTGTCAAAACAATTAAAAGGTTCAAAAGGTCTACTAAAGGGAATGCTTACACCACTCTTATCTGCTTTCTTCTGGAATACTGCTGTGTGGTGTGGGATGTGCATGAGGGGGGGCTGATGGGTGACATCGAAAAAGTTCAAAGAAGGGCAGCTAGTTTTGTATTATAGCGAAATAAGGGAGATAGTGCCACAACATGATACAGGAATTGAAATGGAAATCATTAAAACAAAGTCGATTTCGTTGTGACCAGATCTTCTCATGGAATTTCAATCACCAGTTTCCTCCTCTGGTTTCCTTTCTGTTGGCACCATACATAAGGAGAAATGATCACCACGATAAAAAAAAGAGATATCAGGGCTTGCACAGAAATGTTTAAGTGCTTCTTTTTGACTCACGCTGTTTGAGAGTGATATGGTAAAGAGACAGCTTGATGGTGGTTCCTTGAATGTGAATAGCACAGTAATAAGGTGGAACTAGACATAGATGTAGATGTACTGAAGATGACTAAATATGATAAGAATACTGAAGTGCGTTATCAAGATACAGATAGGTATATATACACTATTAAAGGTGATGTTATATATGTGGATATGCAAATTAGGCTTGATGAAATTGACACAAGCGATTATCCATATATGTAATATAACGTAAGTTTACAAATAGGTGTTAATGAAGACAAGAGATGAATATGACAGAAAAATAGAGACAGTGAATTGAGATTTAAAAAGTATGTATATCATTTTGGAAATCAAGATTCTAAAAAATAAAAAGATGTTAAAACAGTGACAGTGAATAAAATGACCTCATTTGAAGACTACAAATCATTCTTCTTCAATAACAGAGAATCATATAATCCATTAATCTAATGACAAGCTATAAACATGAAATATATACAATAAAATAAAATAAAATGTCGTTGGTAAAAGATGCCTTATAGAAGATGAGAAAAATACGTTAGCAAAACTATATTTTTGTAACTTGGATATATTTCATTTATCATTATCAATAGTTATAGACATTTAATTAATCATTATAATTGATTGTATATATTTAATTAATTATATCCATCCAGTTAGTAAGAAAATATTAAAAAAACCGTTGATAATGATATTATGTAAGTTAATGCTATTGAAAAATTATCTCACATTCATGTAATATGACAATATGAAATATTTTACAATAGTCTTGTTGCCACTTTCACTGGTGATTTCTGCTCACTTCTTTGCATTTAACAATGGAATCCCCATGGTACTCTTAATGTCACCACACTTGTTTTTCAGTTAACCAAAGGTGTTCTTGATTTTCCTATATGCTGTGTCAGTCCTTTCGACTATCATGTCTCTTCCTATTTCTTCACATTTTTCAAACTGCGATTTCGTCTTAGCTTCCCTGCACTTCCAAATTACTTAATACTTCAGCGACTTGTGTTTCTGCAATAGTGAACTTCCCTGAACGTTTTTGTTCTTTCTTCTTTCATTGATCAACTGAAGTATTTCTTCTGTTGCCCAAGGATTCTTCATAATTACCTTGTTTGTACCCATGTTTCCCGCTCCAATTTCTGTGATTGTACTTTGCTGTAATACCTACTGAGCTATTCCTCATTTCTGTGTCTATAGAGTTAGAGAAGTTCAAGCATGTCTCATCGGTCCTTAGTACTTCAATGGGTTAGTTCCTCCTCACTAATGTCTTCAGCCTACTCTTCATCACTACTACATGGTGATCTTAATCTGTATCTATTCCGGGGTATGCCTTACAACCCACTATCTCATTTCGAAATCTCTGCCTGACTGTGGTGTAAACCAAATGAAATCTTCAAGTATCACCCAGCGTTTTCCAAGTATTCCTCCTCCACCTGCGATTCTTGAACAGAGAATTCACTATTACTAACTAGAATTAATTACAGATCTAATTAGTCTTCTTCCTTTCTGATTCCTTGTCCCAAGTCCATAATCCTGTAGCCTGATCTTTTGCTCCTTATGCTGCAGCTGCACTCCAGTCCTCCACGACTGTTAGGTATTCATCTCCTTTTACTTAGGGTATTACCTGTTAAATAACATCATGTACTTCCTCCATCTCTTTACCCTCAGCTTGTGAGGTCTGCTTGTACAAATGAACTATCGTTGTCGGTGTTGGATTGCTGTCGATTCTAGTAAGAATGACCCTATCACTGAACTGTTCACAGTAACATACTCTCTGCCCTATCTTCCTATTTATAACGAATCTAACTCCTATCATAATATTTTCTGCTGCTGTTGATATTAACCTATACTCATTTGAGCAGAAATCCTTGTTTTCTTCCCATTTCACTTCACTGATCTCTAATATGTCTATATTTGGCCTTTGCATTTCCCTTTTCAGATTTCCTAGCTTCCCTATCACGTTAATGCTTCTGATGTCTAGGTTTATAACATCAATTACACCAGCAATTTGGAACATTGCATCACTAACAAACAGTTTTACGTAAGCTATGATGAGACTAAGAGCAGGCAGGAGCTATCTGTGCATCGCAATATGGTTCTCATTCACGTCAACAGTATCGCAAACCAAGGTGTAATGTTAGCTCTTATGTTTATTTCAAGTGAATGTATATGACTAAACCATGTTTAAGTTTTAATGACTTAAAGGTTACAGTAGATAGATAAGTGCATTCATCATAATTAAGATAAATGTTCAACAAAGCTAAATATCAGAATTAGCTAATATTATATTAAATTATCATAGATATAACCCTCTTCACATCATACATGAAGATTGTTAGTGCATCATGGACAAAAGCTATATATGGCAAAGCACATTTCAGACAATGATTTCATTGCAGTCTTCTGATGTGTTGGAGGAGACAACATAGCAACACTACAAGTGCATTAGCTGTGTACAATAGTAGCACTTTGTATCATACTAGAATTTTGAAATTGATAATACAATGAGCTATGTAACAGAATATTGCACTATTTGCAATTGAGACTCGACAGTGCATAGTTTAACAGTGGCAGATACGTACAAAATGAGAATAGTAGTTGTTAGTATATTTACTGAAGCAGATTTGGCAAAAATTTCGAGAAGTTGACCAGAAAAGGGAAAACGTTAACCAGAAATGAGAAACACTAATCAAAAGTGGGAACATTTGAAGCAATGGATTAAAAATCATAATCATTTAATCGAAGAATAATGGTTGCTACATACTGTGTGATGAAATTCTCAATATGAGAATAGAGCTTAGTAATACACTCAAACGGAGAACGATGAATTCCTACAAGCACTGATCAAAACAAAACGAATAATAATTCACTCACAACTGAAATTCAAGAAGTGGACATTCCGATTACCAAACGAGGTGAACGGACGAGACGAACAAAGTGCTGTGAAGAATGGCGGATGTGCTGAACAAGGGATGTGATTAGTGACAACGTAATTATTTCATGTGATGATTGTGCTGAAGTGAACATATTACAAAACACAGATGATGTTGAAGGGATATCCAAGTCGTCAAAAGTGGACAAACTTTCGAAGGAATGTGCAGAAAACTTCCTAAAAACTGTGGCATGTTAGAGGTATGTTTGAAACATTGTGTTTGAATTGTGGGAAGACCACTCTGTGTGGACAAATTATCGAGATTTTGTATTTAGATGCAACTGAGTCGGTGGAAGACATACGTAAACGAGTTTGGGAAAAATTTGAAAATGTTACAATCAACTATGAGGTCATATAGCAAATAACATTGAGTCGCCTGAAGTGTACAGTAGAACTGAGAGACTGCGAAGACTTACTATGAGAAGACGCTACTGAAGTGTATGAAATCAAGCTCTGTATAAGCGCTGACAGGTTTTATTTGAAAATACGTGTGAGACGAAGACTTACAGCACATTATAGTACCATGACTGTATGTAATCTTGCGGTATATTAAATGATATGCTGAAGACGTGTCCCAGGTACAAAGTAGAAGATGGGAAGCCGGAATTAATCACGCGTAAGAGATTTCTACTGAAATGGTGAAACAAAACTCAGCGTTATCACTCGCGTCCAGATACATAGGCAAAGTTCATCTCCCGTAAACACTATCACAGTAACTGCGTAGCGAGTGAGAGGAAACCTGATCTGTACTCCAGGAGGCCCCCCCAGACGATCCCCCTTCCAGGCTTCGACGAAGCGACGTGGGGCTGCACTCGGATTGGCTCCATCGATTCCAGTGATATGACTACTACATCTCTTGTGGCGCACCCACTATGAGCACTTTGAAGTGTGCCCGGCTGCTGATACCGCATCGTTGGCACACGGCGCTCGAGAAGGCGGTAGCTGCATCTTACGTGCAGCGACCGCTCTGTGTGAAACACGGCACAACAACACTCCTCGCCAAATCTTCTCGGCGCCGTGGAATGTGGGCGTCCACTGATACAGCGAGAGGAAGGAGCCCTACGAAAACTACATTCAGGGTGCCCTCAAGCAGGAATGACGACCTTAGCGGTGGGGTCCTCGGAGACATCCATTGGCTCCATAGATGGCAGACAAAGGATTCCCGCTGGTATCTGCAGCTAAGACTGCCACTGGTCCATCGGAGGGGGCGACTAGGTCTAGGATGTAAGGCCGAACTGCCGGGACGGACTGCAGAGGCAGAAGTGTGGTGCCACAACTCTGCCTTATCCGGACCGCGGCGTGTCCGCGGAAAAGGACGCAACAGCCGAATACTGGCAGAAGCGGGGAGGGAGCTGAGTAACATGATTGCGGAAGTCGTCGTCGGCTCCGCGAACGACGTACTGTGCACGGACTTCCGCGCATACTACAGTACCAGGAAGCCATGCTGGCCGACGATCGTGGACTGAACGGAAAGAGACTGGATCCCCTAGTCCGTAACGCTGCCAACGGTTCCCTGAAACATGCTGTAGGGTACACAGTGACAGAAAATGAAGTAGCGTGCGGTGAGGCCACCTAGAGTAATTCGGCTGCAGGTTTTCGGGCGGCAGGAAGGGAAGGATAGGAGCCAAGGAACGTGAGAAGCACTTGTGGCTTGGACGTCGTGTAACGGAGCTTGATCATCTGTGGTCATCTCAGACCTAAACGCTCGAAGAAGTCTTTCGGCCTTGCCGTCTGACTGTGGAGAGAAAGTAGCAGTCGTTATATGTAACCCCATTGGCTTGACAAGACTGACGAACGTTATCAGATGTGAACTGCTGGCCTTGTCACTGACCAAAGTCCTTCAATGCAAAAGACACTCTGTACGGCCCGGCTGGTTGCTGAGCTTGTTGTTGACATCGGAAGGACGAAGGGAAGTCCACTGAATGTGTCGATGAGGAGAAGCTATCGAGTGTTCTAAAAGGAACCCAGAAAATCGATGTGAAGCCATGGCCATAGCGCTGAAGGTTTCGCCCAGGTGAAAATTGCTGCTTGGACACTGCCTGGTTCTCAGCATGGGCGTAGTACTCTCTAGTCATGTGTTCAATTCGATCCAGGCCGGTCCAAGAGCAATGCTGACGGGCGAGTTGCTTAGTTCTCACTACTTCCTAATATCCTTGATGAAACAACTGCAAAACTCTTCAGCTCAAAGTCTGAGGGTTGATGACATGCATCTGACCATACTCTGTGAGCAGGAGGAGGACCTCCCAAAGGACTCGACAGGAAGTGAAGGATGCCTAAGAACAGGCGACGCCCGCCTGACTAATCGAAGATTTCGAAGACGGCCGTCCATCCCGAACATAATAGATAGTCACTGGGAGGTCGGAATCGTTGACTTACTCTTGAGCAGTAAGTTTAGCGTCCAGTGGAAATGCATGAAGGGTTTACTGTTTGGCATCTTCAACTTGAAATACACAGCAACTGAGAAATCGAAGGTTGCAACCTGAGGCGGGTGTCTGCATTGATGTATTTCGTGGTAGCCTGAAACATAATGTCATACTGATAGTCAAACAAAATGAGAGCCCATCGCTGTAACTTTTATGAGATCCAAACAGGTACCCTTTTTGTTGCATTGAACAAGGATGTTAATGGCTTGTGGTCGGTGCCTAAGTAGAACTTTCTACCGTACAGGTATTGATGGAATTTAATCACTCCATATATAATCGATCAGGCCACTTTCTCTATCTGAGAATAGTTTCATTGGGTAGGTGTGAGGAGCAGACGCGAACGCGATGGGGCGTTCTACAGCAACACGTCGGTGAGATAAGCCAGCACCTATGCCATAAGAACTGGTGTCGGTTGCCAAAAAAGCGCCTTTTCCAGATCATAATGCACAAGACACCTGTCAGAGAGAAGAGCTCATTTAAGGCGCTGAAATGCCTGGTTGCTCTCGGTAGTCAACTAGAATGGTACTCCCTTACGGCGAAGCCCGTGGTGCCGAGTGAAGATTTGGGCGGCATCCGTGAGAAACTTGATGTAATAAAACAGTTTGCCCATAACTTCCTGGAACTCAGTAACATTCGTAGGTGCGGGAAGACGCTGTACGGCTTCCAAATGACGATGGCTGTGATGAATACCCTGTCCATTTATTACATGTCCGAGACACTCAACTTCAGTAGGAAGGAACATACACTTGATTGTGTTGCAACGCAAACCAGAGTCGGACATGGCCTGAAATAACCGTTATCAGGAGTTCTAACAGACACAACGATGTCATCCTCATTAGAGCAGGATGGGCCTTTGCGACCTGCTGCTGGAGACACCGTTGGAACAGAGTTGGAGCAGATGCTGATCCATATGGAAGACGTTGTAATTGAAGAAGCCCCACGTGTGTACTGATAACCAAGAACTGTTTGGAAGCATCATCCAGAGTCAGCTGAAGGTTCACTTCGGTGAGATTTATGTTGGAAAAATACTTTCCTCCATTCAGACAGTCCATCAGATCTTCAGGTCGAAGGATTGGGAATGAATCAACAACTGCCTGCAATTAAGTTGTCTTGAAATCAGCAAAAAACCGTAACATTCCAGTTGGTTTTTTTATCACCACCAATGGTGACGCCCATTGAGGTGCTGATATAATCCAAATGACTTTAATGTTCTGTAGTCTAAGCAATTCAGCTGCAACGGCGTCTCTGTGGTCGGCCGGCTCTGTGAAACTAAGGCTGTGCATCATATTTAAGAATAGTATGGGCATCGAACCCCTTTACCAAGACCCTCTTGAAAAATGTCGGAATATTTGTCACAAGGATTTGCAAGTTATTCCTGAAATTGCTGTGTGGGTTCCAGGAAAGCTGCTTGAAGCACATCGTCCATAAGAGAAAGACCAGACACTTCGAATGCGTCCATTACGAAAATGTTAGGAGAATGAAAAGATTCCAACACTATAATACAAATCCTGTGCCTCTGACTATTGTAGCGCACAGACAAATTTCGAGTAATTAAGACGAGGATCAATGCACCATTGTATGCAGAAAAACTTTGGTACAGGGAGACAACTGTGGGGAACTGACGAGCTAATATGTATTGTTGTGGTATCAGAATCCAAATGCGGCGTATTAACATCACATATAGTGGGTGTATGCCAGGAGTTGCTTTATTAAAACTCGGCAAGAAGTTTCCAAATGATTTATTTGCTTTCACTACAGTGTTCCGTTCTCCTCTGTCTGCGTCGCAGGGCCCCGCAATGCTGAGTTAGCACCCCAGCGACCTGTGCAATGCAACAGTGTGACGTGCCAGCCTTGTACGACAGTGGAGTGCAACATCGACAGGATGCCGCAGATGACTCAGTGGTTTGCGTCCCTGCCGACTCAGCGCCGCTTCGTGTGAGCTGCAGGCGGCCAGCTGCGTCCTTCTGCTCGCCAGCATGGCTGAGATCCGGCATCCATCTCTACACCTCAGAAATCTCCAGCATGTGCCCAAAACACATATACGAAAATACAATGCCTAATTACTCTATGCAAACCCAATTATACGTGACACGAAAACAAAACAAAACTACAATTACTCTACTACTTTCTGGACCGAAAAGCATACGGTACTTCATGCTGCGCTCTATCTTCTCTGCGCTTACCACCTCTCTTCACTCTCTCTCTCTCTCTTCCACTTTCCTTCCTGTAACACACCTGGAATCACATCTGGCAACCCTTAAATTGCCGCAAGCACCCAATGTTTATGATCATTGTTCTAGTTGGCAGCTGAAGCTTAACATTAATGGACGATGTGGTTTCAACAACTTGGTATGTCCCTTGATACCTCGAGAGGAACTTCTTCGTTTTCCCTTTTCGCGTACTATTGCCCCACTTTATACTGCGTAAACTTCTTTTCCACTTTACTGCGACTTCCTGCCTTTCCAAAGCCTTTGTATTCGCCTTTTGTACCTGTTTCCAAACATCCTGAATTGTTCTCGCGAATTGACATACAGATTTACCAGTCCTTCCTTTTTGTAGCTTCACTAAATCAAACGGTGACGGCATTTTTCGCCCGTACACTACCTCATTCGGATACAAACCGGTATTTGTATGGACTTTTGCATTGTATACGCATACAATATGCTTCAAATACTCGTCCCACTGTTGGTGATGAGAATCCACATAAAAACTCAGCATCTTCCTGATTGTTCACTGTACCCGTTCTGTCCTGTAGATGCTACATGCTCGTCCTCATTTCTTTATGTTCAATAATTTACACAGGCCTTTCATTAAATCCGATATGAAGTTGGTCCCTTGGTCATTAATTATTGTCTCCGGTACCCCAAACTTCAAGATCCAGTTTTGCGCGACCATTTCTGCCTGTTGATTAGGTATAGCCAGCATCTCCACATAACTCGAAAAGTGGTCTGTTATTATCAGAACCCATCTGTTCCCCGCTAGTGTTCGCCTGAAAGGTCCTAAGACATCAATCCCCGGAAAGAGAATGGACAAGTTGCTTCTGGTAATCGTTGTAGCTGTATCTGTTTCCGACTCAAATCTGCTCTCTGCTCTAATGCTATACAATTTTTGACGTACTGATCCATATCGCCTTTCCTATCTTTCCACCAATACCTCTCCGCCACTCTCCTATTCGTCCCTCTACACCCTCCATGACCAAATAACATGTGGTCATGTGCTTCCTTTAAAACCTCATCCCTCAACTTCGCTGACACTACTACCCTTGCCCCTAACTTCGTTTCCCTGCACAGAAGACCGTCGTACACATTAAATTGTAGCTGTGTCCGATACAATTTACAATCGTTGTCTGCATCCTGCAATTGTTTCCATACCGCTAGGTCATAACCTATTACTTCTACTTTTGCCACCTTCCTACTTAGTGCATCAACATTACCGTGCTCCTTCCCAGGCTTGTGCACCAAATCGCAATCAAATTCACTAAGCTTCACAGCTCATCTAACGAGTCTAGTGGACGGATCATTCAACTTCAACAAGCACTTCAACGCAAAGTGATCTGTGACAAATCGAAGTCTTCTCCCATATAAATAACATTTAAAATATGTGATTCCATAGATTACGCTGAGCATCTCCCTCTCCGTTTTTGAGTAATTCTTCTCTGCTGCATTCAATTGCCTAGACTCATAGGCTACAGAATGTTCCTTCCCATCAGTTACCTGACTAGGAACACACTCCAATGTTTGATTCGATGCATTGTATGCAAGTATAAACTCCTTTTAAAATCTGGAAACACAAGATGTTAACACTTCTTTCAGTTTGTCAAACGCTCTTTGACAATCTTCTGTCCACTCAAATTTCACACCCTTCCGTAACAATCGCGTCAGCGATTGTGCTAAATCTGCAAAACCATTCACGAACTTTCGATAGAAATTGCAAATTCCGATGAATTACTGCACTTCCGTAACTGTTTTAGGTTCCTGAAAATCCCTTACAGCCTGTACCAACCTCGGATCTGTTCGCATTCAAGACACTGTCTAACAACCTCTGAAACATTGCCGGAGCGTTTTTCAAATCGAATGGCATTCTAATGTACTGGTAATGGCCTCCAGGAGTAGAGAAACAATTTTAGGACGATCCTCTGGAGCCACCTCTAACCGACGATAACCACATGTCAAATCCATCGTACAAACGTACTGGCACTGTCCCAAGTGATCCAAAGTCTCTGATATGTTTAGAATGGGGTATACGTCCGTTACTAACTTACACTAACGGTCATTAAAATTGCTGCACTACGAAGATGAAGTAAGACAGACGCGAAATTTAACCGACAGGAATAAGATGCTGTGATATGGTAATGATTAGCTTTTCAGAGCGAAACTTCCTGGCAGATTAAAACTGTATGCCCGACCGAGACTCGAACTCGGGAACTTTGCCTTTCGCGAGCAAGTGCTCTACCAACTGAGCTACCGAAGCACGACTCACGCCCGGTACTCACAGCTTTACTTCTGCCAGTACCTCGTCTCCTACCTTCCAAACTTTACAGAAGCTCTCCTGCGAGACATGGAGAACTAGCACTCCTGAAAGAAAAGACATTGCGGAGACACGACTTAGCCACAGCCTGGGGGGTGTTTCCAGAATGAGCTGTGAGTACCGGGCGTGAGTCGTGCTTCGGTAGCTCAGTTGGTAGAGCCCTTGCCCGCGAAAGGCAAAGGTCCCGAGTTCGAGTCTCGATCGGGCACACAGTTTTAATCTGCCAGGAAGTTTCATATCAGCGCACACTCCGCTGCAGAGTGAAAATCTCATTCTGGAAACATCCCCCAGGCTGTGGCTAAGCCATGTCTCCGCGATTTCCTTTCTTTCAGGAGTGCTAGTTCTGCATGTCTCGCAGGAGTGCTTCTGTAAAGTTTGGAAGGTAGGAGACGAGGTACTGGCGGAAGTAAAGCTGTGAGTACCGGCCGTGAGTCGTGCTTCGGTATCTCAGTTGGTAGAGCACTTGCCCGCGAAAGGCAAAGGTCCAGAGTTCGAGTCTCGGTCGGGCACACAGTTTTAATCTGCCAAGAAGTTTCATATCAGCGCACACTCCGCTGCAAAGTGAAAATCTCATTCTAGAAACATCCCCCAGGCTGTGGCTAAGCCATGTCTCCGCAGTATCCTTTCTTTCAGTAGTGCTAGTTCTGCATGTCTCGCAGGAGGGCTTCTGTAAACTTTGGAAGGTAGGAGACGAGGTAGTGGCAGAAGTAAAGCTGTGAGTACCGGGCGTGAGTCGTGTTTCGGTAGCTCAGTTGGTAGACCACATGCCCGCGAAAGGCAAAGGTCCCGAGTTCGAGTCTCGGTCGGGCACACAGTTTTAATCTGCCAGGAAGTTTCATATCAGCGCACACTCCGCTGCAGAGTGAAAATCTCATTCTGGAAACATCCCCCAGGATGTGGCTAACCCATGTCTCAGCAATATTCTTTCTTTCAGGAGTTCTAGTTCTGCATGTCTCGCAGGAGGGCTTCTGTAAACTTTGGAAGGTAGGAGACGAGGTACTGGCAGAAGTAAAGCTGTGAGTACCGGCCGTGAGTCGTGCTTCGGTAGCTCAGTTGGTAGAGCACTTGCCCGCGAAAGGCAAAGGTCCCGATTTCGAGTCTCGGTCGGGCACATAGTTTTAATCTGCCAGGAAATTTCATATCAGCGCACACTCCGCTGCAGAGTGAAAATCTCATTCTGGCAGCTTTTCAGAGCATTCACACAAGATTGGCGCCGGTGGCGACACCTACAACGTGCTAACACTAGGAAAGTTTCCAACCGATTTATCATACACAAACAGCAGTTGACCAGCGTCGCCTGGTAAAACGTTGTTGTGATGCATTGTGTAAGGAGCAGAAATGCGTACCATCACGTTTCCGACTGTGATAAAGGTCCGATTGTAGCCTATCGCGGATGCGGTCTGTCGTAGCGCGACATTGCTGCTCGCGTTGGTCAAGATCCAATTACTGTTAGCAGAATATGGAATCGGTGGGTTCAGGAGGGTAACACGGTTCGCCGTGCTAAATCCCAACGGCCTCGTATCACTAGCAGTCGAGACGACAGGCATCTTATCCGCATGGCTGTAACGGATCGTGCAGCCACGTCTCGATCCCTGAGTCAACAGATGGGGACGTTTGCAAGACAACAACCATCTGCACGAGCAGTTCGACGACGTTCGCAGCAGCATGAACTATCAGCTCGGAGATCATGGCTCCGGTTGGTTACCCTTGACGGTGCATCACAAACAGGAGCGTCTGCGATAGTGTACTCAACGACGAACCTGGTGCACGAATGACAAAACGTCATATTTTTTCGAATGAATCCAGGTGCTGTTTACAGCATCATGATGGTCGCATCCGTGTTTGGTGACATCACGGTGAACACTCATTGGAAGCGTTTATTCGTCATCGCCATACTGGCTTATCACCCGGCGTGATGGTATGGGTGCCATTGGTTACACGTCTCGGTCACCTCTTGCTCACATTGAGGGCACTTTGAACAATGGACGTTACATTTCAGATGTGTTACGACCCGTGGCTCTACCCTTCATTCGATCCCTGCGAAACCCTACATTTCAGCTGCATAATGCACGACCGCATGTTGCAGGTCCTGTACGGGCCTTTCTGGATACAGAAAATGTTAGACTGCAGCCCTGGCCAGCACATTCTCCAGATCTCTCACCCAATGAAAACGTTTAGTCAATGGTGGCCGAGCAACTGGCTGGTCACAATACGCCAGTCACTACTCTTGATGAACTGTGGTATCGTGTTGAAGCTGCATGGGCAGCTGTACCTGTACACGCCATTCAAGTTCTGTTTGACTGAATGCCAGGCGTATCAAAGCCGTTATTATGGCCAGAGGTTGTTGTTCTGGGTACTAATTTCTCAGGATCTATGCACCCAAATTGTTTGAAAATGTAATCACATGTCAGTTCTAGTATCATATACATTTTTCCAATGAATTCCCGTCCATCATCTGCATTTCCTCTTGGTGTAGCGATTGGAATGGCCAGTAGAGTATTTTCGAAATTTTTGAGGCTGTATCCCTTAAGGAGATGTGCAGGGAAAGTAATGGCAAATAAGTTAGAAAAGGATGACGTTCGCACCGTGGGTAAACCAAATAAAATTCTCAGTGATAATGGGTCTCAGTTCGTATCCAGTGTATAGAAGAAGATGTTGGAGATGCTAGTCATCAAAGCCATATATATAAAACAGGGTTTCACCCAGCTTCGAATCCGGTGGAGGGATTGATGAAAGACGTGGGACGGCTTTGTGGGGCTTACTGCCACGACCATCACGCTGCTTGGGGAATGTATATTAAAGAGTTTGAGGAGATACTAAACGAACTGCCACGTTCGTTAACTGAGGTATCTCCATATGAGTTGCTAACGGGCAAAAAGCCAAAAATATGATTGAGAATGTAGTGAAATTTCCAAAGAGATCAGACATGACTGTAGAAGAAAAATGGGAATTGGTGTTAAGCAGGATGAAAGCAAAAGGCGCTTATCGGAAAGCAAGGCATGATAGGAATATTACAGCCAAGGAATATGTAGTGGTAGACGTAGTACTGATTAGAGCTCACAGGAAATTGTTCAAAATTGACGCTGAAGTAAAGAAATTTTATGAGATTTTTTAAGGTACTTATGTGGTAAGTAGGGAACTACACCCTAATGTCGTGGAAGTGGCTCACTCTGAGTCGAAAGTAGTCAGAGGAATTTACAATGTAGTGGATGTAAAACGATATCGTGGTAGTTACGGGAAGCCTCTTAAGTTGACGAACATGAATAGTTGCTGCCAGACAGATATCTCTAGCGTAAAACAAAAAAAGTAATGGAAAACACTGTAATCCGACGTAGCAACTAACTTATTTGTGCATTAAATATAGAAAGACATGATAATACGGAAAGAATCTGTAATAACCATAAGTTGAATGAGGAAATCATAGTATTTACTTTAAGAGTAGGTCAGTAGGTGAATGACCCAGTGTCGATGGATGAGAGGCGGGGTGTTACGTCACGCGCGGTACAGGTTGGTCTTAACGAGCTTTTCTGTGACCAGCCCAGCTGACGGGTCGGTGCCCTAGCGTCTGAGAGTGACGTCATGAGGGTGTGTCAACGACTTTGTTTACAAACGAAAGCTTATATACTGACACAGTGGTGCTTAGCAGGATAAACGGTAATGAAATGTGATACATAAATCTTAGTATTATTAGTGCTTTATATATTTGTTATTTGATTCCCCAGGAACCGTTCATCATCATCATTTAAGACTGATTATGCCTTTCAGCGATCAGTCTGGAGCATAGTCCCACTTATCAAATTCCTCCATGATCCCCTATTCAGTGCTAACATTGGTGCCACTTCTGATGTTAAACCTATTACTTCAAAAACATTCTTAACCGAATCCAGGTACCTTCTCCTTGGTCTGCCCCGACTCCCCCTACCCCCTACTGCTGAACCCATGAGTCTCTTGGGTAACCTTGCTTTTCCCATGCGTGTAACATGACCCAACCATCTAAGACTGTTCGCCCTGACTGCTACATCTAAAGAGTTCATTCCCAGTTTTTCTTTGATTTCCTCATTGTGGACATCCTCATGCCATTGTTTTCATCTACTAGTACCTGCAATCATCCTAGCTAATTTCATACCCGTAACCTTAACCTTGTTGATAAGGTAACCTGAATCCAACCAGCTTTCGCTCCCATTCAACAAAGTTGGTCAAAAGATTGAACGGTGCACAGATAACTTAGTCTTGGTACTGACTTCCTTCTTGCGGAAGAGAGTAGATCGTAACTGAGCGCTCACTTCATTAGCTATGCTACACCTCGCCTCCAGTTCTTTCACTATGTTGCCATCCTGTGAGAATATGCATCCTAAGTACTCGAAACCGTCCACCTGTTCTAACTTTGGTCCTCTTATTTGGCACTCAATCCGTTTATATCTCTTTCCCAGTGACATTACTTTCGTTTT
Source organism: Schistocerca gregaria (assembly GCF_023897955.1). NCBI lineage: Eukaryota > Metazoa > Arthropoda > Insecta > Orthoptera > Acrididae > Schistocerca > Schistocerca gregaria. The sequence continues at coordinate 604,562,432 of NC_064920.1, forward strand.
GGAGATGCTAATCTTCATCCCATAGTACTTAAATTTCTGATCTAGCTGTGAAATATTACTTTGCAAACTTTCAGTCGAATCTGCCATCACAACTAAGTCATCCGCATATGCAAGACTGCTTATTTTGTGTTCACATGTCTTAATCTCACCCAGCCAGTCTATTGTTTTCAACATATGATCCATAAATAATATTAACAACAGTGGAGACAGGTTGCTCCCTTGTCTTACCCCTAAAACTACTCTGAACCATGAACTCAATTTACCGTCAACTGCTGCCTGACTATCCATGTAAAGACCTCTAATTGCTTGCAAAAGTTTGCCTCCTATTCCATAATCTCGTAGAACAGACAATAACTTCCGCCTAGTAACCCGGTCATATGCCTTTTCTGGATGTATAAAGCATAGGTACAATTCCCTGTTCCACTCATAACACTTCTCCATTGTTTGCCGTAAGCTAAAGATCTGGTCCTGACAACCTCTAAGAGGCATAAATCCACACTGATTTGCATCCAATTGGTCCTCAACTAATACTCGCACTTTCCTTTCAACAATACCTGAGAAGATTTTGCCCACAACGCTGATTAAAGAGATACCTCTGAAGTTGTTACAATCTTTTCTGTTTCCATTTTTAAAGATTGGTGTGATTACTGCTTTTGTCCAGTCTGATGGAACCTGTCCCGTCTCCCAGGCCATTTCAATTATCCTGTGTAGCCATTTAAGACCTGACATTCCACTGTATTTGATGAGTTCCGACTTAATTTCATCCACCCCACCTGCTTTATTGCACAGCAATCTATTGACCATTTCCTCCACTTCCGCAAATGTGAGCCTATTTCCATCATCATTCCCATCCCATTGTACCTCGAAATCTGAAACATTAGTGATCGTATTTTCACCTACATTGAGCAACTCTTCAAAATATTCCCTCCATCTGGCCAAGGAATCCACAGGATTCACCAGTAGTTTTCCTGACCTGTCCAAAATACTTGTTATTTCCTTCGTACCTCCCTTTCGAAGACTGCTAATTACACCTCAGAATGGTTTTCCAGCAGCTTGACCCAAAGTCCCCAACCTGTTTCCAAAGACTTCCCAAGATTTTTTCTTGGATGCTGCAGTTATCTGTTTGGCTTTGTTTCTTTCTTCAACATAACTTTCTCTGTCTACCTGAGTTCTAGTATGTAGCCATTTTTGATACGCCTTCTTTTTCCTTTTACAGGCTGCCTTGACTGTGTCATTCCACCAAGCTGTTTGCTTCATACTACCTTTACACACTACTGTTCCAAGACATTCTTTAGTCACTTCTAGTACTGTGTCCCTGTACCTTGTCCATTCCTTTTCCAATGACTGTAATTGACTACATTCAACTAACTGGTACCATTCTGAGATCACTGTTATATACTTGTGCCTGCTTTCCTTATCCTGAAGTTTCTCCACTCTTATCCTCCTATATATGGACCTGACCTTCTGCACTTTCGGCCTCACAATCCCAATTTCACTGCAGATTAAATAATGATCAGTGTCATCAAAGAATTCCCTGAATACACGTGTGTCCCTCACAGCCTTCCTGAATTCCTGATCTGTTATTATATAGTCAATGACAGATCTGATTTCCTGCCTTCCCAAGTATACCGGTGAATGTTCTTATGTTTAAAAAGGAGTTTGTGATTACTAAGCCCATACTGGCACAGAAATCCAAGAGTTGTTTCCCGTTCCTGTTGGCCTCCATATCCTCTCAATATTTACCCATAACCTTTTCATAGCCTTCTGTTCGATTTCCAATCCTGGCATTAAAATTACCCATGAGCAGAACACTGTCATTGTCCTTTACTCTAACAACTACATCACTGAGTGCCTCATAAAAAGTATCCATCTTATCTTGATCTGTCCCTTCACAATGCGAATATACTGACACAATCCTAATTTTCTTGCTAGACACTGTCAAATCTACCCACATCAGTCGTTCGTTTACATACCTTATTGCAACTACGCCGGGTCCCATTTCTTTCCTGATATAAAGCCCATTGTGCTATTCCTGCGTTGACCTTGTATTCTCCCACTTCCTCTTCTTTCTCACCCCTTACCATAGCTAAAACGTCCAGCCCCATCTCACTTGCAGCCTCTGCCAGCTCTACCTTGTTCCCAGAGTAGCCCCCATTGATATTAACAGCTCCCCATCTCATTACCATTTGTTTGCCAAGTCGTATCTTAGGAGTCCCTGGTTTGTCAGTTAGAGGTGGGACTCCGTCACCTCCAAAGGTCCGAGGTATTTTGCTCTGATTGTTGCCAGCATCATATTTAAAGTACCAGGAAAGCAGGTTGCTAGCCTTACTTGCCCCGAGTCCCATTGAGTTTTACCCCTAACGGTTGAGGGACTAACCGGTGGATTTGGTAGTCTTTGCCGTATGAGCACAAAGGTGACCACGACTCAGAATATGTCCGAGATGCCCAGCCTTATTCCAAAGTAACTGGTACCCCTACTGTCGGGACCACTTACTTGGCCACTCATACGTTGTAAAATATTATTGTATTCTTCTGTCTAAAGTAGTCTTTCTGTTTCATGTACTGTTGTAATGTAACTGATGGATGATGAGACGTAATGTGGACGCCCTTGTAAGTTCACCAAGGATTCTGGGAAACCTATCCAAAGCAATATCAATTAAAAGGGAAGAACTGATAATAGCTGTTGCTTCCGGATCCCAGTGGAACCAGCGAACCGAAGAACCCTAACTTCTAGAATACAGATATACTGGTTCGAAAGAAATAAAGAAAATTGTCTTGAGCCATCAGTGTTCAGTGGTGTAGTGGGCGGCCTGGTGCTGTAAAATAGGGCATATAAATTTGCTGTGTCTCAAAGTGTGCTGGAGATATAGTTTATCAGCAATGTATCTAGTGGCCTGTTTGAATGAAAGAAATAACGCTCTTGGTAACTTTTTGAACAACGGCGACAAAGCCGATACGAAAGTGAAGCATTTTGTTTAGTCTTGAGGTATTCTTCGACAGGCGACACGAATTATTGAAAAATTCTCTTCATAAAATGTATATCTAATGTTTTGTAAACTGAATGGTATAACAAATTGTCTTGTATCTTTATTATTCACTTTTTATTGGTGTTATTTGGGAAATGTTTATACTCTTTCACTATTTCAATTATTCATTTATATATTGGGCTTTATCTGAAAGTATAGGTGTTCACAGCGAGAGTATGGGAATTTATATTCTAATACTATGGTGACATAGAAGAGCAATGATACAGAACGATTAATAATTTTGTAATGAAAATAAAAAAAAAGATTTTGTATACGTCCAATTAAAACAAAAAAGAAATACTGAGTAAAAGGAAAAGTTAAAGACCTCAATAAAAAGCAAATAACCAAAATGTAAAGGCTACTTCTAGATTTTTGCAATACCGCAATTTTGTTATTTCCAAATTTACGATTTTGTCTCACGAAAAATGCATAATTTTGGAAACAAACAACGGGGCGAATATGTAAGGTGCCTCTTACGCGAGGAAGACATTTTTACCAGTTTTAATAAATTATTGTCTCTTATTGATGTATTGACGATAGCTAGGAAGTGCTGTAGTCCGAAGCCAGCCATAAGTGGGAGAGCATTTCCCAATCTGGCTGGCTAGGTGACGAAGCGACCATATGTCGCGCAGAGTGGGGTGGGGCTCGGCGCTGGACCGTACATGACGGGAAGTACCGAAATCTTGGCGCCAAAGTCACCGATTTTGTTTATTTCTATTCAATTATTAAAGTCATTTATGCCAACACGAATACTAGGATGAGCCTCTGGATGTTTAAAACTATTTACCATAATTTTGCCTCGTTAAAATTCACACCCGTTCATTAACAAATGCATATCTTAGTAAGTACGAACTTGATCAGAAATTCACCAACTGCGACGAAACTAGTAAGAGGTACGGACTGAGCGCCAAAGTCGGCAGTCGGCGTTAAGAGCTCTTCCTGTCTTGTTCGATGGTAGACATGCTCTCGGTTACGAGTAGTTTGTGACATGAGTGTTTCATTATTGATCTAATAGGTAGAAAAGTGATATTACGGCATTCTGAATGTTAATTTGGAGTAAATAGATATCCCAAAGTTGATCGACAGCAATTTTACATAATTAGCCTCCACCGACAGAGGCATCCAATGCGCCAATGAAGAATCTGCAAGGGGCAACATTTACGAGAGTTGCACCTTGCACGTGTCGGAGGAAATCCGACGACACGACCCACCAAGGCGGATCAAGGTAGATCCGACTTACACTCGCATATTCCGAATGCAAATGCTGGCCAGTGATACTGTATGTCACATATACCACCCTCTACCGATTCGCGGCTAAGCTAATAACAGTATCAGTTTACAGCAAGGAAATCTTGCACGGTCTGAACACGTTAAACTCGAAAACTACCAGAAGTTTCGTGTGAGTTTCACAGGTAATGCTTCTTGGGGTAACGTATACGTTTTATTTCATCAAAAGTGGATCAAGAGAAAGAAAATCGTTATTTAAGATTTTATCTAAAACCTTAGCGTGTGTTTGTCAGTTTGAACACGCTGGTCCTCAAATCTACTTGATGAATATTCGTTGGGTTTCAACAGGTAATTTGATGGTAACTTGGGGCAAAATATAGACATCATTTCACCAAAACCGGAGCATGAAGAAAATATCTTAATTTAAGATTAATTTAAAATTATCTGCTCAGTTCACGAGGTCGGATGCTGAACGATCGCGGAGAAGTACACCAAAGAAACATAGATCGTGCTGTTAGCTTTTTAATTCTGTGACAGATATATTTTCAGAAGTTTACGTATATGACAGAATTAAGAGCTGCACCCTCATCGTTATGAGTTGGAATTCAGTTGGCTGCCATATTTGTACTTGTTGACGGTACTCTGTATACTAAAAACTTAACGATATTGCTTCCCTTCTTTTGGTACGTTTTAGTTATATACCTTGCTAGGAAACACGAATTGAATAAAGTTGGGACCCTACTCATTATGGTATCAATATGCGGAAGGAAGCGACGAAAGAAAATTTTACCAGGACCGGAATTCGAACCCTTCGTCTTGGTAAAAGTTTTCAGTCGTTGTTTCAGTCTGCATATATAAATTATAAATGTTTGAGACTCGAAAAGGTCTCTAGGACAATATAGTTTCATTTGCCTACTCACTACATTTCGACTTCGTTTTTTTACGAACAAATATGCCTAGAAAACAGTCAAGTTTTTCTGAATACACCAGAACAGCTAGAAGACTGAGTACTGTATGGCCTCAGGTATCCAATGAAGACTATGAAGCGAAACATGTTGTGCCTCGAGAATATCATGTTGTAACTCGATCTTGGGAAATCACCCCTTCCTTTAAAAGCGAGGAGCAGCTTAACTCAGATCGAGAGCATCATGTATTATCACGTTCCTCAGGATCAACGCTTAAAGTTGTATTGTATTGCATGGAACTGGGGACCTAGAAACGACGGAGAGGCTTCGTCCCCGCCGTAGCCCTCAGTAGTTCACAACCCCACAACAGGAGACAGCAGTCCAGTCACCCCACCGCCACCCCACGCCGAACCCTGGGTTATTGTGTGGTTCGGGCAGCAGTGGAACCCCCCGTGAACGTGTCACACCAGACGAGTGTAACCTCAATTGTTTGCGTGGTAGAGTAATTATGGTGTACGCGTTCGTGGGAATAGTGTCTGCGCAGCAACCGCAAACATAGTGCAACTGCGGCAGGGGAACCATCCACAGACTGACCGGCACACTGGACCTCAACACTAATCCACCGGGCAAATTCGTGCCGGGGACCGGCACGCCTTCCCGCCCGGAAAGCAGTGCGTTAGACCGCACGGCTAACCGGGCGGGCTCTCGCTTAAAGCTACTTCTCTTCAACGCAACGTCATAGAAGACGAAATTTTGGCGGAAAATGGTGCGGACGAGCAAATTTTTATACCCTGAATCCTGCTTCTTCCTAAGAATTTACCATTTCGCTTAAAATGTGCACTTGTGGACTTCAGTGTCGCTTTGTTTTCGCATGGATAGCTCGACACGGCTCTCTGCCATGTTAGTATGTTCCCACTATACTACTTCAAACGTTGTTGTCTATTACGAAAAAACAGTCGGCCGAGATGGCTGAGCGGTTCTAGGCGATACAGTCTGGAACCGCGTGACCACTACGGTCACAGGCTCGAATCCTGCCTCGGTCATGGATGTGTTTGCTGTCCTTGGGTTAATTAGGTTTAAGTAGTTCTAAGTTCTAGGAGACTGATGACCTCAGAAGTAAAGTGCCATAGTGCTTAGAGCCATTTAAACCACTTATAAATCAATAACAAATTCCACGCATACGAAGTCTCTGGCACAGCTGCAGCTATATACCCGGGTAACGCTGAGCTTTTTTGCTCATTAGTCTACTGACTGGTTTGATGCGGCCCGCCACGAATTCCTTTCCTGTGATAACCTCTTCATCTCAGAGTAGCAGTTGCAACCTACGTCCTCAATTAATTGCTTGACGTATTCCATTCTCTGTCTTCTTCTACAGTTTTTGCCCTCTACAGCTCCCTCTAGTACCATGGAAGTCATTCCCTCATGTCTTAGCAGATGTCCTATTATCCTGTCCCTTCTCCTTATCAGTGTTTTCCACATATTCCTTTTCTACCCGATTCTGCGTAGAACCTCCTCATTCCTTACCTTATCAGTTCACCTGATTTTCAACATTCGTCTATAGCACCACATCTCAAATGCTTCGATTCTCTTCTGTTCCGGTTTTCCCACAGTCCATGTTTCACTACCATACAATGCTGTACTCCAGACGTACATCCTCAGAAATTTCTTCCTCAAATTAAGGCCGATATTTGATATTGGTAGACTTCTCTTAGCCAGAAATGCCTTTTTTGCCATAGCGAGTCTGCTTTTGATGTCCTCCTTGCTCCGTCCGTCATTGGTTATTTTACTGCCTAGGTAGCAGAATTCCTTAACTTCATTAACTTCGTGACCATCAATCCTGATGTTAAGTTTCTCGCTATTCTCATTTCTACTACTTCTCATTACCTTCGTCTTTCTCCGATTTACTCTCAAACCATACTGTGTACTCATTAGACTGTTCATTCCGTTCAGCAGATCATTAATTTTCTTCTTCACTTTCACTCAGGATAGCAATGTCATCAGCGAATCGAATCATTGATATCCTTTCACCTTGTATTTTAATTACACTCCTAAATCTTTCTTTTAATTCCATCATTCCTTCCTCGATGTACAGATTGAAGAGTAGGGGCGAAAGGCTACAGCCTTGTCTTACTCCCTTCTTAATGAGAGTACTTCGTTCTTGATCGTCCACTCCTATAATTCCCTCTTGGTTGTTGTACATATTGTATATGACCCGTTTCTCCCTATAGCTTACCCCGACTTTTTTCAGTATCAGCTTGCAACATTTTATATTGTTGAACGCTTTTTCCAGGTCTACAAATCCTATGAACGTGTCTTGATTTTTCTTTAGCCTTGCTTCCATTATTAGCCGTAACGTCAGAATTGCCTCTCTCGTGCCTTTACTTTTCCTAAAGCCAAACTGATTGTTACCTAGCGCATTCTCAATGTTCTTTTCCATTCTTCTGTATATTATTCTTGTAAGCAGCTTCGATGCATGAGCTGTTAAGCTGATTGTGCGATAATTCTCGCACTTGTCAGCTCTTGCCGTCTTCGGAATTGTGTGAATGGTGCTTTTCCGAAAGTCAGATGGTATGTCGCCAGACTCATACATTCTACATACCAACGTGAATAGTCGTTTTGTAGCCACTTCCCCCAATGATTTTAGAAATTCTGATGGAATGTTAATTATCCCTTCTGCCTTATTTGACCGTAAGTCCTCCAAAGCTCTTTTAAATTCCGACTCTAATACTGGATCTCCTATCTGTTCTAAATCGACACCTGTTTCTTCTTCTATCACATCAGACAAATATTCACCCTCATAGAGGCTTTCAATGTATTCTTTCCACCTATCTGCTCTCTCCTCTGCATTTAACAGTGGAATTTTCGTTGCACTCTTAATGTTACCACCGTTGCTTTAAATGTCACCAATGGTTATGCCTGAAGTCTTCGGCCGCCAATGCTGATTATTTATCATAATTTAGGCAGTGGCGGGGATCGAACCCGGGACCGAAGACGCTACCACTAGAGCACGGGTACAACAAAGCTAGTATAACCTAAACGATAAAATACAACCACATAAGAAAGTGGGAAAACTATCAAGGACGTAGAAGTATAAGAAGTAGATACAAGTGAATCAGGTGAAACAGTGTGGAAAAACCAAATAAAAGATGGGAACAAAACCTATGAAGACGGAACTGGTGACTGGGGCATATAATCCATGTTGCGAAGAAGAAGAAGAAGAAAACCGCTTCAATCTAGACAAGAATTTCTTGCACCGCAGCAAGTACTACAATTAACCGCAGTGTAAGCAATATCGGTGATCAACGTTCCCCAGGACGTTAGTATGGCTTTCGTTTCGGCCCCCTCCAAGAACAACCGACCTGAAACTGATGTATCAGGCCCGTTGTGAGCGACGGGTAGAGTAAAAGGAGGGTTCGCGACCCGCACGCTGCAGCTGCCGGGTGCTTTCGCCACGCTCCGGCGCTGCCGCTGTCAACCGCGGGCACCTGTTGCTCCTCTCGCACTTGCCAGTCAGCGGCGGCTGGCAGGCAGGTACGCCTTGACGGATGGCAGCTAATTCCTTAGTGTCCCACGTTGGGCGGTTAGCAAACACGCTCTGATTTACTGCACCTGCCCGCACTGCGTTATTAAAAGCGCCCCGAACGACCTCTTCATCCCGAGAGAAAAATGGCACTGCGGGAGAGCAGCACCCCGAGAAGCAGTAAGTTATTCAGGCTGTCATGACGCGTTCTCGACATTTATGGTGGGTTGGACTATTACTGACTGCTGCTAGTATTATCTGGGGCCATTTACCTTCTACAATAGCTGAAAATTCGTTCTCTGTATCAGAAATTTGACGAGGGTGTAGTGTGTGGCAGCTCCCCTTAAATGTGGTTAAATGTAAGTTAATGCCTATAGCAACATTTTGAGGATTTGCAGCCGTGCAAGATTTTGTGGGTAATGTAATATTTCTGGTATAGTCAGCCATCATATCAGGCTCCGAGAAGCTGTTCGCAGAACAGTGGAGATGCAAGAAGTATATAGATGACGAAATGTGGTGTGAGGTACCTGTGACAGATGTGAGATTCGGTACCATTCCCGTGAGAAAGACAGCCTGCCTAATGTTACTGCTCTGTGATTGGCTACTGTGTTCGGAGCAAGCGCGCCAAAACGTTAAAGCATAGTTTTTATTATTAGTTACTCATTGGAATGACATCATTTTTTTAATATAAATATCTCTCAACAGCTAACTATCAATCAGTCATTTTAGAATTATTAAAAATAATGTAAATCAAAAACAAAAGACTGACGAAATTGGAGACGAAGTACTTCGGAAGCGTTCGGGTCACGCCTTTTCTGGTATGGCGCGCGAAGTGTTTCGGGCTGCTCGTCACTCTGGATTAGGCAGTCGAGAACAGACATGCTGTCTATTGTAGGATGTAGGATGTGTTTCCAATTTTTAATTAAGTTCCGGTTCCTCACTCTGGATTAGGCAGTCGAGAGGAACAGACATGTTGTCTGCCGCAGGATGTGTTTGGGAGTATCCAGTATTAAGAGTGTCACTGCAGTTATCGTGAGGCACAGACACGTACCTCAAATAGTGTAAAGATACATTTTCGGAAACATTGTGTTTGATCATGCACTTTACTGTAACAGGAGGTGTTGTGTTAAGATCATGTAGTCTTCTCGTGTGGCTATATTAAAATACGCGAGTGGCGACCCAAAGAAGTGATACATTATTTCAGGACAGAACTTCGCTAAAAGTCAGTTTCAGCCTCAAGATACAGAACCTACGACCTGCGTGCTGTTTTCTGAGCTGGGGACATCAACTTGAAGATAGCAGGTTAGTGAACTGTAACAGAACCTTCGTATTCCACACAGTGCAGTGGAAACAACTAGTCGCCTCACGTGTACTGCATGCACAGAACAAATGTGCTCAGTGACACGACATCTGCAGTAATGCAGGGGAGGTAAAGGAGGATGATCGTTATTAACACCAACGATCAATTTATTCTTCCTTTCTTGCCGTAGTAAAGGAGCATCACGTAACATCACTAGTCGAAAGGCGAACGCGGCACTGAACTTAGTTAAAAGCGTTTTATGAAAGAACACTGCAGATGTAAAATAAATCATACAAAATATGTTTGTGCTATCAGATCTAGAGCATTGTTTCAGCGTTATCAGTCCTTGTCGAGTAGACATGACAACAGTCGAATTCAGGGACACGTCATCTGCAGTAAGGACAGCACATACAAAAGTATGAGAGTAATTCTTGGAGAACTTACATGGTTACCCTTGGAAGAAAGTCGTCATAGCTCTCACAAAACCTTATTGCGTAAATTCACGGAACTTGTATTCATGGAAAAATGAGCTACAGTTATGCTATCTCAATCTTGCCTGATATGTGAATGCCTTACAATCATATAAATAAGATAAGGGAGGAGGAGATTAGTGTCATTAGAGACGGAGCACAAGCTCGGATTAGGGAAGGATTGGGAATGAAATCGACCGTATCCTTTGAAAGGAACCATCTCGGCATTTGCCTGAAACGATTTAGGAAAATCACGGAAAACCTAAATCAGGATGGCTGGAGACGGGTTTGAACCGTTGTCCTCCCGAATGCGAGTCCAGTGTGCTAACCACTGCGACACCTCGTTGATATCATATGGAAGATGAGGTCATGGACAGAGGCATTTAGACAGTCAAGTGAAATAGGAATGACAATATTGGTACAATATACACTCCGTCATGCATTGTACAGCGGCTTGCGGAATACGTATAGATATGTCGATGTAGACCATGTGTCACAGTTCACGTGTATTCATCTACGAGGACTACTTTTATATGATCGGTCGGGAAATTAAAACCGCAGAGGAAGTCCATTGAAGATTTCAGTAGATGTGGTGTGCAGTGTCTCTAGTATTCCCATCAATTGCGACACATAACTTTACAGTTCGAGTGTTCGAGTGCTGAGTAAGCACATAGAGATACCTAGAACAATAGTTTTTCTAGCGGTGGTACTGGAAAGTTCGTACAACGCTACAACAAATGTCGAAGTCGAAGAAGCGACTATTTACAGAAATAGCTGGAAGGTACAGCTAAATGTTGGAAACAAAACATTTTTGATTTTAATTGTTTTATATTTCTAGACACATAGGAGGTGTGAAAAATACAGTAGCCTTTGTATGTCCCACCTACTCTTCACTACTTGTGATGTGGGTCTATATCTGGATCTGGATACATGATTTCACAATCGTTGTCTCATCATGATGTAATCCAATACACATCTTCTTACCTCTCCTGATATTTTCAAAGCATATCTCATCCTTTTGTAATTATCTACGACTGTGTTTGCTATTAAAAGGCGTGTCTTTTTTATGTAAATACCGTTCTAAAATAAAAACGGAACAAGAAAATTATTGTTAGAAATCTTATTTTTATATGAAAGCTAGATAATTCCCACCAATATTAAGGCACTTATCGTATCGCACAAGTTTTGACTACCATCTTCGTAGCAATCTGCACCCTGAGCATTACTTTCGATAAATTAAATGTTTTGTAGCGATACCTTAAAAACACACTTCGTGACACTTATGAGCGATGGGATGGTACGGAAATAGGCGAGAGTTTTTAAAGATTCCTTCGTGTATGATGAGGAACGAAATGGGTGACCTTCAATCATTACTGAGTATTTGGGCCATAAAGTTGATAAAAAACTAAGAGATCAGAAGCATTATTATTTTAATGTTAAGTGATGAATTTCCTTAAGTCTCAAGAAATGTGCTTTTTTCAGTTGTTACAGAAAGTTTAAATTTTCGAAACTTATGCTGAGGCGACAGATTTCTACGAGCAGGGTGTTCAAAGCTCGTTGTATGAAAGATAAGTGTGTTAAAATTGATGGGAATTACATAGAAAAGTACACTGAAGTACAGGCATTCATGGAAAAATAAAATTGCTCAGAAAACTCTACATGTTCTAGTTTTATTTCAGAAAGATACTTACTTAAAAAAAACACGCTTTGTATTATATAAATTAATTAATTAATTCTCGTCTCACACCCATATATATCAGTGCATATATTTTTTTCTAACTCCACCTTCTATGCCTATAGCTCTCCTATCACCCATAATTATCATATTTACGGTACCTTTTGCTTCAGAATTAACCGTTGAATTCCCTCGTATGCACTTCCTATCTTGTAGTCTCCTGCTTCTCACATAGCGATGTATAACTTAACCATACATGAGGATCTACGTTTGGTTTCGATTCTGATGAGAATAATGCTATCGCCGAACTGTTCACAATTTGTTAGATATTTCCTACCGCCCTATTCATTATGACCTATTACACAAGTTTCTCCGGCTATTGATATTGTCCTAAGTCTACCAACCCATATTTCCTTACCTTGTTTCCACTTAAATTCATTCTTCTTTCCTAGATTTTCTAGTATTGCTACCACAATTGGAACTCTGGCATTCCACGTGCTAATTCGAAGAATGCCTTCTTCTTACGGGTTTTTAATATTTTTCTAATAGCGTATATGTTCTGTTATATAAATACACAGTTATGTACTAACAATCATGAATGTAATTCACTAGTAAATTTCGCAGATTCACAAAGAGGAGCATACACGTATTTCTGAGAAATTTCTTGGTGATTGCTATTGTATTGTTGTTTCGCCTTCATTTGATGGGTATTCTCCGTTTTCACTAGTATTGCTAGACTCAAGTTCTAATATCTTCATTGGACATTTTCATTTTTATTTTTTCTGTAACTGTAAGTCAGTACGTACGTTCGCCTTCACTGTCACACTGGCGTATGAAACTAACTCAACCGACAAAATTACGGAGGCTGTTCAGGGAAATTTTCTGAGGATTTTGGTATACGGAAGATGTGGTCTCCTTTGAATGATCTTTTTTATTTTTACTTTTAATTTTTAATTTTTATTTTTTTATTTTGAGGCTTGTGACTGGTTTAATGTGGCCAACCACGATTTCCTCTCCTGCGCCTCTTTCTTCATTTGACAGCAGCAATTGCACCCTATATCCTCAATTATTTTCTACATCTATTCCAATCTCTGCCTTCCCCTACTGTTTTTAGCCTCTACAGCTCCTTTTAGGTTGGTTGTTTTCGGGGAAGGAGACCAGATAGCGAGGTCATCGGTCTCATCTGATTAGGATGAGGAAGGAACTCGGCCGTGCCCTTTCAGAGGAGCCATCCCGGCATTTGACTGGAATGATTTAGGGAAATCACGGAAAACCTAAATCAGGATGGCCGGACACGGGATTGAACCGTCGTCCTCCAGAATTCAAGTGCTCCCTTTAGAACCAAGGAGTTTAATCCCTGATGCATTACCACATGTTCCTTCTTCAGTGTTTTCCGTATGTTCCTTTCTTCATCTATTCCTTGGAGAACCTCCCCTTTCCTTATCTTATCAGACCACATAGCCCTATAACAGGTCGTGTTGGGGACTTTCTCTGTCCGGGGACTGCGTGTTTCTTTTGTCCTCATCATTTCATTTGGACTTTGTACGGGCGCTGATGATCGCACAGTTGAGCGCCCCACTAACCAAACATCATCATCACAGCTATATCATGCTGTTCCCCTAAGATGCTTACTCAGAAACTTCTTAATCAAATTAGGACCGATGTTTGACACTACTAAGATTCTCTTGACCAGAAATGTCCAATTTTCTTGTGCAAGTCTGGTTTTCATGTCCACCTTGTATTGTCCTTCATGGATTATTTCGCTTACAAGTCAGCAGAATTCCTAATATTGGTGACCACCAATTTTGATGTTAAGTTTCTCGCTGTTCTCATTACTGCTACTCCTTATTACTTTTGTATTTTTTGGGTGTACCTTGAGTCCTCATTCTGTATTTATTAGAGTCTTCATTCCATTCAACAGCTCTTGTAATTCTTCTTCACTTTCACTGAAGATAGCAACGTCATCAGTTAATCTTGTCATTGGTATCCTTTCACACTGAATTTTAATCTCGCACTTGAGCCCTTCTTTTATTTCCGTCATTGTTTCTTCAATGTATAGCTGTACAGTAGGGGTTATAATACGAGCGCTTCGTTCTTGGCCTTCAAATCTTATTGTTCTCTCCTATTTCTTGTACATGTCGTATATCACCCGTCATTCGCTGAATTTTCTATTTTTTTCTAAGAACTTCTAGTATCTTGCACTATTTCACACTGTCGAACGCTTTTTCCAGTTCGAGAAATCCTATGAATGTGTCTTGATTTTTCTTCAGTCTTGCTGACATTATCAACTGCAACTTCAGCATTGCATCTCTGATTCCTTTACCTTTCCTAAAGACAAACTGATAATCACCTAGCATGGCCTCAATTATTTTCTGTAAATTATTCTTGTCAGCAATTTGGGTGCATGGGGTGTTCATCTTGATGTGCGATAATTCGGCTCTTGCAATCTTTAAAAATGTGTGGATGATGTTTTACCACAGGTCTGATGATATATCGCAAGTCTCATACATTCTACATATGAATAGCCTTGTGAATAGCCTTGATTGTGAATCGCCTTATAATTCTGATGGAATGTTATCCGTCTCTTGTGCTGTATTTTATTTTAATTCGTCCTAGGGTTTTTTAAATTCCCTGTCGACTCCTATTACTTCTATCTTGTCATCAGGCAAACCCAGACAAGCCCCCCTCTCCTCATAGAGGCCTTTAGTGTACTCTTTCCCATTTCCCATATCCGTTCTTTCCTCTGCGTTTAGAGCTGGGATTCTCATTGCTCTCTTAATATTAGCCCCTTGCCTTTGACTTCGCCGAAGACTGTTTTGCCTTTTCTGTATGCGATCCTTCCAGCGATCATTTCCTTTCCGATTTCTTCAGACTTTTCCTGATGTGGTTTGGCTTTCCTATTTGGTCCATTGCTAAGTGACTTATTTCGCTGTATTTCTGTATTTCCCTGAATCGTGACAGCGTATTAATGTTGTGATTTATTAGGTTTGTTACCCGAAGTATCTTTGTGTCTGTGAAAATATTTTCCCCAAATGTGAAAAAGTTTCTAACGTGCAATCATCAATAGGTACAAAATAAAACTTATTGAAATACAATAACCATCAAACAGATCCAAAACGTTGTGAAGTTTCCGTTTTTACCAGGAGTAGCCTTGTGCCGATTCCAGACACCGCTACCTCCCTTTCTTTATCGGTAACGCAACTACGTTTCAAAGCAGTGGTCAGAAGAACCAGACAATAAGGATATACACGTCACACTTTATAACAGTTCGGGGGAAGAAAGTGCTCGGTTCCCACTGGTGATTTCTCATTTCTGGGGACTGACTACGATTAAAATTAGTCGAGCTCATTTGGGCTAGTCTAACTGGAAACTATTGCCAAAAGGGCAGGTTAAATTTAGTCATTCTTCGAGATCCAACTCCACTCTGATTACTGCACGGTAGACTCAGCAGGAGGAGACATCGCGATTTTTTCTAACTTACATGCAGAGTATCGCAAAAGGGCGATTTATTCAGTCGGTTCAAAAAATGGTTCAAATGGCTCTGAGCACTATGCGACTTAACGTCTGAGGTCATCAGTCGCCTAGAACTTAGAACTAATTAAACCTAACCAACCTAAGGACATCACACATCCATTCCCGAGGCAGGATTCCAACCTGCGACCGTAGTGGTCGCTCGGTTCCAGACTGTAGCTCCTAGAACCGCACGGCCACTCCGGCCAGCCTGTTCAGTTGGGCAGAGGTGGTCGTCACAGAGCTCAATAAACATTCCGTGCCTTGCGTCTAATAATTCAGCGTGTGCGGTCAAAATCACTGAACCAACCCCAGTGCTGTTGTTGCTGTAGTTGTATGCAGCAGCACGTAAGACTGAGCGTTGACGATGAAATGGAGATTTAAATGTTGACTAAAATATTGTCCAGTCCTGACTATACGTCATGGACATGCATCTATGAAACAGAAAAATTTATAAAACAGAAGTATTTTAGGAAACATTTTACGGTACTAAAAGTGGATGAGTTACGAACAAATATGTATGATGAAGAGCCTGTAAGAAAACACCCGCAGGAACCAGGAATAATAAGATATATAAACGAAGGAATGGGACATTAGAAGAGGCCGCTTGAGACTGCATCAAACTGCTATCACTATCTACAGTGGCTAAGGTTAAGATTTCTTTAATATAAAATAAACGAGTACTGTCAATGACGAAGCAGTTTTAATATCTAACAACTTGTTGAGTGTATAATACTTCCACATGCTCTTAAATAAGGGGACTTCATTACTTTTAAAGTTAAAGACAAATATCGTCTTGCTTTAAAAACGATTTGCGACATATCTGCAATAAGCTTTCACAACTATCCAGATAATAACTGTTTTGTTATAAATCCAGTCAGCATAAACGACATCATTTTCGTACTTGAATGAATCCAAAAACTTACATGATTCATGCCATTGCCTATGTAGATGGTACAGTCACACTGCTCGGCCACACAATCTTCTTCATAAAATTTAAATATTTTTCTAAGAACCGTGGACATAATTGCTTCAGACATCTTGACAACTTAAGGACATGAGGTATACTGCGGCGCAGCAACGAGTGAAGTGCTTGCACTCCGGAAAGCTAGATGTCGCTGATGCATGCCAGTTCACTTACCTACAAAGAAATACTCTACAGATTAACCGTACAAAATTTTTCCCACTTAATTTAACGCGAAAAAAATCAAAAATTCGCATTATTGGCCATTATGTTATATAATAACCTGTAATAACCTGTAATGGGGGAAAAGGCTTTGTTAGGAGTACTAGCTGCGTTACGAAATTACATACTATTACTATACAAGGCGAACAATATCCACGGTACTCAAAACAATTTTAGATTTTATGGCGAAGCTTGTATGGCTAATTAATGAGACTGTACCATCCACACACTCAATGTGGCAAAATATTTAACGTACTCTATTAACTTAGGTACGAAAATGATGTCACGTTTGCTGAAAAAGATTTCTGATTTTTTATTTTATGAAATTGTGTGACATTGTAAATAAAACTGCGTGTCATTCTAGGTCTGAACATGGTCTTAGTTGAACGAAATTAGTTACGTGGTTAGTAATTTTTTGTGACCCACGACTGAGTTTATAACAAAAGAAATTGTTTTTAAAAGAAGTTTCCCACATTTTATTTCTACTTGCCAATGTACAGCGCTGAACCAAAGCCACACTGCTGATATTTTGCTTGTACAATGACATTTGTCTTTTCTACAATACACAAGCTCATTGAGGTCTGCCAACATGTTTTGGTACAGAATATTTGCTCAAAAATGTTGAAACTGCCATTCAGTCCACCGTCTCTCCTACTGAATCGGTCATGAAGTACTAATTAAAGACACCGTTTTTCTGGGGTAGTTTGGAAATTAATCGTCATTATACACCGTCCAAAGATTACTTAATATTTACTTGACTGTATTTTTCATAAAAATTACCTGTCACTAAATTTTTTACTTAGTCTGAACGCTACGAAATCCTGAAGCATTGAAGCCAAGAAAAAATTTCCACATTCTTCTTGGTTCCACTAGGTACCAGTAACTTTAGTCGTAATGAAATGCGACGTCATAATCCGCAAGAAATGGACGAAAAATGCTAAATTGCTTCACAACCCTGTAGTTTCACTCCTCATCTACGGTGAGTGTCGCCTATAAACGCGCCTTAATAGGTAATAAACACCCTCACATAAAATTTTATATCAGCTATCAACAACACAGGTTACGATCACCCATAGCAATTTAACGCCAAAGAATTCATTAAGAGCTGCATCATTTTGTAGGACACTTCCAAAGCCATGCTGCCACCCGTAACCATTTCGGTAACTCCGCCATAAGTTTGGAAGCCACATGTAACACCACTTATACTGTATAGCAGCTATTTACTTCCGCATCCTCACCTATAAAGAGGTAGAAAAGATCGGCGCGCGGAAGGGAAATGCTTAAAACCTCTACATAGCTTTCATGCGTTACTCAATTTTAGTATTTTACAAGTTTTAAGTCACTTTCCCTCCCATTGAAATATATGATTCCTTAACGATTTTGCCCCCGCTCTCCACTATTTTTCTTCCACTTTCCATACTGGGCACAAAAACGGCCTATGCTATCTATTTACTTCTAATTATTGCAACTATTAATTACAACAATAACAACAATAATAATTATTCGAGCAGATGAGATTTAAATTAAAAAATTATACATTTGTGTTGTTCAAATGTGATGAAAGTTAACAATTACAACCAGTTTAAAAACCACCACGGTTGTGGGCGCACTTATTGTAACTGAGCAAGTGTGTGTGTGTGTGTGTGTGTGTGTGTGTGTGTGTGTGTCATTGAATACATTCTTTAAAAGTTACATCACTAATTAGTTTTCCATCTACACTGCTTTTATTTCATTTAGAATGTTTTAATATGTGAAAGATAATATCGTACAACGGAGATGAGACAATAGCAGACATTTAAATTCCAATTTAAAATGTGTTTATCCTAACTGTTCACCCCAAAAGGCAATAAACAAGAGTAAAAATGCACTTTTTCAGTTTATATGTTACATACATAATATGTTCAAGTCAGATTACGATAACGTATGTAGAGTATGACCGTCCTTTTGTCCTTAAAGTAAAAAGGGCAAAATTTCATGATATCGGAATAAAACTGTAGATTGGTACGAATTACAGTCAAACAAATAATGGACATTCTTCTCTATGTATAGATATACCTTGTTAATATTAAGACCAGAGAGAGACCGTACTTGAACAATCAGAAACCAAACGGCTCAGAAACTGTGTGTTGATATTAAGATGTCAGTTTAATTTTCTGTTGTATGGGCTAGGGCTAAGGGCAGAATATACGGGAAAAGCAAGTAGTAATATCCCGAACGAGTGGATACGACTGGACATGAATGTATGTATTTAACCACATCCTGCGTCGCGCACACCGCTTGTAAGCCTACCAAGTGATCCACTGCACACATTGGACACGTTTACACAATCTTCGAGCCTGACAGAGTTGTTAGAAGAAGTCAGTCTGATCGCGCCATTAACTGACCATACAGGTCACATGATCTGTCAGTGTGTTGTTATTTTTGGTGGGGAGCGCTCAAGTTTAAGTTGTATCGCAACAACCGTCATACTCTTCAAGAACTGCAACAGAACATTTCGGGGAGTCTGCAGCAATTCCAGCAGTCCAGTTTCGCTCCGCCTTCAGCAACTAGCTGACCAGGGCCCAAGAGTGCCGAGGGATGAAAGGTGGTCACTTTCAGTATGTTCTATCGGCAGCTTAATGCTTTCCTCTGCTGTGTTTCTTTGTATTCTGGAACTCTGTTCACCTGGCTACTTTTATTTACCCCACCTTGTATATATACATGAAATTGTATTAAGACATAACCCTTTTAAAAACAATAATAATTATTCTGTACTAAATGTTTGTGTTTTAATATAATTTGTTTAAAGATAATGGCTAGTTTTATTATTTCAAAAAGGTGGAGGAAACAGTTTAATAGATCCGTAATTCTGACAAGGTTTTCATATGTGCGAAGGGTACTAGTTTAATGTGAGTGCAATTGTGGACACATAACTTGAAGTGGGCTTTAGTAATCAGTTTGTGGTCTAAGCTCTCTCCTTATCCTCGTTCGCTTCCTCATATGCGGTAATGAAATATGGTTCTTCCTCAGGCAAATACATGTTTCGGAGAAGTTTTTCGTCTTCATTGGGCTTTATTTAACATCTTGTTAAATATTGGTGTTCACAAGCCTGGTTAGTATTCGAAGCAAAGCTACAATTATTTCCTTCCATTACGTAATTTTTTGTAGATGTCACGTTGTCGTGCGTATACAGGTTGCTTGAGTGGAGCTTCTCAACATACACTGTTTTACTGTTTGTGTGGCGTTCACTTGCTGCGTTGTTGGAACAAGTGAACAGCGATTTAAAACTATTTACCAATGTCTACATAAGTACAACACTAATACAGGGAGAGCAAAAAAATGGCTCAGAAAAAATATTTCATGCATGTAATGATAAAAGATCCAAATTACATCATACACTTTTTCTAAACAGTTAAAATAGGTTACAGATCTTATTGTGCATGACGTTGTAGAGGGTTCAGGACAATACAGCGTTGTTGACCTCGCTACAGGCCACAATGTTGGTTTAGGATGACTGACAGGGCAGCAGGTACATACAAATAGATGGTCAGCTGCCGTAGAGTCATAGGGGCAATGAGAGAATAGCTGTAAGTTGAGTTCATACAATAGGGAAAAGCAACAGTGGAACTCGCCAGTCCTGAGCACGTTTCCTTAGCTTAGCACAGGGTGACAGGAGGTGGCCACGATGCAGAGATTGCAGACTGGTTAGGTGGCAGCTTTGAAGGGGCCAGCAAGTTGAAAGGCATAGAAAGCTGCATCACCCAGCAGACAGTAGACGCACTGCTGCAGAAAACGCAGATGTAAACTGGCCATACCGTTTAGCGCAAATGCCAGACCAGCAAGCAGCCTAGTGTGGCTCTGGTGTAGGGGGCATCTGGGCACAGCTTGTGAAATGAAAACCCCAAGTAGGTGTCCTGATGTCGGTTGAAATAACAATGCAGTTGATCCCAGTAGTGGGCCAATGTTCGTTGCCACAAGTGAGCTTTGATGCCAAATTTAATCAAGATGGCGGCTCTACGTGAGGGTTCTCACTCCTTCTGTCTGCGGGAGTGCGGCTAGATGCGGCAATGTCACATGAATAACATTAACACCACCCTCCCCCCCCTCCCCACTTCCCCTCCTCCAATTTGGATTTGGTGGGAAAAAGACTCAGTTTGTGCTGAACTGCTGGAGAGGAAGGATATAAGGTATTTATTTATTTTTGAGGGTGTTAACCTGTTGGTGGATATCCTACAGCAGCCTCCTCTCTCTTCCTGCCCCACCCCATGCTTGATAGCTGTTGGGGAAAAAGACCGAGATGGAAGCTATCGTCGTTAAATTTGGTGAGAAATGTGTTAAATGAACGAGATGTTGGTGTTGGACAAAGAGCAGAATCTTGCCGAGGACTGTGCCCGTACCCTACTACATGAGGAATGGGAGGAGGTGATAATGGATGAGTATAGGGGGAATAATTTTCAGCAAATTATGGTCGTGCAGCGGGATGGGGTGAAGGTGCGTTATGCAACTTACAGGGACTACTTACTGCCTGTGCTGGATCTGTTCTTTTGTTTTTTTTTTTTTTTTTTTTAATTTCTGGTCAGTCCACAAACCCAGACTGAATGCACCAACAGTGCTCACCTTGGAATATGGGACTATACTAACACTTTGAGGTCTGAGGCTTAGTACTACATTCTAATAACACAGGCTGGGGTTTTTTGCCGTTTTTCAAAAAATCATTCAGGTACGATTACAGGTAAATAATTGCAGTTTTTATCTGTTTTACTGCTGCACCTTCAACTTTAAAAATAAGTAACATATTATAGTTAACAACTTCACTTAAACCTACACTGTTATCAGCAGTTTATACCTGCAACAAGGAAAATAAGGAAGTTTTATAGTAGGATTTATTGTAGGTAAAAAGAATGTTGCACTTGCTTATGTTTTATAAAACAATCTGAAAGGTATTTATTAAAAAATCACATTATACAACTAAATTACATTATTATTTTTTTAAATTATTTCTATGCATAATTGGTTTTCGTGTGAAATAGTTCAAAGCATTCAGCATGCACAGTGCAACATCGTACCTTGGACAATAGTATGTTGTTCCTTTCCTTCTCCACTTTCCAGTATCTTTTTTTAGCTTTGTCACCACACGCTGCACACGACCTGCACAGCCTCGCTTTGCTGCCAGTTGGAGGAATTTGTCGCCTGGTTATTCTGTCACCAACAGTCAAAGCGTTCGCTCCTACCTGTTCATCGTCTCCCATCATGGCCAGTGTTTCTCCAATAACAGACATGGATTTATCTAGTGAACCTGGTTGCAGGTGTGACATTTTATACATAATCTAACTATTCACCGATTGAAAAGATGGAAGAAAAGCCTCTTCCACAATTTGATACTTTTCTTTTTGAAGGGATAGTAATCAGAAAGTTGATCACTTCGATCAACATCTGTCTTATTTATATAATAATCAAGGACTGCACCACGTTAGATTTTTTTTTACATTGCCCTCCTTTAGCCCTGGCGGTTACTTCACATACTGTTGCCCGTATTTTGAAGATAACACTACCACATCCCTGGTGTCTTCCCACTTGCAAGCCATTGTATGTGGTCTATGACAATGATTTCACCTTTCTTCAGTACAACTGTTTTCAAACTCTTACACATTTCTTTCCTGTTTAGTATCACAGTATCAACACCTACAGTGCCTGTGCTCCATAAAAAGTTTATAACTTTAGGGCTAGTATAACAGCAGTCCATGTAAACACTGTGGCCTTTAGATAAGCAGGGTGAAATCAGACTTTCAATCAATGTAACAATTGTGAAGTCATCACCCTTTCCTTTGTAAACCTCTATATTTAGAACATAACCAGAGTATGAGTGTCACACATAAAGAACAGCTTGATACCATACTTCTCCGGGTTGTTCTTCATATAAACTCTAAAATATATCCTGCCTTTAAAGGCACACATTCGTTCATCTATGGTCAAGTTCTCACTTGGTACTAGCGAGCCTCTGAAGCTCTGCACAAGATAATCAAAACATAGCCTGATTTTATGCAAAGGATCATGATTTGGCTAACCACATGGTATGTATGTTTCATTATTATTAATATGCAGAATTGTCAAAATGAACTCGAAATGACATCGGGACACCAGTATAGCTGAAAATGTAGAGTAAGAGTGGGAGCTGTGGACCATCAATCTGCTATGGATGACTTCTTTATCAGGCACAAGTGAATTACTATGGAAGAAAATTTATAAACCTCTGCCAAGGTAACAAGTTTCCAATGAGACCGCAAACTGTTTTCCTTGATCCGACTGGTACACCTCAGTTTTGCAACTGTATTTGTGGCGTACATGATTCTTTCTTGTTTCACAAGCTTCACAATATTCCTGTTACTGTTTTCAGAAAATTCAAATTCAGTTGACGTGGCATCAAGTGTAACTGTAATTCTCGGAACTTCTTCGTAAACAGTGTTCCTTACAGGAGGTGCAGACGCAGGAACGTTGTCTCATCCCAAGTCAGCGTCGCTGTATGCCCTGGGTCTTCTTACGTGACGTTCTCGACGTGCAGGTTGAGGTCTCTGTTGATGAACTAAAATGACAATGTTGTTGTTGTCTTCAGTCCTGAGACTGGTTTGATGCAGCTCTCCATGCTACTCTATCCTGTGCAAGCTGCTTCATCTCCCAGTACCTACTGCAACCTACATCCTTCTGAATCTGCTTAGTGTACTCATCTCTCGGTCTCCCTCTACGATTTTTACCCTCCACGCTTCCCTCCAATGCTAAATTTGTGATCCCTTGATGCCTTAAAACATGTCCTACCAACCGATCCCTTCTTCTAGTCAAGTTGTGCCACAAACTTCTCTTCTCCCCAATCCCATTCAATACCTCCTCATTAGTTACGTGCTCTATCCACCTTATCTTCAGTATTCTTCTGTAGCACCACATTTCGAAAGCTTCTATTCTCTTCTTGTCCAAACTAGTTATCGTCCATGTTTCACTTCCATACATGGCTACACTCCAAACAAATACTTTCAGAAACGACTTCCTTATACATAAATCTATATTCGATGTTAACAAATTTCTCTTCTTCAGAAACGCTTTCCTTGCCATTGCCAGTCTACATTTTATATCCTCTCTACTTAGACCATCATCAGTTATTTTACTTCCTAAATAGCAAAACTCCTTTACTACTTTAAGTGTCTCATTTCCTAATCTAATTCCCTCAGCATCACCCGATTTAATTTGACTACATTCCATTATCCTCGTTTTGCTTTTGTTAATGTTCATCTTATATCCTCCTTTCAAGACACTGTCCATTCCGTTCAACTGCTCTTCCAAGTCCTTTGCCGTCTCTGACAGAATTACAATGTCATCGGCGAACCTCAAAGTTTTTACTTCGTCTCCATGAATTTTAATACCTACTCCAAATTTTTCTTTTATTTCCTTTACTGCTTGCTCAATATACAGATTGAATAACATCGGAGAGAGGCTACAACCCTGTCTCACTCCTTTCCCAACCACTGCTTCCCTTTCATGCCCCTCGACTCTTATGACTGCCATCTGGTTTCTGTACAAATTATAAATAGCCTTTCGCTCCCTGTATTTTACCCCTGCCACCTTTAGAATTAGAAAAAGAGTATTCCAGTCAATATTGTCAAAAGCTTTCTCTAAGTCTACAAATCTTTCTTCTAAGATAAGTCGTAAGGTCAGTATTGCCTCACGTGTTCCAACATTTCGACGGAATCCAAACTGATCCTCCCCGAGGTCTGCATCTACCAGTTTTTCCATTCGTCTGTAAAGAATTCGCGTTAGTATTTTGCAGCCGTGGCTTATTAGACTGATTGTTCGGTAAATTTCACATCTGTCAGCACCTGCTTTTTTGGGATTGGAATTATTATATTCTTCTTGAAGTCTGAGGGTATTTCGCCTGTCTCATACATCTTGCTCACCAGCTGGTAGAGTTTTGTCAGGACTGGTTGTCCCAAGGCCGTCAGTAGTTCTAATGGAATGTTGTCTACTCCGGGGGCCTTGTTTCGACTCAGGTCTTTCAGTGCTCTGTCAAACTCTTCACGCAGTATCGTATCTCCCATTTCGTCTTCATCTACATCCTCTTCCATTTCCATAATATTGTCCTCAAGTACATCGCCCTTGTATAAACCTTCTATATACTCCTTCCACCTTTCTGCCTTCCCTTCTTTGCTTAGAACTGGGCTGCCATCTGAGCTCTTGATATTCATACACGTGGTTCTCTTCTCTTCAAAGGTCTCTTTAATTTTCCTGTAGGCAGTATCTATCTTACCCCTAGTGAGATAAGCTTCTACATCCTTTCATTTGTCCTCTAGCCATCCCTGCTTAGCCATTTTGCACTTCCTGTCGATCTCATTTTTGAGACGTTTGTATTCCTTTTTGCCTGCTTCATTTACTGCATTTTTATATTTTCTCCTTTCATCAATTAAATTCAATATTTCTTCTGTTACCCAAGGATCTCTAGCAGCCCTCGTCTTTGTACCTACTTTATCCTCTGCTGCCTTCACTACTACATCCCTCAGAGCTACACATTCTTCTTCTACTGTATTTTTTCCCCTATTCCTGTCAATTGTTCCCTTATGCTCTCCCTGAAACTCTGTAAAACCTCTGGTTCTTTCAGTTTATCCAGGTCCCATCGCCTTAATTTCCCACATTTTTGCAGTTTCTTCAGTTTTAATCTACAGGTCATAACCAATAGATTGTGGTCAGAGTCCACATCTGCCCCTGGAAATGTCTTACAACTTAAAACCTGGTTCCTAAATCTCTGTCTTACCATTATATAATCTATCTGATACCTTTTAGTATCTCCAGGGTTCTTCCACGTATACAACCTTCTTTCATGATTCTTAAACCAAGTGTTAGCTATGATTAAGTTGTGCTCTGTGCAAAATTCTACTAGGCGGCTTCCTCTTTCATTTCTTAGCCCCAATCCATATTCACCTACTATGTTTCCTTCTCTCCCTTTTCCTACACTCGAATTCCAGTCACCCATTACTATTAAATTTTCGTCTCCCTTCACTATCTGAATAATTTCTTTTATTTCATCGTACATTTCTTCAATTTATTCATCATCTGCAGAGCTAGTTGGCATATAAACTTGTACTACTGTAGTAGGTGTGGGCTTCGTATCTATCTTGGCCACAATAATGCGTTCACTATGCTGTTTGTAGTAGCTTACTCGCATTCCTATTTTCCTATTCATTATTAAACCTACTCCTGCATTACCCCTATTTGATTTTGTGTTTATAACCCTGTAGTCACGTGACCAGAAGTCTTGTTCCTCCTGCCACCGAACTTCACTAATTCCCACTATATCTAACTTTAACCTATCCATTTCCCTTTTTAAATTTTCTAACCTACCTGCCCGATTAAGGGATCTGACATTCCACGCTCCGATCCGTAGAACGCCAGTTTTCTTTCTCCTGATAACGACATCCTCCTGAGTAGTCCCCGCCCGCAGATCCGAATGGGAGACTATTTTACCTCCGGAATATTTTACCCAAGAGGATGCCATCATTATTTAATCATACAGTAAAGCTGCATGTCCTCGGGAAAAATTACGGCTGTAGTTTCCCCTTGCTTTCAGCCGTTCGCAGTACCAGCACAGCAAGGCCGTTTTGGTTAATGTTGCAAGGCCAGATCAGTCAATCATCCAGACTGTTGCCCCTGCAACTACTGAAAAGGCTGCTGCCCCTCTTCAGGAACCACACATTTGTCTGGCCCCTCAACAGATACCCCTCCGTTGTGGTTGCACCTACGGTACGGCCATCTGTTTCGCTGAGGCACGCAAGCCTCCCCACCAACGGCAAGGTCCATGGTTCATGGGGGGAAAAAAAATGACAATGTGAAAATATATTTGTAAAAGTTGGTATCATAATTTTGTTCTAGATCAACGGTATTGTTATTGATAAAGAGGAAGATGACGTTGAGAATAATTATCATTTTCAACTTCATGAGTAAGAGCAGCCTGCTCTACAAGCTAGGGTTCTCCACATCACCAGCTTGTTCTTCAATTTCTGTAAATAAGTAAGTCGTATGTGGGACTTGCTGGCACGTTTCGTTTTATTTACAATGTGATATGTCACTCATGACAAGTGAACGAACTATTTGTTTGAGTTACATATTGGCGGTTACTAATTATTGTTACAAGTTTCAAATAATTCAAAATTAAATTCTTACTTTACTTCAATACATAAATATGTTATTACATAACACTGCCCAAAATTGTTTACTTTTTAACAGTCTATTAATTATCTATGACCATAGAATGGAGAATTTCTAAACATCTTACTGACTGTGAACCAGCAACCATACGCAATTTAATTACATAACATATATACAACCACTTCGGTTGCACAAAATTTTGTCAGTTGACCATAGTTTTTATTGCACTAGGGCAATCTTCATCAGAATAAAAAGTTGCATGAAATACCTAAAAATTTAATGACATGGACTGAAATAATGTAAACTTAATAGGATTTCCTTCATAAATTACGTAAATTACGTACATACAGAATGTACTTACATGTAATCATGCCATGGTTTAAAACGTCTGAGAAGAAGTGTCTTGTCAAACAGAAATGTCGAAGGAATAAAAACTAAAATGTAAAAGGATAAAACAATTGTGAAACAAATGAAATTTTCCGTGGAATATAATGACAACAGCAAGGTCGCTCAGGGCCAAGAGAGGTATATTACAGCTGCTACTGTCAGACTAAACGGCTAACACGCCGAGGCAGCCACGGGATGGACACGAAAACAGATTCGCGCCATCTAGCTGGAAGTAATCGGAATACAGGTAACTTAAGAGCCAATTATGCATTTCAAGGACAATTTCAAACATAACTGGTAACAAACAGGAGCTAGTGTATGAATGTTACAACACAACGTAACAGTCTTTCTTACAAAAGAAAATATAGTTCATGTTACATACAGAGAAAACATAAGATTTGAAGGAAAAACGATATTATGAGACTACATCGAGGAGAGTATCGCCATTCATATATTTCTAATTAGCAGCTCTATACCTTGAAACAAGTTTTTGTCGCGTATTGCACTGTTCGTT
Source organism: Schistocerca gregaria (assembly GCF_023897955.1). NCBI lineage: Eukaryota > Metazoa > Arthropoda > Insecta > Orthoptera > Acrididae > Schistocerca > Schistocerca gregaria. The sequence continues at coordinate 604,590,313 of NC_064920.1, forward strand.
AAGAATGAGACCGTCCTTCAGAGATAGGTGTCTAAAAGTTTCTTGTTCCTCTAAGATGTTAAGCCTAAAGCCATTTTTCTCTGAATGCAAAATCTGGACGTCTTTTACATCTTTAGGATTGTGCCCCGTGATTAATAAATGATCGGCGAAAGTTGAATTCTGAATATTGGTGTCTTTTTTTCCCTTGAAGGTTTTGCTTGAATCTTATCGAAATAGCTCGGGATGTTTTCCCTATGTAGTAGGCGTGGCAATTGACGAAAACTGTTTTATAAACAACAGAATTTTGCAAAGGGGATAATATAGGTTTCAAGTTTATTTTTTAAAGAATTGTTAGTGGGAAAGACTACTCTACGCAGACGCTTTATTTTGTAAGAAACTGGACCCAGAAATGTGCATTCCATAAAAACACATACAGCTCCAGCACAACAGTAGTCTCTATGGTTTGGGTGCAGTCCTCAGCTGTATGCTTATAGGTAATACATCAATACATCTATTAAATTCTTTTCTGTCCAATACCAACATCTCATCAATTGAACACATTTCAAAAAATAAAGGCAATGCTCTCTACTCCAGGCTTCTACGGAGCTGAAGAACAATCCAGCAAAAGGATAACACTCGGTCCAGAAGATCAGCACAGACTAAGTCTTTTTTCTGCTAACTCCGTTGTGCTGGAAGGGGGGATTGGAGGAGGGTAGGGGCACAAGTGGTGGAGGGGAGGCGAAGTGGGGAAGAAGAGTGGGAGTGCTGACATCATTTTAGGACATCTATTGTCCATGGAGTCGAGTTGTGAGTAACCTCCTTCCCAGGGAAAGCCGCAACCTTGAATAAATTTGCCAACTATCCAGACAGGCGTCACACCACCCCTCTAGTGACCCCTAGACAAAGGGCACCAACACTCAACAGCATCAGTCTAGGTACAACAAATACTCTTATAGTGGGCAGAGATACGTAGCATCTGGTAGCAGTTGAGGCTAGATGGCTCACATCGCGTCGACTACTGGCTTGGACTGATTCTTAGTGCTGGCCTTGAATGATGGCATTTACTGCACAGATGGGCCAGGAGGTATTTATGGTCGCTCGACGCGGCCCTGCTGTCGCAGGAAATCACTTTTGGTAACGGAGACCACAGAAGCGGCACAGTGTCACAGCCCAGCATGGTGAAATCCAGGTCAGCATGGGGGGTCTGGCTTTCCTGCTACGTTGCGTCGACAACGTTCCAACCCGGCACCGGACTGTGGGGCTAGAGGTGTGGCAACCAAACTCCCATTACTGCCAGGGAAGAGACCTGCACCACGTCATCTCCGACCCTAAGGCTTCTGGCAGAGGTACGCAGTGACAGCTTTCTGCCTTTCTGACTGCGGGTTAAGGACGTCAGTTTCGGAAATTAGTGGTATAACAAAGCACATATGGAACATTTTAATTTCAAGCACTTTGTGGCAAATAAATCATGATCTGCGATCTATACACAAAATTCTGAGAGGCATCAGTCCATTCCTGGCCGTACATCTCACGAATTTCATTAATCACAGTTGCAGTCATGTTTATACTTATCGTCAGTGTCACCCTGCTGTGCAGAGAGCTACCTTAATTTAAGTGTTAACTGCATTTTTCTTACTTTTCACTTCTTCTTCCGTGTGTTTTTGCTTTTAGGAAGCTTTAATTGTCGAGAGCTATTAATAGAGTTCCATAGATTTCGTGTTTGTTTTGAATACAGTCAGAGAGAGTCCCTTTAGTCAGCCATAGTGCCAGTAGTGTCAGTGTCGTCCTAAACGCCGTCTGCTTCACGTCTACTGTGGAGCGAGCTACCTTAATTTAAGTATTAACTGTATTTTTCTTACTTGTCACTTCTTCTTCCGTGTGTTTTTGCTTTTAGGAAACTAATTGTTGAGTGCTATTAATGGTGTTCCGTAGATTTCGTGTTTGTTTGAATACAGTCAGAGAGAGTCCCTTCAGTCCACCATAGTGCCAGGAGTGTTAGTGTTTGTTTCCAATGCAGTCCAGAGACAGGTAGTGCTATTTTCATTGTTTTCTACAAGAAGTGGCTAGCAACCACAGTTTAGTCAATAATCAGCCGCCTTTAGTGAATTAGCAGTCTAGTTAAAAGTTGATTAAGTCTCTTCAGTAAATTGATTCCTTAGGATGGATACGATGTGTGACTGGCGTGTACGGACGCAGGAGGAACTAGCCACTCTTCGCGAACAGCTGAGCGTGTTGATGGCCGCGGTCAGCCGTCTTCAGGCTGCTGCCTCGGAGTGTAGCGGCAGTGGGGAGTCTGGTGCGTCGCAAGGTACACCCCAGGTGTTACATGCTTCACCCACTGTCCCTTATGTCGAGACATCTTCGCGGGTACCGAGCGCGGTTGGGTCACCCTCTCCCCAAGGGGAGTGGCGGGTTCAGCGGCGTTCGCGGTGCACGAGGCGGAGGTAAGTGTGGAGGTTGTCCGTGTGGCATCGCCGACTCTGTCTGTGAGTGGACATGTGGCCGCTCCTTCAGCAAGGTCCGAGCAGGCACACGGGGGGAGGGGTTTATTAGTTATTGGGAGCTCCAACGTTAGGCGGGTGATGGAGCCCCTTAGGGAAATAGCGGAAACGTCGGGGAAGAAGGCCAGTGTTCACTTTGACTGCTTGCCGGAGGGTCTCATCCGAGATGTGGAGGAGGCCCTACCGGCGGCGATAGAGAGTACTGGGTGCAGCCAACTGCAAATTGTTGCTCATATCGGCACCAATGATTCCTGCCGTCTGGGTTCAGAGGTCATCTTCAGTTCGTACGGGTGGTTGGCGGAATTGGTGAAGGCGGAAAGCCTCGCTCGAGGGGTGGAATCAGAGCTAACTATTTGTAGTGTCGTTCCCAGAACCGATCGTGGTCCTCTGGTTTGGAGCAGAGTGGAAGGCTTAAAGCAGAGGTCAGACGATTCTACGGAGATCTGGGGTTCAAATTTCTCGACCTCCGCTATCGGGTGGAGAAATGTAGGGTCCCCATGAATAGGCCAGTCGTGCACTACACGCTACAAGGGTAGCGGAGTACGTGTGAAGTGCACATGGGTTTTTTTTAGGTTAGATAATTCCCTCCCTAGGCCCGACAAGACGCCTCCTGAGACACGGCAAGGTAGGAGTAGGCAAAATGCAACAGGGAATAACAATATTAATGTGCTAATAGTAAACTGCAGGAGCGTCTATAGAAAGGTCTCAGAACTGCCCTCATTAATAAACGGTCAGAACGCCCATATAGTACTAGGGCAGTAAGTTGTCTGAAACCAGACGAAAACAGTAATGAAATCCTAAACTCAGATTGGAATGTATGCCGCAGAGACAGGCTGGACAGTGAAGGGGAAGGCGTGTTTATAGCGATAAGAAGTGCAATAGTATCGAAGGAAATTGATGGAGATCCGAAATATGAAATGATTTGGGTGAAGGTCACGGTTAAAGCAGGCTCAGACATGGTAATTGGATGTCTCTACAGGCCCCCAGGCTCAGCAGCTGTTGTGGCTGAGCACCTGAAGGATAATTTGGAAAATATTTCGAGTAGATTTCCCCACCATGTTATAGTTCTGGGTGGAGATTTTAATTTGCCGGATACAGTCTGGGAGACTCAAACGTTCATAAAGGGTGACAGGGACAAAGAATCCAGTAAAATTTTTTAAGTGCTTTATCTGAAAACTACCTTGAGCTGTTAAACAGAGAATCTACTCTTGGCGATAACATATTAGACCTTCTGGTGACAAACAGACACGAACTATTTGAAACAGTTACTGCAGAACAGGGAATCAGCGATCATAAAGCGATTACTGCATCGATGATTTCAGCCGTAAATATAAATATTAAAAAAGGTAGGAAGATTTTTCTGTTTAGCAAACGTGACAAAAAGCAGATTACAGAGTGCCTGACGGCTCAACACAAAAGTTTTGTCTCAAGTACAGATAATGTTGAGGATCAGTGGACAAAGTTCAAAACCATCGTACAAAATGCGTTAGATGAGTATGATCGTAAGAGATGGAAAAGAGCCACCGTAGTACAACACCCGAGTTAGAAAACTGCTGCGGAAGCAAAGGGAGCTTCACAGCAAACATAAACATAGCCAAAGCCTTGCATACAAACAAAAATTACGCGAAGCGAAATGTAGTGTGAGGAGGGCTATGCGAGAGGCGTTCCATGAATTCGAAATTAAAGTCCTATATACTGACTTGGCAGAAAATCCTAAGAAATTTTGGTCTTATGTCAAAGAGGTAGGTGGATCAAAACAAAATGTCCAGACTCTGTGTGACCAAAATGGTACTGAAACAGAGGATGACAGACTAAAGGCCGAAATACTAAATGTCTTTTTCCAAAGCTGTTTCACAGAGGAAGACTGCACTGCAGTTCCTTCTCTAGATTGTCGCACAGACGAGAAAATGATAGATATCGAAATAGACGACACAGGAATAGAGAAACAATTAAAATCGCTCCAAAGAGGAAAGGCCGCTGGATCTGATGGGATACCAGTTCGATTTTACACAGAGTAGGCGAAGGAACTTGCCCCCCTTCTTGCAGCGGTGTACCGTAGGTCTCTAGAATAGCGTAGCGTTCCAAAGGATTGGAAAAGGGCACAGGTCATCACCGTTTTCAAGAAGGGACGTCGAACAGATGTGCAGAACTATAGACCAATAACTCTAACGTCGATCAGTTGTAGAATTTTGGAACACGTATTATGTTCGAGTATAATGACTTTTCTGGAAACTAGAAATCTGCTCTGTAGGAATCAGCATGGGTTTCCAAAAAGACGATCGTGTGAAACCCAGATCGTGCTATTCGTCCACGAGACTCAGAGGACCATAGACACGGGCTCACAGGCAGATGCCGTGTTTCTTGAATTCCGCATGGCGTTCGATACGGTTCCCCACAGTCGTTTAATGGACAAAGTAAGAGCATATGGACTCTCAGACCAATTATGTGAATGGATTGAGGAGTTCGTAGATAACAGAACGCAGCATGTTATTCGCAATGGAGAGAAGTCTTCCGAAGTAAGTGTGACTTCAGGTGTGCCGCAAAGGAGTGTCGAAGGACCGTTGCTATTCACAATATACATAAATGACCTGGTGGATGACATTGGAAGTTCACTGAGGCTTTTTGCAGATGATGCTGTGGTGTATCGGGAGGTTGTAACAATGAAAAATTGTACTTAAATGCAGGATAATCCGCTGCGAATTGACGCATGGTGCACGGAATGGCAATTGAATCTCAATGTAGACAAGTGTAATATGCTGCGAATACATAGAAAGATATATTCCTTATCATTTAGCTACAAAACAGCAGGTCAGCAACAGGAAGCAGTTAATTCCATAAATTATCTGGGAGTACTCATTAAGAGTGATTTAAAATGGAATGATCATATAAAATTGATCGTCGGTAAAGTAGATGCCAGACTGAGATTCATTGGAAGAATCCTAAAGAAATGCAATCCGAAAACAAAGGATTAAGGTTACAGTACGATTGTTACTCGTGATATAGGGGTAGCGTCTTTGATTCATAATCAAAACGTCTTCGGTTCCGCGTTCGATCCCCTCCACTATCTAAATTTCGATAAATAATCAGCATTGGAGGCGGAAGACTTCCGGCATAAGAAGTCAGCCTCATTCTGCCAATGGCCTTGTCAAAGACGGCGGAGGAGCGGATAGAGGCTCAGGGCACTCTCTTGTCCTAGGGGTGAGAAACTGCCCCTAAAGGCGGAAGAATCAGCAATGATCAACGACATCAGGATGCAGAAGGCAATGGAAACCACTGCATTAAAGACACGTAACGTGTATCCACAGGACATGTGGCCTGTAGGTGAAGAAGTGCCATGATGATCTCTCCATTGGCAAAAGATTCCGGAATAGTCCCCCATTCGGATCTCCGGTAGGGGACTGCCAAGGAGGAGGTTACCATGAGAAAAAGATTGAATAATCAACGAAAGGATAATGTTCTACGAGTCGGGGCGTGGAACGTCAGAAGCCTGAACATGATAGGGAAACTAGAAAATCTGAAAAGGGAAATGCAAAGGCTCAATCTAGATATAGTAGGGGTCAGTGAAGTGAAATGGAAGGAAAACAAGGATTTCTGGTCAAATGAGTATCGGGTAATATCAACAGCAGCAGAAAATGGTATAACAGGTGTAGGATTCGTTATGAATAGGAAGGTAGGGGAGAGGGTGTGTTACTGTGGACAGTTCAGTGACTGGGTTGTTCTAATCAGAATCGACAGCAGACCAAACCCGACAGCGATAGTTCAGGTATACATACCGACGTCGCAATCTGAAGATGAACAGATAGAGAAAGTGTATGAGTACATTGAAAGGGTAATGCAGTATGTAAAGGGGGACGAAAATCTAATAGTCATGGGCGACTGGAATGCAGTTGTAGGGGAAGGAGTAGAAGAAAAGGTTACAAGACAATATGGGCTTGGGACAAGGAATGAAAGAGGAGAAAGACTAATTGAGTTCTGTAACAAGTTTCAGCTAGTAATATCGAATACCCTGCTCAAGAATCACAAGAGGAGGAAGTATACTTGGAAAAGGCCGCGAAATACAGAAAGATTTCAATTAGATTACATCATGCTCAGACAGAGATTCCGAAATCAGATATTGGATTGTAAGGCGTACCCAGGAGCAGATATAAACTCAGATCACAATATAGTAGTGATGAAGAGTAGGCTGAAGTTCAAGACATTAGTCAGGAAGAATAAATACGCTAAGAAGTGGGATACGGAAGTTCTAAGGAATGACGAGATACGTTTGAAGTTCTCCAGCGCTATAGATATATCAATAAGGAATAGCGCAGCAGGCAACACAGTTGAAGAGGAATGGACGTCTCTAAAAAGGGCCATCACAGAAGTTGGGAAGGAAAACATAGGTACAAAGAAGGTAGCTGCGAAGAAACCATGGGTAACAGAAGAAATACTTCAGTTGATTGATGAAAGGATGAAGTACAAGTCGCTGAGGAATGAAATAAATAGGAAGTGCAGGTAAGCTAAGATGAAATGGCTGCAGGAAAAATGTGAAGATATCGAAAAAGATATGATTGTCGGAAGGACAGACTCAGCATACAGGAAAGTCAAAACAACCTTTGGTGACATTAAAAGCAGCGGGGGTAACGTTAAGAGAGCAACGGGAAATCCACTATAAAATGCAGAGGAGAAAGCAAATAGGTGGAAAGAATACATTGAAAGCCTCTATGCGGGTGAAGATTTGTCTGATGTGATAGAAAAAGAAACAGGACTCGATTTAGAAGAGATAGGGGATCCAGTATTAGAATCGGAATTTAAAAGAGCTTTGGAGGACTCACGGTCAAATTAGGCAGAAGGGAAAGATAACATTCCATCAGAATTTCTAAAATCATGAGTGGAAGTGGCAACAAAACGACTGTTCACGTTGGTGTGTAGAATATATGAGTCGGGCGACATACCATCTGACTTTCGGAAAAGCATCATCCACACAATTACGAAGAAGACACGAGCTGACAAGTGCGACAATTATCGCACAATCAGCTTAACAGCTCATGCTTCGAAGCTGCTTACAACAATAATATACAGAAGAATGGAAAAGAAAATTGAGAATGCTCTAGGTGACGACCAGTTTGGGTTTAGGAAAAGTAAAGGCACGAGAGAGGCAATTCTGATGTTACGGCTAATAATGGAAGCAAGGCTAAAGAAAAATCAAGACACGTTCATAGGATTTGTCGACCTGGAAAAAGCGTTCAACAATATAAAATGGTGCAAGCTGTTCGAGATTCTGAAAAAAGTAGGGGTAAGCTATAGGAAGAGACGGGTCATATACAGGTTCAGGAGTGGAATCAAAATACAAGGTGAAAGGATATCAATGATACGATACGCTGATGACATTGCTATCCTGACTGAAAGTGAAGAAGAATTAAATGATCCGCTGAACGGAATGAACAGTCTAATCAGTACACAGTATGGTTTGAGAGCAAATCGGAGAAAGACGAAGGTAATGAGAAGTAGTAGAAATGAGAACAGCGAGAAACTTAACATCAGGATTGATGGTCACGAAGTCAATGAAGTTAAGGAATTCTGCTACCTAGGCAGTGAAATAACCAATGACGGACGGAGCAAGGAGGACATCAAAAGCAGACTCGCTATGGCAAAAAAGGCATTTCTGGCCAAGAGAAGTCTACTGATATCAAATACCGGCCTTAATTTGAGGAAGAAATTTCTGAGGATGTACGTCTGGAGTACAGCATTGTATGATAGTGAAACATGGACTGTGAGAAAACCGGAACAGAAGAGAATCGAAGCATTTGAGATGTGGTGCTATAGACGAATGTTGAAAATTAGGTGAACTGATAAGGTAAGGAATGAGGAGGTTCTACGCAGAATCGGAGAGGAAAGTAATATGTAAAGGAGATGGGACAGGATGATAGGACATCTGCTAAGACATGAGGGAATGACTTCCATGGTACTAGAAGGAGCTGTAGAGGGGAAAAACTGTAGAGGAAGACAGAGACTGGAATACGTCAAGCAAATAATTGAGGACGTAGGTTGCAAGTGCTACTCCGAGATGAAGAGGTTAGCACAGGAAAGGAATTGGTGGCGGCCCGCATAAAACCAGTCAGTAGACAGATGACGAAAGAAAAAGAAAACGCTTGTTCGCCCACTGCTTGAATCCTGCTCAGTAGTGTGGCATCAGTACCAGATAAGGTTGATATAAGAGATAGAGAAGATCCAACTGAGAGCAGCGCGCTTCGTTACAGGATCATTTAGTAATCGCGAAAGCGTTACGGAGATGATAGATAAACTCCAGTGGAAGTCTCTGCAGGAGAGACGCTCAGCATCTCGGTACGGGATTTTGTTAAAGTTTCGAGAACATATCTTCATCGAAGATTCAAGCAGTATATTGCTCCCTCCTACGTATATCTCGTGAAGAGACCATGCGGATAAAATCAGAGAGATTAGAGCCCACACAGAAGCATATCGACAATCCTTCTTTCCACGAGCAATACGAGACTGTAATAGAAGGGAGTACCGATAGAGGTACTCAGGGTACCTTCCGCCACAAACCGTCTGGTGGCTTGCGGAGTATGAATGTAAATGTAGATGTAGACTTATGATAGTTGCTAATTATAGTAGTGACATCGCTGATCATTAAGGTCAAGCCATTTGTGATTGGGCCTCCCAATCGTGATTGGGAATTTTTGCACGTGGAATAGTTAATTTCATTTACGGGCCTTGTTCTGCAGAGGCAGCTGTTGCCACAGCAGCGGCTGCTGGCCGAAGTCCCTGCAGAGACATTTTATAAAAGATTCTGAGACTCTGAGGACCCTGCCGCCGGGATGAGGTGTAGTCCCTTTGGTCAGCCGGGTCGCAGCTACTCAGCCGTCCAGTATTGTTCTTATGGACGATGTTCTGCCGACCCGTAAATTTCTTTCACCAACCACAGGCAGCCACTACTCACAGCAAATGTCTGACTAAGACACCAAGAATAATGAGTCATGGCGAGACTCAGTCACAGAACACTTTTCAGAGGGCAACAAATTCAGCCCAGTCACTTCTAAAGGACAATGGAGTGGAAAACCGAACAGATCCCCGTCTCCTGCTCCCCCAAAGGCAGCGCCTCTATTCAGTTCATTCAGTTCTCTTTGCTGAGTTTTCTGCCTCCCTATTAAAGCTAGTTTTGTCAACCAGGTTCAAGTCCCGATGGCGTAAAGAATTCTTTCACAAAAAAGTATGAGATGTTCTCAGGCGCCTTCCTTAAAAGAATACTAGCGAGTATGAGTTACGAGATGAGGTTCTAAGAATTTTGTTCGTGGCAAAATCTGTGATTGACGGACTAAAAAAGAATACCGACATGGAATGTTTACAAGACGGCATCGGTAGGAAGCTAGCTGATTGAATAACTTTTAGAAGTCATAGGGCCTTAACAGTTTCCTCATTGGCCTGAGTTCGCATCTTAATTTAGTGGTGCATTATGTTTGTGGTGGTCGACCAAGAACGAAGTGCGCGTATTAAATAGGGTCTAAGAAAGGGATGTAATTTTTGCCCCTGCTGTTCAATCTGTATATCGAAGCAGCAATTATGGAAATGAAGTATTTCAATGATAAGATTCACTGACGATATTGCTATCCCCAGTCGCACTGCAGAAGACTTACATGATCCGCTGATTGCAACGAGCAGTCTAATGAGTACAGATTATAGATTTAAAGTAAATCAAAGAATAATTAAAATAAGAAGAAATAGCAAAAATGAGAATGACGAGAAACCTAACGTCTGAATTGGAGGTCACGAGGCTGATGAAGTTAAGGAATTCTACTACCTTGACAGCAAAATAACAAATGATGGACGGAGCAAGGAGGACGTTAAAGGCAGATTAGAATTGACAAAAAGGGCGTTTCTGGCCAAGAGAAGTCTACAAGTATCAGACATAGATCTTAATTTTGGGAAGAAATTTCTGAGAATGTACTTTTGGAGCATAGAATTGTATGGTAGTGAAACACTGAAATGTCGTGTGGTTAGGGCCTCCCGTCGGGTAGACCGTTCGTCTGGTGCAGTTCTCTCGAGTTGACGCCACTTCGGCGACCTGCGCGTCGATGAGCATGAAATGATGATGATTAGGATAATACAACATCCAGTCCCTGAGCGGAGAAAATCTCCGATCCAGCTGGGAATCGAACCCGGGCCCTTAGGATTGGCAGTCTGTCACGCTGCCCACTCAGCTACCGGGGGCGGACAGTGAAACACTGACAGTGAGAAAACCAGAAAAGAATACAATCGAAGCATTTGAGATGTCGTGCTACAGAAAAGTGTTTAAAATTAGGTGGACTGACAAGGTAAATAATGAGGAGGTTCTACGGAGCACAGGAGAGGAAATGAATACGTGGGAAACACAGGCAAGGAGATGGGACGGGCTGACAGGACATCTGTTAAGACATCAGGGAATAACCTTCATGGTACTGGAGGGAGCTGCAGAGGGTGTGTAGAGGAGGACGCAGACTGGAATACATCCAGCCTGTAATTGGGGATTTGGGACGTAGGTTTCAAATGCTACTCTGAGGTTCAAAGGTTGGCACGGGAGAGGAATTTGTGGCCGGCCGAATAAGACCAGTTAAGAGACCTATGAAACAAAAAAAAAACACTTTGTGGTGCGGTGTCTACTCAGAGAGCCGGGACAAAGACACAGAGAAGAGAGAGAGTCTCTGGAAGCACGCGTGGGTGAGTACACACTTCAGTGCTAAGACTAGACGCTTCAGACTTAGGCGACGGGATGCAGCAACCAATGGAACTTACGTTTGGAGACGTGTACTGCAGGTTGCCTGACGAGTAACAGTGGGAGGCACATCCACTTATGCGGCTTTCATTCCTTTGCGACGATTGTGGTGAGATTATATGGTCCTACCGATTGGTTGGAGCGGAGCTTCGTTAACCGTTTTGTGACGATTGAATTGTTGTGGGTTCAACCAGACCAGAGAAGCATGGCTAGTTGCCTGTTACTTTTTCTTCTGCGACCAATACAATCCTGCTATTATTGCTTATTCACCTGTCGCTATGTTTCACGTGATTCGATTGTTGGGATGAAAATTATATCTGAGCCCTGACTTCTGCACCGGAAACTTTGCCATGTTAATCACAGCTCGTTGTATCTCATTTACTTGTTCTAATTAAATGTTATTTTTGTTGTGCGCTTAATTAAGATCCATATTAATGTCACTATTTGACTTTTACATAATGAGAATGATTATAATGAACTTAGAATCACCTGGTCCAAGGTTTTAATTCCGTATTTAGTAAATCAGTGAGGGCTTCGTAGGTCTCTGGAGGGAGTTGGCATTACATCTGCACACACAAGTTACCTGATTCCCAAAAATTTCTTGCAGGGGGGCTATGAGCTCTGACGCTGCATTGAGTCACATCCCAGATGTATTGATCAGGTTCACATTTGGGGAGTCGGGAGGACCAGACTTATTCAAATTCGCCGCTGTGTTCCCCGAACCACTGGATCATGCTCCTGGACTTTTGACATGATCTATTATCTTGTCAAAAAAATGCCAGTGCTTTCGGGAAACATGAACATCAACCTCCAATCAGTGTTCAATACTCCTTGACTGTCAACGTGCCTTGTACGACCTCCACTGGACCCTTCGATATCCATGTGAACGTTCCCCATAGCGTAATGGAGCCCCAGCCAGCTTGCCTTCGCCCTGCGGTACAGACATCAAGGAGCTGTTCCACTGGAAGACGACAGATTGACACCCATTCCACGCCGTGCCACTGGAGCAGCGTCCAGTGCCGATGGTCACGTGGCCATTTGAGTCGCAGTTGGTGATACCGTGGTGTTCACATTGCCACAGGCGTGGGTCATCGGCTGCGGACGCGCATCTTAGAGTGTTCGATGCACTGCGTGTTCAGACACACCTGTACTTTTCCCTGCATTAAAGTCAGGTTCGAGGCCTGTCCTGTTTTGCCAGTCTCCCCAGTCCACGACGTCCGACATCCGTAATGAAGGGTAACCGCAAGGATCCACGGTATCTGGACGTGGTTTCACCTTGGTTCCGCCACGTGTTGAAGCACTCCTGGAATACCCACAAGCTCGGAACGGTAGTGCCGAACCTCTGGGTCATCACAATCTGCCCGCGATCAAAGTCAGATAGATAGCGCGTCTTCCCCAATCTAGACGTGGACAGCAACCTTATTCATATTGCATCCAATGTGCGTGTGTCTGACTAGCAGTCATTACTCGCCAGATGACTCTGAAATCGCCTGGGACTAGTAAACTTTACGATGGCTTAGAATAGATGTAACATTTTTCCCTCTTTATTGGTGGAGCGTTAAAAACTTGTAGCTCCATGTGCCACTGTTACGTTGTAAAAACTGTACAGCAGTCTGCTAGATTTTTTAATAAAAATCGGAGTCATAAGAGATGTCATCTTCCACGCATTGCACACTCGCCTCGCCGCAGGAGACAAGCGGCCGTGCTGAAAGCGGAGCGCACAGCACAGAGGCTGCCTGGCTGGCCGGGCCACGTCGCCCTCATGTTTACGAGGCGCTGCTGCGCCCCACACAACACCTGCGGCCCCGGCGCCGCCTGCCGAGGGCAGCGAATCCATTCCAACTTGGTGACACATGTGTAATTTTTCGCTTTGCAAACCAGCGGCAAAACAAACTGAAACCTCTCGCGCTGCCTTCCGGAGGGCCGTTTCGCATCGAAAACAGCGAAAGCTGGGCGCTCCTAAACTTCCCCGCAGGCGCCGTAGTCGCGAAAACCGAATGTAAATCCTCTGATTTGTACTACAAGTTACACACACACACACACACACACACACACACACACACACACACACACACACACACACAAACACGTGCGCACGCACTCGCACACGCACAAGGGAAAATTTTAGTAACTCAAAAGTCGATTCCTTTTTGAAAACGAAAGTTAGTTTCCAAACTGAATGGCCAGTGAAATGCTTTATAACCTCTTCAAACAGCTGGGTTTGTTTCAGTTCTGTGGCCCCAGTCTTTTACGCTCACAAGCAATACGTCCAACAGCTTCACACATAAAGGAACGTGCTTTGTTTGCTCGAAACTCAGTAACATTGAAACTCACACATTTTCGTCGACGGAAGGAAGGACGTTTGGGGTTTATGCCCCGTCGACATCGAGATCCTTAGAGATGCAGCACAAGCTCGGAAAGTTCAAGGATGGAGTAGGAAATCGGCTGTACTCTTACAAAAGAAGCCTCCCGGCATTTTGTCTCGAGCGACTCAGGCAAAACGCGAAAAAACCTTATGCTGGATGGTCAGACGCGGATCTGAACCGTCGCCCTCCAGAATGCGAGTACAGTCTGCTGCCCGCTGCTCCACGTTGCTCAGCTCAACCAAGACAGCTCTGTACCCACGGCAGCAACACTGATACACGTAAAGATTGCCATCTAACCTGCTAAACCTTTGCGCACTCAAAGGTTTATTTCTAATCTCATTTCTGCTAATCCTCATTACTTTCTTAGATCTGCTCTCAATCCTTTCTCCTCACTTTCACTGATGATAGAGTTGTCAATCGGTTGCTCTTAGCCATAGAGGCACCACACACTAAACTTAGTAGTGCATTTTTCATTAGGCCTGACTTGGCCTGGCCTTCGCTCCCACATCGAAAGCAGCAGGATATGGCACTGAGGTCTTTACTATCGAATGCGGAACATTTATGGCAACATCCATATATGAACCCCCAGGTAAAATCTTAAACTTATCATACCAATTAATTCCAAAAACGAAAAGACGCAGTTTATCGAAGGTTACTTCAACTGCCATGGTGTAAATTGGTGATACAACGAAACAGAAGAATGGATGAAAGTGAATAACTTCTTTCTCCTACATGACTCAAAGTTGTCATACTCCTACATGAGCAAAAATTTGAAACGATGCTACAACCCGGACAACTGCTTTGTCAGCAGCAGCATCCAAGACAGGCATGTTATAAAGCTCTCCCAAAATATCAACATAGGCTAATTGCATATCAGGTTTTCTCGGTAGGCAATCTGGTAACATATCCTTTCGAAGGAGGTTCAGTTTTATAAAAGGCAGATGGATGGGTTTCTCGAGGGAATTAGACGAGCAATAAATCCAGTACCCGAAAACTTAACCCTTTTTGTACAAATTCTCCATAAAGCGTCAAAAAAAAGTCACATTACAAGAGGCTGTAGACAGAACTTCATACCAGGACTCTATGAGGGTACCAAAAATGTTAGAGAAATTCAAAGAACTATAATCAAAAGACCCTTTCAGTGAGGAGACACTAGCTTGTGCCAAACTTTTATGGCTCATTATGTGAAACAAGGCAAAAGAAATGAGTCGAAGCCTTGGAGGAAATGGACATGTCATGTAGCAGAAAAACTGCATTGAATCTGATCAGAAAGCTCAATGGGGACTCAAAAAAGAGCAGAGAAATAGTTGTAGAGACATCAAGTCAAACTGCGCGTCTATTATTACTGAATGGCAAGCCCAATTAAAAACGTGGGAAAAGCAAGTTACAACGTGATACCCACACAGATATCCAAAACTTCTCCTTTCCTTTCATAAAGAGAGAGAGCTCAATGAGGTTATAAACTGTGAAGAAAACGGAAACGTGGCTGGTGTTAATTATGTGCGTGTGTGTGTGTGTGTGTGTGTGTGTGTGTGTGTGTGTGTAACAGGTAAAGCAGTTCTGACAGAATGCCAAAAATTGGCTGTTAAACCGAGAAACCTTCCGAACCCCCAAACCATAAAGGAAATTCAAGGTATCAGCATTCATAAAATCAGAAAAAGAACCTGGCTCACCAATACCTATCGACCCATATTCTGTCTGTGCCATATCTTCAAACTGTAAGAAAGGCTGATACTTAATCGCATCAATAACCTAATAGGTTGAAAGCTGATCCCGCATCAAGCTGACTTCAGGCCGGGTAAATCTTGCACTGGCCAGATTTTGGCACTCACGAAGCACATAGAGGCGGGTTATGAAAATTAATTGATAGGCTTGGCTCTGGTCGATCTAAGTGGCGCCTACGATACGATAAACCACCGAAAACTACTACAAAAAACTCATGACGTTCCTAGGGACCATCAACCAGTAAAAATTGTAGAATCCTTGCTGCAGAACCGAAAATTCTGCGTCATCCTAGAACGGAAGAAAGTCGCTGGTGGAAACAGAAAAACGGCCTTGGTCAGGGAAGTGTGCTAGCCGCCATGCTGTTCATATAAAATATGATTAGGAGTTTTAATAGACTTACAATACTAATAGTCGGTAGCTTCTGTGAGTTTTACAGTTAGAGGACTTTAGCTGTTAGTTGCAGCGAGGTAGTCGTAAGCACTTGCTGAATCCTACTTTATGTGATCAAACGTACCCGGATACCTGGGTGAAAATGGAATATGACATACAAGTTCTTGGCGTCCCCCACCGGTAATGCGGGAATTCAATATGGTGTTGGCCCACCCTTAGCCTTGATTACAGCTTCCACTCTCGCAAGCATACTTTCAATCATGTGCTGGAAGGTTTCTTGGGGAATGGCAGCCCATTCATTACGGATTGCTGCACTGAGGAGAGTTATCGATGTCGGTCGGTGAGGCCTGGCACGAGGTCGGTGATCCAAAACATCTCAAAGGTGTTCTATAGGATTCACGTCAGGACTCTGAGCAGGCAAGTCCATTACAGGCATGTTATTGTCGTGTAACCACTCCCCCACAGGCCGTACATTATGAACAGTAGCTCGATCGTGTTGAAAGATGCAGTCGCCATCCCCGAATTTCTCTTCAACAGTGGGAAGTAAGAAACTGCTTAAAACATCAATAAGGCCTGTGCTGTGATAGTGACACGCAAAACAACAACCCTCCATGAAGAACACGACCACACCATAATGCCACCGCCTCCGAATTTTACTGTTGGCACTACACACATTGCCAGATGACATTCACCGGGCATTCGCCATACCCACGCCCTGCCATCGATTCGTCACATTGTGTGCCGTGATTCGTCACTCCACGCAACGTTCTTCCACTGTTCAATCGTCCAATGTTTACGCTCCTTACACCGCGCGAGGCGTCGTTTGGTATTTACCGGCGTGATGTGTGGCCATGAAATCCAAGTTTTTTCACCTCTCGCCTAACTGTCATCGTACTTGCAGTTGATACTGATGCAATTTGGAATTCCTGTGCGACGGTCTGGGTAGACGTCTGCCTGTTACACGTTACAACCCTCTTCAACTGTCGGCAGTCTCTGTCAATCGACAGATTACTTTCGCCTGTACGCTTTTGTGCTGTACGTGTCCCTTCACGATTCGACTTCACTATCACATCGGAAACAGTGGACCTAGGGATGTTTACGATTGTGGAAATCTCGCTTACAGACTTATGATACAAATGACACCCAATCACCTGACTCTGAAGTCGGAGTTCTGTGTACCGCCCCATTCTGCTCTTTCACGATGTCTAATGACTACTGAGGTCGCTGATATGGAGTACCTGACAGCAAATGGCAGCACAGTGCACCTAATAAGAAAAACGTATGTTTTTGGTGGTGTCCAGATACTTCTGATCGTATATATATATATATATATATATATATATATATATATATATATATATATATATATATATGGGTAGTGTGTCGCGAGGTGTTCTGCAAGGACCAACGGATCAGAGCACAGAGCACCTTGGAGGTTAAGACCCTGGATAGTTGACTGTCGCTGGTTGCCCATAAGTTTGCAGAGCTTGGGCCAAACCTGTGAGCAAGAGACATACGTCTCGAGGGAGCGAACATAGCGCTCCCAGCACTCCTTTTCTTCTTTTTTCTTTTGGTCATCAGTCTACTGACTGGTTTGATGCGGCCCGCCACGAACTCCTTTCCTGTGCTAACCTCTTCATCTCAGAGTAGCACTTACAACCCACGTCCTCAATTATTTGCTTGACGTATTCCAGTCTCTGTCTTCCTCTACAGTTTTTCCCCTCTACAGCTCCCTCTAGTACCCTGGAAGTCATTCCCTCATGTCTTAGCAGATGTCCTATCATCCTGTCCCTTCTCCGTATCAGTGTTTTCCTCATATTCCTTTCCTCCCCGATTCTGCGTAGAACCTCCTCATTCCTTACCTTATCAGTCCACCTAATTTTCAACATTCGTCTAAGGCACCACATCACAAATGCTTCGATTCTCTTCTGTTCCGGTTTTCTCACAGTCCATGTTTCACTACCATACAATGCTGTACTCCAGACGTACACCCTCAGAAATTTCTTCCTCAAATTAAGGCCGGTATTTGATATTAGTAGACTTCTCTTGGCCAGAAATGCCTTTTTTGCCATAGCGAGTCTGCTTTTGATGTCCTCCTTGCTCCTGCCTAGGTAGCAGAATTCCTTAACTTCACTGACTTGGTGCCCATCAATCCTGATGTTAAGCTTCCCATTTCTACTACTTCGCATTACCTTTGTCTTTCTCCGATTTACTCTCAAACCATACTATGTACTCATTAGACTGATCATTCCGTTCAGCAGATCATTTAATTATTCTTCCCTTTCACTCAGGATAGCAATGTCATCAGCGTATCGTATCATTGATATCCTTTCACCTTGTATTTTAATTCCACTCCTGAACCTTTCTTTTATTTCCATCATTGCTTCCTCGATGTACAGATTGAAGAGTAGGGGCGAAAGGCTACAGCCTTGTCTTACACCCTTCTTAATACGAGCACTTCGTTCTTCATCGTCCACTCATATTATTCCCTCTTGGTTGTTGTACATATTGTATATGACCCGTCTCTTCCTATAGCTTACCCCTACTTTTTTCAGTATCTCGAACAGCTTGCACCATTTTATATTTTGAACGCTTTTTCCAGGTCGACAAATCCTATGAACGTGTCTTGATTTTTCTTTAGCTTCGATGCATGAGGTGTTAAGCTGATTGTGCCATAATTCTCGCACTTGTCAGATCTTGCCGCCTTCGGAATTGTGTGGATGATGTTTTTCCGAAAGTCAGATGGTATGTCGCCAGACTCATATATTCTACACACCAACGTGAATAGTCTTTTTTGTTGCCAATTCCCCTAATGATTTTAGAAATTCTGATGGAATGTTATCTATCCCTTCTGCCTTATTTGAACGTAAGTCCTCCAAAGCTCTTTTAAATTCCGATTCTAATACTGGATCCGCTATCTCTTCTAAATAGACTCCTGTTTTCTTCTATCACATCAGACAAATCTTCACCCTCATAGAGGCTTTCAATGTATTCTTTCCACCTATCTGCTCTCTCCTCTGCATTTAACAGTGGAATTCCCGTTGCACTCTTAATGTTACCACCGTTGCTTTTAATGTCACCAAAGGTTGTTTTGACTTTCCTGTATGCTGAGTCTGTCCTTCCGACAAACGTATCTTTTTCGATGTCTTCACATTTTTCCTGCAGCCATTTCGTCTTAGCTTCCCTGCACTTCCTATTTATTTCATTCCTCTGCGACTTGTATTTCTGTATTCCTGATTTTCCCGGAACATGTTTGTACTTCCTCCTTTCATCAATCAACTGAGGTATTTCTTCTGTTACCCATGGTTTCTTCGCAGCTACCTTCTTTGTACCTATGTTTTCCTTCCCAACTTCTGTGATAGCCCTTTTTAGAGATGTCCATTCCTCTTCAACTGTGTTGCCTACTGCGCTATTCCTTATTGCTGTATCTATAGCGTTAGAGAAGTTCAAACGTATCTCGTCATTCCTTAGAACTTCAGTATCCCACTTCTTAGCGTATTGATTCTTCCTGACTAATGTCTTGAACTTCAGCCTACTCTTCATCACTATTATATTGTGATCTGAGTCTTTATCTTCTCCTGGGTATGCCTTAAAATCCAGTATCTGATTTCGGAATTTCTGTCTGAACATGAAATAATCTATTTGAAATCTTCCCGTATCTCCCGGCCTTTTCCAAGTATACCTCCTCCTCTTGTGATTCTTGAACAGGGTTTTCGTCCCCCTTTACATACTGCATTACCCTTTCAATGTACTCATACCCTTTCTCTATCTGTTCATCCTCAGCTTGCGACGTCGGCATGTATACCTGAACTATCGTTGTCGGTGTTGGTCTGCTGTCGATTCTGATTAGAATAACCCGGTCACTGAACTGTTCACAGTAACACACCCTCTGCCCTACCTTCCTATTCATAACGAATCCTACACCTGTTATACCATTTTCTGCTGCTCTTGATATTACCCGATACTCATCTGATCAGAAATCCTTGTCTTCCTTCCACTTCACTTCACTGACCCCTACTATATCTAGATTGAGCCTTTGCATTTCCCTTTTCTGATTTTCTAGTTTCCCTACCACGTTCAAGCTTCTGACATTCCACACCCCGACTCGTAGAACATTATCCTTTCGTTGATTATTCAATCTTTTTCTCATAGTAACCTCCCCCTTGGCAGTCCCCTCCCGGAGATCCGAATGGGGGACTATTCCGGAATCTTTCGCCAATGGAGAGATCACCATGACATTTCTTCAACTACAGGCCACATGTCCTGTGGATACACTTTACGTGTGTTTAATGCAGTGGTTTCCATTGCCTTCTGCATCATCATGTCGTTGATCATTGCTGATTCTTCCGCCTTCAGGAGCAATTTCCCACCCCTAGGACAAGAGAGTGCCCTGAACCTCTATCCGCTCCTCCGCCCTCTTTGACAAGGCCGTCGGCAGAATGAGGCTGACTTCTTATGCCGGAAGTCTTCGGCCGGCAATGCTTATTATTTATCAAGCATTCCTTTATATTCTGCTTATTAAGATAACGAGCCTTAGCACAGTGACTTTTAAAAGCGAGGAGATTGATATGTGAAGGGTGTCCCTTAAAAACCAGTAGTGCCCGTCGGGGGTCCTGGACACAACTGCTATGTTCTTGGTCCCCCACGATACAAGTCGACGAAGAGGAGAACCTATGGATAGGGGACAGCACTGCCAGCAGGACTAACAACAGTGGCAGAGACACCCTGCACGACCGCATCAGTGCAGTTCAAGAGGGAAGTGCACAGCGAACGTATATGAAAGCCAGTTGGCCCTACAGAATAGCCAACTTGGGGCATGTCTGCCTAGCGGTGGCAGGGGAATGATAGAATTACCGGACAGTGGTCACTAAGATCACCATGGGGCGACCAATGTACAGAGGCAACGAGAGCACGGGAGAGTATCGTTAGATTGACAGCAAAAAATGTGCCATGACCAGCGCTGAACAGTGTAGGGGAACCCTCATTGAGGAGACAGAAATCGGTCTGTAGTAATTTGGTCAATTAGGAGACTTCTACCAGTTGAAGTGACACTCTCCCATAATGAGTGGTGGACAGTGAAGTTGCTGAGGAGGAGAAATGGGGACGGTAGTTGCTGTATTAAGGTAGACAGGTCAACATAAGAAAGTGGCCAACCTGGATGGAAGGTAGACTTGCACTCTAACCAGGTTAAAATGTAGTGGGATCCAGTCACTAATGACATCAGAACGAACCAAACTGCAGACCCATCAAGATGCTAACCAGGGACTAAAACAGTTATGACAGAAGACACAATAACCATGAAACGTTGAAGAATGATCACCACAAAAGTGTGTTTCTTGAAGAGAAAGACAGAACACAGTATAGGAGGAAGCAAGACGTCTCTCCGCTAGGTAAGATAGTATCCACTGCAATTCCACTGTTTTATTATGAGGTGAGAATCCAAGTTAGAAATAAAGAAGCCAAGAGGAGGTCAAGTCACTCGGTCAGTGGTCGTCACTGTCATGGATAGGATGGCATCCATAAATAAGATGTCAAACAGGTCACGAGGTCATGAGGGACTAAACGGCACCTCTGGGGGCACTGGGGAGGGTGGGGTGGGGGCTATCGAAGCAATTTATGTTTCTTCGTCTTCTTTAGCAGAGTGAGTACAGGCATCTGCTACATCAGGAAACACAAGAGAGCGAGTGACCTTGGGATGCAGAGAAGGTGCACAGGGGCCTCGGGAGGGGGGGGGGGGGGGGGGAGAGCAGCATCAATGATAGGTGCAGAAGAAGGGGGGCACTTCTACGACCAGGGAGGAGGACTGGCTCCTGGAGGAGAGGTTGTGGAAACTGCAGGGGAGAGGGAGGAGGAGGTGGATGGGGCACGAGTAAGGAAGAGGTAGGAAGGGGAAAACTTGAGCAAACTGACACTGGATGGAATCTCTAATACTTTTGGCGAGACTCACCATAAGACAGGCCATCCAGGGACTTGCACACGGATATTTTCTGTTCTCTCTTGTTAGATGATCAATATGGCAAGTGAGGAGAGTGGCGATTATGACAATTGACACACGTAGCTAGCGGAACATAGGGGCTTTCCTCATGGAGTGCGTGTCCGCAGTCACCACACAGAGAGTCCGCCGTACTTTGTATAATACGTCCAACAACGGCCACTTTCGCCAACGTGGCGCGAGCGGCCGAGGAGGAGGAGGGGGAGGGGGAGTAGGAAGAAGCCAGACACCCTGGGGGCTAGCCCCCAAAGAGAGGACATTGCAGTAATTCTGCAAGCACTCAACAGGAAGCCGCGGGACATCCTCGCCTCACTCAAGGAGAGATACGTTGCGAAGGGCCTGTCTGACAACGAGATGCGTGTCAAGGACTGATAGACATCTGCAGCCATTAGGATGGAACGCCAAGAATGTAAGCCCAAAAGCTTCTGAGTTCTTCTAACCTGTTGGCTGTCATTTTACCTGCCTTGAAAAGCAGGGATTTGGCTACAATTTCAGCACTTTGAAGAGTCAACAAAAAGCGGTGGGTGGGGGGATTGGCGCAGTCAAGCGTGTGAAAGAAGCCATAAATCTTAAGAAGATGTTTTTCTCGAAAGTGAGAACAATCCTGATAAATCACGGACGCCGGCAGATTTTTAGAATGAGCCCAAATACGAGTCTTTCCGGAACGACGAAGAGAGAGCGGTTATAAAGAAGTGTTGTGTTGCTGCTCTCCCAACAGTCTCGGAATGTAGGAAAACGTCTTAAGAATATGAAATTGTGGGAAAGATACCGATTCACGAGGCACACGTCATCCCACGCCATATAAGAAACTTCCGGGCCGCACGGAGAGACGTGGCAATGAAACGGGGATCTGTCATTGGAGTGCATTGAAAATTTCGTCCAACAATGACAATGCCGAAAGGAAGAATATTTCGAAGAGAAGTTGAACTGAGAGATGAATCAGAAGCGATAGATGAGAGTCATGGAGACACCACGGAAGTCAGAGGACATGGGCGCTCCTCCAGCCATCGCCAGAATCCGCCTTCCGACACCGTGATAGCGCAGCTTCAGCCACGCGCCCGACAACTGTCAGACAACGCGGAGATCGTACCAGGGCCCCGCCGCGACGCCACGATTGCTGACGAGGGCTACCGACTGGCGCAGTACAGCTCCGAGGCGACTAGCCGTACCGATGCAGCGCCTGCTCCCGACAGCAGTATACGACGAACGATAACGAAGAATGATGAGACAAGTCGTTCCCCTTCCTTCCCCTTAATAACTGAGTCGTATCCAAGCCCAGTCAAATCGGCCATGAGATTTGTAACTTTGTTTTGGTTTTTGTAAACATTACAAAAATAAATACATTTCTTTCATGGTTTGGTCATATAAGCGATCTTTCACATTCATACATAAACCCCTTAATTTCGTATCATATGTGTTTGATTTCATTTACTTACTGCTATCAATTAATTGTTGACTCCTAACGTGGGGCAACCTCATCAGTCGTCTGCTCGTTATTTCATGTTCTACAGCAGAGAGAGAGGAATTTCTAGAGATCACAACATTTTTGGCACCCAGCGTAGAGCGACCTGATTGGTAATTTTCATGGTATCTGATGTCACAAAATAATTTCCCGAGTTCACTACAGGCGGAAGAGATATTCCTAAAACACAAGCACCGAAAGCATCTCATGGGTGCTGGGATGTACGGCTTCAAGTCACATCTGTAACACATAGCTTTGACTTTCTCGGGGAAGACATGCCCCTCAAAGCCAGAATGAAGGCACCGGTGTCAGTACAGATGTCTTTGCGACCATTCGGCACACGCAGAACAAAATGATTGCCATGTCGCTCCATATTAGTCCAGAGTACCTCATCAGTTTTCAGGATGAGGTCCCTATGAAAAATCATTCCTTGGACCGTATTCAGAGTTTGGTGAGGGATAATAAACACTGGAACTTTGCCAAGTCGATCACAAGCACTAAGAGCTGAAGAGTGGGTGGCAGAAGAAGCTCTCATCAACAGGACGCCCGATCGCAACTTACTGAGAGACTCCACCAAACTTGTCCTTGACATTCTCCACAAGAAACAATGGCTTTGTGGAGGTGAATCTTTCCTCTTCCGTCCTAGTGCATCATCCCAAGAGAGCGGGGAAGGAAAGGCTGTCGGCTCAAACGAAGCAACATTCGATGGTCCTTCACTATTCGATGAGACAGCCATTTCAGAAAGGCAGATCTTTGCAGCTTGATACGCTTCATGCGCCAAACATCCGATCTGGCACCAGCCACTCTCTTAATGGGAGCCGACCAGCCACAAAAAGGGCTACCTGGTATGGTGGCCATTGCCAGGAGCTCTGACGCTCCACGAAGACAAGCAACCACTCCTTGGCATACGTGGGGAGGGAACTGTCCAGGTATCAGTAATGTGATGCATATACTGTAGGACAGGTCGGATACATAACAGTCCCACCACAGAGACTGCTAGTGACCAAGCAGGCTGGAGGGGAATACAGCGGGGAAGGAAGAAGGAAAAAGGGGGGGGGGGGGGGGAGGAATCCACACTGCGATGACAGGGAGGGAGTTCTTCCTCAAATGGTTCACACTAAAAATAGAAAATTTAGGAAATAAAATCTCAAGCGGGTACCTAAACGCCAAAAAGAATGAAAGAGAAGAGGCAGGAGAAGCACATTTGAAGAAACAGGGGAACCATGTGGATAGCCAGGTCTATAAAAATCAGGAGAAACAAGAGAGGGGAGAAAGGGAGCAACGAGGAAGAAGTGAGGATAGATACAGAGGAGTATGGTGAAGGAAATGCAGCCAGGGAAGGAATAATGGGCTGCAAAAGCTTGGAGCACCATGTGTGCCATGCACGAACTCATGAAAGAACAGTGATCCTCGTGAGGGGTCTTCTAAGGACTACCAGTGACCCCGAAAGCAGAAGATGTTGTGATGCTTCTTATCCTTTCTTCTACATCTACATCTACATCCATACTCCGCAAGCCACCTGACGGTGTGTGGCGGAGGGTACCCTGAGTACCTCCATCGGTTCTCTCTTCTATTCCAGTCTCGTATTGTACGTGGAAAGAAGGATTGTCGGTATGCTTCTGTGTGGGCTCTAATCTCTCTGATTTTATCCTCATGGTCTCTTCGCGAGATATACGTAGGACGGAGCAATATACTGCATGACTCTTCGGTGAAGGTATGTTCTCGAAACTTTAACAAAAGCCCGTACCGAGCTACTGAGCGTCTCTCCTGCAGAGTCTTCCACTGGAGTTTATCTATCATCTCCGTAACGCTTTCGCAATTAGTAAATGATCCTGTAACGAAGCGCGCTGCTCTCCGTTGGATCTTCTCTATCTCTTCGACCAACCCTACCTGGTGCGGATCCCACACTGCTGAGCAGTATTCAAGCATTGGGCGAACAAGCGTACTGTAACCTACTTCCTTTGTTGTCGGATTGCATTTCCTTAGGATTCTTCCAATGAATCTCAGTCTGGCACCTGCTCCACCGACGATCAACTTTATATGATCATTCCATTTTAAATCACTCCTAATGCGTACTCCCAGATAATTTATGGAATTAACTGCTTCCAGTTGCTGACCTGCTATTTTGTAGCTAAATGATCTTTCTATGTATTCGCATCACATTACACTTGTCTACATTGAGATTCAATTGCCATTCCGTGCACCATGCGTCAATTCGCTGCAGATCCTCCTGCATTTCAGTACAATTTTCCATTGTTGCAACCTCTCGATACACCACAGCATCATCTGCAAAAAGCCTCAGTGAACTTCCGATGTCATCCACCACGTCATTTATGTATATTGTGAATAGCAACGGTCCTATGACACTCCCCTGCGGCACACCTGAAATCACTCTTACTTCGGAAGACTTCTCTCCATTGAGAATGACATGCTGCGTTCTGTTATCTAGGAACTCCTCAATCCAATCACACAATTGATCTGATAGTCCGTATGCTCTAACTTTGTTCATTAAACGACTGTGGGGAACTGTGTCAAACGCCTTGCGGAAGTCAAGAAACACGGCATCTACCTGTGAACCCGTGTCTAAGGCCCTCTGAGTCTCGTGGACGAATAGCGCGAGCTGGGTTTCACACGACCGTCTTTTTCGAAACCCATGCTGATTCCTACAGAGTAGATTTCTAGTCTCCAGAAAAGACATTATACTCGAACATAATACGTGTTCCAAAATCCTACAACTGATCGACGTTTGAGATATGGGTCTATAGTTCTGCACATCTGTTCGACGTCCCTTCTTGAAAATGGGGATGACCTGTGCCCTTTTCCAATCCTTTGGAACGCTTCGCTAGACCTGCGACATCCTGTGGGCCTACTGACACTCTGCTACCACACGTCTTCCTTGCTAGAGTTGAGGTATTCAGGAGTCCATAATTTTTCAGTACCTTTACTCATTTTCGTGCGAGTTCTTCACTCGTCTGATCATTCATTTGTTCTTTCTGATTTCTGGCTTCTGATTATGGACTGTATTCAGTCACCATGAAGTCCACATCCCGATAAGCGTGTGAATCCAATGGCTGGACTGGAGTTTTGTAGAACCAAAAATATCTGTCATACAGTATCAACCCTACAGTTTTACCCAATGGTCTGCAAGGCTATCTTGACTAATATTACTGGTAGGGTTTGAGCGACATCAGATATGATTGGTTTGAGTAAGCTATAAGTGGCTTAAAAACTGCAACATCTAGTGGCAGTAGCCTACGAATAATGGGTGGAGGTAGGCAAAGAATGAATAGACCTTCATCTTTACCTAAAGTTGTAATAGGGAACACACGTAATAACACAACTGCTAGGTCATTCGTTAGATCAAATCAATTGTTAAAACATTTATACACAGGGTGGTCCATTGATAGTGACCGGGCTAAATATCTCACGAAATAAGCATAACACGAAAAAACTACAAAGAACGAAACTTGTCTAGCTTAAAGGGGGAAACCAGATGGGGCTTTGGTTGGCCCACTAGATGGCGCTTCCATAGGTCAAACGGATATCAACTGCGTTTTTTTCGGTAGGAACCCTCATTCTTCATTATATATTCCTGTAGTACGTAAAGAAATATGAATGTTTTAGTTGGACCACTTTTTTAGCTTTGTGTTAGATGGCGCTGTAAGTCACAAACGTATAAGTACGTGGTATCACGTAACATTCCGCCAGTGAGCACAGTATTTGCTTCGTGATATATTACCCGTGTTAAAATGCGCCGTTTATCAATTGCGGAAAAGATCGATATCGTGTTGATGTAGGGCTATTGTGATCAAAATGCCCAACAAGCGTGTGCTATGTATGCTGCTCGGTATCCTGGACGACATCATCCAAGTGTCCGGACCATTCGGCGAATAGTTACGTTATTTAAGGAAACAGGAAGTGTTCAGCCACATGTGAAACGTCAACCACGACCTGCAACAAATGATGATGCCCAAGTATGTGTTTCAGCTGCTGTCGCTGCTAATCAGCACATCAGTAGCAGACAAATTGCGTGAGAATCGGAAATGTCAAAAACGTCAGTCTTAAGAATGCTACATCAACATCGATTGCACCCGTACCATATTTATATGCACCAGGAATTGCATGGCGACAATTTGAACGTCGTGTACAGTTCTACCACTGGGCACAAGAGAAATTACGGGAAGATGACAGACTCTTTGAACGCGTTCTATTTAGCGACGAAGCGCCATTCAGCAACAGCGGTAACGTAAACCAGCATAATATGCACTATTGGGCAACACAAAATCCACGATGGCTGCGACAAGTGGAACATCAGCGACCTTGGCGGGTTAATGTGTGGTGCGGCATTATAGGAGGAAGGATAATTGGCCCCCAATTTATAATGGCAATCTAAATGGTTCAATGTATGCTGATTTCCTACGTAATGTTCTACCAATGTTACTACAAGATGTTTCACTGCAAGACAGAATGGCGATGTACTTCCAACATGATGGATGTCCGGCACATAGCTAGCGTGCGGTTGAAGAAGTATTGAACAGCACATTTCATGACAGGGGGATTGATCGTCGAAGCATCATACCGGATCTGACGTTCCCGGATTTCTTTCTGTGGGGAAAGTTGAAGGATATTTGCTATCGTGGTCCACCGACAACGCCTGACAACATGTGTCAGCGCATTGTCAATGCATGTGCGAACATTACTGAAGGCGAATTACTCGCTGTTGAGTGGAATGTCGTTACACGGATTGCCAAATGCATTGAGGTTGACGGACATCATTTTGAGCATTTATTGCATTAATGTGGTACTTACAGGTAAGCACGCTGTAACAGCATGCGTTCACAGAAATGATAAGTTCACAAAGGTACATGTATCACATTGGAACAACCGAAATAAAAGGTTTAAACGTACCTACGTTCAGTATTTTAATTTAAAAAACTACCTGTTACCAACTGTTCGTCTAAAACTGTGAGCCATATGTTTGTGAATATTACAGCGCCATCTACCACAAAGCGAAAACAGTGGTCCAACTAAAACATTCATATTTCTTTACGTACTGCACGAATATGGAATAAAAAAGGGGGTTCTTATATGAAAAAATGCAGTTGATATCCGTTTGACCTTTGGCAGCGCCATCTAGCGAGCCAACCATAGCTCCATCATGTTTCCCCCTTCAAGCTAGACAAGTTTCGTTCTTTGTAGTTTTTTCGTTTTACGCTTATTTCTTGAGATATTTGGCGCGGTCACGACCAAGGGATCACCTTGTATTTAGCACTGTTTAAAAAGTGCAGCTACAACATTTAAGGACGGCCGAGATACACTTATTAAACTGACTTTTACTGGACAAATGCTCGTGCCAGTCTCTTCAAGTCAGAGTGGTACTAGCAACCTACATCTTCAATTACTTGTTGTACGTATTCCACTCCGTCTTCTTATACTGTAGTTACCCTCCACAGTCGCCTCTAGTACTATAAAGTTATTCCTTGATGTCTCACTTCATCTTGTCAGTATTTTCCTTATGTTCGTTCCTTCATCCCTTCATCGATTCTGCAAAGAATCTCCTCATTTCTTAGGAGACAGTCCACCTTATTTATAACATTCTTTTGTAGCATCACTTCTTAGATACTTAGCTTCCATTCCGTTCTGGTTTTCCCGTTGTAAATGATTCCCTTTCATAGAATACTGTGCTCCAAGTGTACAATCTCAGAAGATTCGAATTACTATCTGTGTTTAATGATAATAGACTTCCCTTGGAC
Source organism: Schistocerca gregaria (assembly GCF_023897955.1). Lineage (NCBI taxonomy): Eukaryota > Metazoa > Arthropoda > Insecta > Orthoptera > Acrididae > Schistocerca > Schistocerca gregaria. The sequence goes on from NC_064920.1 coordinate 604,619,230, forward strand.
AGGAATGTCCATTTTGCCTGAGGCAGTCTGCTTTTTATGTTCTTCTTTCTCTGTCCCTCATGCTTCCAAAACAGCAAAATTCCTTAACTTCTATTTCGTGCTCACCAATTTTGATACTACGTTTCTACCTATTCTCGTGGGTGATTCTCCTCATTACTTTGGCCTTTCTTCGATTTACTCTCAGTGCATATTCTGTACTCATTAGCCTGTACACTTCATTCAACACATCCTGAAATTGTCCTTCACCTCAATAAGTACGGCAATGCAATCAACGAACCTCATATTCGATATCTTTTCATAGTGAATTTTAAAACAACTTTTGACTCATTCTTTTATGTCTGTCATTGCTTCTTCAATGTATAAACTGAATAGTATGGGAGAAAGCCTACATCCCTGTCTTACCTCTCTCTTTATCCGAGTACTATTCCAACCTTTTCCAACGTTTTCCAACCTATGGCTCTCTCTTGATTCTTATACATATTATACATTACTCGTCTTTCCATGCAGCTTACCTCTGCTTTTCTGAGAATTTCTAAAATCTTGAAGCATTTCACATTGTCGAACGCTTTTTCCAGTCGCAAATTATTATGACCGTTTCTTAATTTTTCTTGAGTCTTGCTTACCTTAAGGGGGAACGAAATGGCGACGGTCCGCAAAATTCGGAATCAAATGTATATGCATTGAAGAATTATTCGCCAAAATATTATCCGTGAACTCAAAAAATTAACGGTTGTGTGAGCGTCTGGAGCTAAAGCAAACGGTGAATTGGAAAGTTATAAACACAAAACTCCATTGACATAAGTCGTTATTGATGCCGTAAACCCTATTTATACAGATTTGAGTAAACCTGACTTGCTGAAGCGTTCTTTGGGCCGTTTTACTCAAAATATTAACGCAATTTTCAATAGTATAATTTGGAGATACGCTCCAAAAATAACATCCAGACGAAGCGAAACTGTGAACATTACTTTTAGATGTGTCAGTATCTGTTCAATGTAGACCGTACTGCAATAATGAACGTGGCTAATCAGCGATGAACTGCGCCGATTCTTTGAAGATGGAGTCCCCAGTGGCGATGCGGTCAGCGACGAAAATGATGACTTATGAGGTCAAAGTAGCAGAAAGTGATTATCCACTATCTGGGGTCATAGTTACAATGGGATAGGCATCGATGATATCTGCTATGTTTTCAACATTGCCCCTCTTTTCTTATGTGACAACTACTTGTCAAACTTCAGACTCGTCTTTTTTTTTTCAAAATCATGTATTTCGGTATGGTTTGATTTTTGATCTCTCTTGAAGCAAACTGAATTCCCTTCAGTTCGTCGTAGCCGACATTTTTATGTGGATATTTAGAATTTCTTATTTGGCTAAAAAAGAGGGGTCCAAAAATGGCCATTTTTTTCAAATATTTACATTTTCGATTAAAAAAATTTTATGCGAGTCCCTACGACGAACTAAAATTACATTTGTAAGGGTCAGGGTAATACGCACACATCAAAAAATGTTTTCCGTCATCTCGGTTCAGAGAGTTCCGGAACCTGTACAGAAAATAAGACTAGAGATCAAAATAAACATCATTTCGGCCCTTTTAATTGATCATGAAAACCACACATTGCATGTTGTACCACCGTACACAGAGACCTTCAGAGGTGTTGGTCCACACTGCTGCACACACAGGTACCTCTAATACCCAGTAGCACGTCCTCTTGCATTGATACATGCCTACATTCATCGTTGCATACTATCCAAAAGCTCATCAAGCCACTGTTGGTCTATATGTCCCAGTCCTCAACGGCGATCCGCCTTAGATCCCTCAGAGCGGTTGAGAGGGGGTGGGGGGGGGGGGGGGGCGCATCGTCCATAAATAGCCCATTTCAATCTGTCCCAGGCATGTTCGATAGGGTTAATGGTTAATGTCTGGAGAATATGCTGGCAATTCTAATCGAGCGATGTCGTTATCCTGAAGGAAGTCATTCACAAGATGTGCACGATGGGGAATTGTCCTCCGTGAAGACGAATGCCTCGACAATATGATGCCGATATGGTTGCACTTTCGGTTGGAGGATGGCATTCACGCATTGTACAGCCGTTACAGCGCCTTCCATGACCACCAGTGACGTAGGTCGACTACACATAATGCCACCCCAAAGCAGGGAAACACCACCTTGCTGTACTCGCTGGACAGTGTGTTTAAGGCATTCCGCCTGACCGGGTTGCCTCCAAACACGTTTCCGACAGTTGTCTGGTCGAAGGTATGAGCGATGCCAATCCTGGGCGGTCCATTCGGCATGTTGTTCGGCCATATGTAGTGCGCTGGATAGTGTTGTGGTTGCAAATATGAACCTCGTCATGGACGTCGGAAGTGAAGTTGTGCATTATGCACCCGACTGCGCACAGTTTGAGTCGTAGCACAACGTCTTGCGGCTGCACGAAAAGCATTATTTCAACGAGGTGGCGTTGCTGTCAGGGTTCCTCCGAGCGATAATCAATAGGTAGCGGTCATCTACTGATGTACTAGCCCTTGGGCGGCCTGAGAAAGGCATGTCATCGACAGTTCCTGTCTCTCTGTATCTCCTCCATGGCGAACAACATCGCTTTGGTTCACTCCGCGACGCCTGGACGCTTCCCTCGTTGAGAGCCCTTCCTGGAACAAAGTAACAATGCGGACTTGATCGAATCGCGGTATTGACTGTCTAGGCATGGTTGAACTACAGACAACACGAGCTGTGTGACCTCCTTCCTGGTGGAATTACTGGAACTGATCGACTGTTGGACCCCCTCTGTCTAATAGGCGATGCTGATGCAAGATTGCTTCCATTTTTGGGCAGGTTTCGAGACATCTCTGCACAGTAATAAGGACTGTTTCAGTGATACAGTATCCACAGTCAGCGCCTCTGTACAGTAGATCTGGGAACTGGGGTGAGACAAAACGTTTTTTGATGTGTGTATTAATTTCATGTTTTAGATAACGACAACCGGATTTACAGCAACAAACGACGATATACCTCCTTTCAGAGTTTCAGAGTTTCCTAGGGAAAACACCAATGAAAGAATATACTAATATTTTTCAATAAAAATACCAGATACAACTTCATTGTAGTCTTTATTCATTGAAGCAAACCCCCTTTTGTCTGCTACATTGCAGTACAGAGAAAAGAAAGTCCTGAACTTGAGGAATATTTTCCGTCACCCTTTCATTCCCCTATAACAAGCACAACTGAGAACTGCCTCTCTGGTGATTTTACATTTCCTAGAGTGAAAATGATTTAACACATCCTTCATTTGTTCACTAATCTGTGTGCTGTCCTTGTCAGCAATTTGGATGCATAAGTGTTGTTATGTTTATTGTGCTATAATTCTTGCATCTATATGCTATTGTGTGGATGAATTTTTTCAGAACTTGTTATAGTAAGTCACTGGTCCTATACACTCTACACGTCGACTTAAACAGTCGTTTGGTTGACACTTTCCGCAATGATTTTCGAAATTCCGATGAAATGTTATATATCCTTTCTGCCTTATTTGACCTCCAGTCTTCCAGATCTCTTAAATTCTATTTAACTCTGGAGAATTACATGCTATATAAATTATAAACAGGCGCTACATATCTGTAACAGTACAATGCTCCGCGTTACAAACAATTCCTTCTCGGAGCACAAAATAAACTTCAAGCACTCCACTCCAAAATTATCCACGTTCTGTAGTACTGGTAACGTACAAAAGATAGACGTAACCCAGCACATATTCCGTCCAACATGCAGCATCACTGTGCAGGTAGTTTGTTAGATATGTTAATAATACAACTTAAAACGCGGTACAGATTACAAGACTTATCTATGCTCTTGGAGTATTAAGACTAAACACACTGTTGTGCAGAACGTCTCTCTTGGGCTTATGCCGAAGGAGTTGACCATGTATATGTCACTTTCCCGCTTACTAAATGAACCTCTTACGAAACGCGCTGATAGTCTTTCGACTTTTCCTATTTTCTCTATCAAACCTAATGTTAAGGATTTCAGACTGACTAGCAACAGTCAGCTATTAGTCAAAAGAAGGTTTCGTAAGCTGCACTCTTTGTGGGTGGACTACACTTCCTGAAGATTCTTCCAGTGTATCTCAATCTCTTCATCATCGTCGTCGTCGTCGTTATCATCATCATCATCATCATCATCATCATCACCATCATGTGCACTCGTGCATTAGGTTTGAGGAATAAATTCCGGCTTTCCTGGGCCTACCTAAATCCCTCTTTGGATATGCATTGTAAAGATTTTACAGGATATCTGTCTTGTTATGTATTATTTACATATTCTTCCGTTTCTCCTTATATGTGTGTTTTTCTGTTAATGCAAATACTTTAAGCTCATTTGTAATATATTCGTTGCTTAATCTTTTTGCTAGTTTAACTCTTTAACAGTTATGAAAAATTTCAACTATGACGTAACTTATCTAATTGTGTCTTCCCTATTTGTTGGTCAGGCCACAGACGCGTTCCCTGCAGAAACATGATAAAATTTGTTTCTTCAGAGCTGCCGACCAGTCTTCATAGTTTTAGTTTGATTTTTATAGAGGCGCTTACGGTAAGTGTCCACACCTCTTGTTGAATCTCACTGAGGTTAACAGTTGTTGCGGCAGTTGGCTGAAACCACAAATGCACGGAAATTTCGCATAAGGTAGGCAGTGATTCATCCAATAAGCTCTGCTCTTCGGATTAAGCTTCTATACTATGAAGCGCCTTATTAAATTAGGAAAATACATTAAGAACACTGATCAAAAGTTGATACGATAAAAGGCCAGAAAGGTTTAGTTCTGTCAAGTGTAAAGGGCCAACTGGACGAATGCCGGTGAACGCCAGCGTCGGTACCATGCAGAAGGCTGGGCAGATGGCTATTTTTTTGTGACTAAGGATTCCGGGGCCGGTCTCCGATGCAAAAGCTGCCAGACGCACCAGCAAGTTTGCAACGCGCGGCCGCAGATCCTGTTAAATTCCTAAACGGCAGAAAAAAGCCTTTACTTGCTACAAAACTATCAATGAATGTGGGAATAAGTGCACAGGCGATTAAGCCGCTGTTAATCATAGTTAAACTTGCGGTATTATGAAAAGTAATAGTGGGTCGCACTTCCATGAATTCCAAATTTCTAACCCTTCAGGCAGGAAATCGAGTGGGAAATATCACAAGAAGTGGAGGTTATGCCCGAAACCTCAAAAAACTGAAATATGATGTTTCTCTCTGAGCAGCCACACATAAAGTATAGAAGTAAACGAGTTCCTTTGTGGTAGAAAGATGACGCACAATCATGTCTCAAAATATCGTGTACTAGATCTCCCCCTTATATTTAAAATGTATCTCGAAGCAACACAACAAAACTGAAAAACAGGAACAGCTTGATAAGAGAAATTTCTGAAACAAGATCAGTAGAACACAAAAAGACAATTCAGCAGCGTAAACACTAGTCTGTTCTGTTGCTGGTTATTTCTCTTCTCTATGAAGCAGAGGCTTTGTTAAAAATACAGATGTACATTTTAATGATACAATGAAGCTGATGTATATAACACTCAGACCCAAGCTTCTTCCATGGCTGGCTATTCTCTCAAATATGCCCCCCCCCCCCCCCTCAACTTAGGTGACAACTACAGATCACTAAGGAGTGGAACAAGCTCAACCATGTCTCGCTCTCCAAAGATCTGCCGATAAATAACACATTGAGCTCCGTACCCACAATAAGTTTAAATCCAGAAAATGTATCTGGAACCACGCTCCACACCCTATGACTAGAAAGTACAATGGAGATCAAAATGAGCACTTTTTCGGAACCACAGTTACACGGCCTACGCAGATTCAACCAAACGACTTCCAAGAGTGCACTTGCCTCAGAAATCATGGAGTTGCTTGAACAGAATCAGAACAGGCAAACCAGAAACGTAGCTAACTTTTGAAGTGGAAAATGGCTGAAAATCCTTAATGAAGCTATGGCGCTTCAGAATGAATTTCTACAACACATATTTTTGGTGTCTACACAGGAATCCCCAAAGGACGGCGGACAATCCCTTAACAGCAACCACTGTAACAAACGAATGACTGAACTCACTGAATATCGCACTGCAGCAGACAAATACTGAAAAACGACGTGTTACATAAAAACTACATTTTTAAATTAATCTTTAAGTAATCTATCATCATTAAAAGTTCAGTACATTCTAAATTTTATTTTTGATATATGCTTTTCGCCGAACCTGTGTAATTCTTACTGCATAAGTGTTTCATATTTTAGTGTATGAAAATTATTATCTCTGTAGAAGCCATACAGTGAATAAAGAAATAAAATGGCCTGTATCACATGTCAATGGAATTTCATTATCTTGGTGAAACTGTGCAGTTTTGTTCTTTTCAACTCTCATTCCCTTTGACATAATCGATAAAAGCTATACTTGTCTCATTAATAAATTCTCTTATTTTATGTATCGGTATTTTCAAAGCGAATATGTTATCCATTGTTGCTTGTCCTTAATTATTACAGTCTTTTCCATCTTCGTTTGCAAAAATTGAACATCCAGCAGTTGTTAAACACATTTCCGGTGTTCTCACTTCCTCTCAGCATAAATTATGGAAATTCAAAAATCTTAGTTTAAAAAGAATTTCGCCATATTTTCGTACTATACCAACAGATTTTCTGTTTTACCATTGGTTTTAAAACTTCCTCAACTTCTTTCTGTCCCACCTTCATACGTTTGACGTTTGTCCTTGTAGCATTAAGTTTCGGTCATATCATAACATTTTATAATATTCTTCCCATTGGTTTTCGCTGATTGTGTTAATGTTTAATGTGTTCTTGACTGTTTACATGCGTGATTGCTTTATACAGAATTGTTTGTTGTCCAAGAATGTCATTTTCTAGATTAGTTGTATATCAGTCCCAACTTACTTTGTGTGCAGTTTACATTCTTGTTTAACAATTGCTCTTTTTAGCTTATATTCTGCTCTTAATTGTAACGGATTTTTCTGTTTTTTTCTTTTTCTTGTAGATATTTAAGATATGGTACCTTCTTTCCTTATTACTTTTTCTAACGTTTCGTTCCGTATTCTTAATCCCTTCTTATTTTACCTCGTAAATCTTTTTTCTAGTGATTAAAAAGATGTCTTCTGCAAACTACTAGTCATATTCTCCCATTCTTGATTTATAGTTTTCATTAGTGTGTGTTTTATTAATAATTCTTCATGCTGTCTATTTTCGTACAAGAGGTGTATGCTCTTATGTTGTAATAAGTGTACTTTGAATGCTGGTTCTTTATTTGTACAACTGTAACTACTCCTTCGCCTAAAGTCATAATATTCATTTTAAAAATTACTAAATGATGTTCAAATAGGTGTCACCTCTACGAGGAGCTCTTGTATCGTTTACCAGTGATGATGCTTTTTTGTTAACTGTCATGTAATCAATTAATGACCGTTGACCTCGAGTAGACCATTCATATTGGGGATAATCATTTTAAAAAGGTCTTAGTGATTTTCAGGTTATTAAAGTTACCATTTGTCTTAAGTCTTGTCCATTCCACCTTACTTGAGATACATTTATGTGGTCGTTCCTCATATAATCATTCAGTGCACATGGTCCTAGATATTTTATGGATATGACAGTTCAATTACTGTTCTGTAATCGTGTACCGAGCGAGGTGGCGCAGTGGTTAGCACACTGGACTCGCATTCGGGAGGACGACGGTTCAATCCCGCGTCCGACCATCCTGATTTAGGTTTTCCGTGATTTCCCTAAATCGCTCCAGGCAAATGCCGGGATGGTTCCTCTGAATGGGCACGGCCGACTTCCTTCCCTGTCCTTCCCTAATCCGATGAGACCGATGAACTCGCTGTTTGGTCTCTTCCCCCAAAAACCAACCAACCAACCTGTATTGTGTGGTCACACTACAGGTTTTGCTGCCTATTTATGTGTGATAACTTACATTACATTTATTTATGCTGAGGTTCAGTTGCGAAACCTTCCAAGAAGAGTTCTGCATTTCGATACAGTTTCCTAATGTCTCTCTATATAACAGCTACATCCGTAAAAAGCCTTTTGAAACTTTCGAGGTTATTCACAACGCCATCTATATATATATATATATATATATATATATATATATATATATATATATATATATATATATATATATATATATTTTGTGAAAAGCCTTAAAACTCTCCTTTGGGGTAAGCCCGAAACTACTTTGGCGTCTGATGATTATTTTTCATTGAGAATGACATGCTCTCTTCCGTGTACACATTATTTTGTTCACTAGGCACCAGTGGAGAACTGTATCTAACGTCCTCTGGAAGTCAAGAAACACGGCATCAACTCAGGTGACGGTATTTACTGCATTCTGGGTCTCTTGAACGAAATACGAGCTGAGATTCACATGGTCGCTGTTTTCGCTACCCATGCTAGTTCCTGCAAAGGATATTCTCGGCTTCCAGAGATGTCCAATCACGTGAGCGTCCTTTTTCCTATCACGTCATAAATATACCAAAATTATACAACAAGTGGACGTCATAGCTACATTCCTATAGCTTTTTGTGCCTGCTAGACGACCCTTCTTGCAAACTTGAATGGTCGGCGCCTTTTTTCCATTATTAGGCACGCTTCTCACCTCCAGCGACCTACTACAGACTGGTACTAGAAGACGAACATGTTCATTCTTAGGTGCAGAGGTCCTTCCTCTGTTGAACGATTGAAGTTTTTTATCCCATGATTACTTATTTCGTTAACTGCCATTTTCACGCTCTTGCGACGATTTAAAGAAGAAACCACGTTACGATCTTACTCAGTAAAGTTTTGGAAAACCCCTTTGAGTATTTCAACCTTGTCTCCGTCATACTCAGTTAACGATGTGATTATGGTCACAGATGGTTTCGCACCATATACTAATTTATCAAAATACCAAATCTTCTTAGGGTTCCCTCCAATTAAAAGATAACATGTGAAAACCTTTAGAGATATACTGTATCTGCTTAACATAGTTCACATGGTTAATGAAAAATCACGACTACCTTTCGCTCTCAGAAAAAAAAAAAAATTCCCATCACGTGTCTGCCACTCTGCGTATAGAACGTACATTTATCAGTACAACCTCGGATTTTTAGTCACGAATTTCCTTGACGCGTAACACGGCTGTCACATTTATTTCCGTAGTGCCACGCATGCAGCTTTGACGCAGTTCACTTCGGTAGGAGCCATTTATGTCAGAATCAGGGGCTTTAATACTTTCAGTGAGCTGTGAGACAGCAAGGAACAAAGAAACATACTGGAGCAAGTGAAACAGAAACAGTTGCAAAATATTGAAGAAGCGATGGAAGCTATGGTTCATTAATTAGTAACAAGGAAGAGAGAGGTTGTGAACAACATGTTGCTTATAAAGAACCAGGTTATCCATCCAAATGCTCCATTTAAGAATTACACCTTTCCGCCCTGAGGATCATTGTTGCTTAGAAGACTGCTGGCCATGATAGCGTTTTGTGAAGAGTCCAGTGTTTTCAGGCTGTTTAAGACCTAAATTAAAACTCCAGAAGCAGATAAGAATGGCGTAAAAATATGTAATTCCCCGACCCATGTAGCATTAAGTGTTTGATGTTTTTCCTGGTACTTAATCGTTTCGTCTAGATAGGTATAAAAGTGCACAAATTTTAGCCAATGAGAACACAATATTATTCCACGAACATGTTTCCCTCTCTGAATAAATGTTGAGAAAAATTTCCCCAGTGTTATGAACTCATTGGCAGTGTTAACTAAATCCACTGACACCGAGTTAATCCGTAAGCTACTTATTATTTTCATAATATCGCTAATTCACGATGTACAACAGCAATTGTTTTAATGCATTTTTCCCATTACCGAATGCAATGAACCGTTACAACGACAAAGAGGCTTATATAGTACTCACGACAACACGAAAATGGAGTCGACGGTACAGCTGATAGAGGAATTTCTCTGAACAATCAAATAAACTGTGGCTTGCGATAAATGTCTGCCACATCAGCGATGAAATTACGATGACAGAAGATTATCTCCGTATGTTCACAACGAGGAGTAAAGTTCACCCTGTCTCGTTGGTGTCTATGTCTATCAAGAGGAAATAAAGGAAATAATAAGTAGCCCACTTGTAAAGATCAGTAATGAAAATCACTTATTGGTAAAACCTTAATGACGGCTCCTACTAAATTATCTGTTCTCTTAATATGAGATATTTCTCAAAATAAAGAATATATTGTAGCAGTGGCAAGAAACATATTAACAAAAGCCACTACACATACTTTCGGCGTATTAACTGATAACCTAGCTTCCCTGTTACAAAAATATTACATGATACAACGAACACCTGGATTTATCATTGAAGTTGAAATTTAACATTGTCGAATTGCATGAGAATTCAAGAAATGGTTAAAATATGTTACGTGGAGAAACAGATGTTCGGAGCAAGGAAGACATAAAGAATTTGTCGAAAACGTTACCGTCTACCTAAGCACACAGATGTGAGGATCAAAAGAGCATATGGCCTATTTATCAGAGACCTTCTGAAATACAAGAGACAATGCAAAGCAATTTAATCCGACAACATTAGCAAGCGAGGCCTATAGAACTATCAACAGAACCAAACAAGAAAAACAATAGATGTCTATTTCTCTCCAAGGCCTCAGCATGGCTTACCCTTAACTTTTGATCGAAGTTAGCAGTATTATGAGTTGCACCACATTATACGTACAGTTTTGAGAAGTCTACGCTAGATTTGAGATATGGTACCCCGATACAGATTGAAAGATGGGGTACAAAAAAAAATAATAGAAGTGTTTTTAGTTCTTAGTTCTCCAGAGGCTAAAAGTGGAGTACACGCAGAAGGGGAGGGGAGACCATCTGACGTTAGAATATTAAAAGAGTTTTGGTTTCATTGAAAACAGCAATATCCGTTATTGATATTGAGCTGTGCACGGCTCGCGTTTATCCCATTTATTGTTTGTCATCTTCTACTACGGTACTGGCGTCAATAACTTCCTACCTTACTTGCCCGTGAGATGCAGCAGCAGCAGCAGCGCGTGTCGATAAGTACACTGCGTAAAAATCACTGGAATGACAGGTAGTATTTCCAGAACGTCGTGTGTCTGGCAGTCAGTTCGGGACGGACCAGTAGTGCAGTCGGGACGCAGCAGCAGTGATGTCGGGGACAGAGCACCGGTGAGGCGCCAACAGCCAGTGCTCACCGAACGCTGGCGACACACATGAACTGTAACATGGAGGATATTGGAGCAGCACAATAGTTGGTTGGTCATTCGGTTGGTCGTCTCATCGGCCGTCGTATATTTGGTCCTTTCACCACTTCCGGGCCTGGTAATTGGCCTGTTGGTGTGGAGCAGTGAAGAAATCTCTGCGGCTCATACACTCCTGGAGATGGAAAAAAGAACACATTGACACCGGTGTGGCAGACCCACCATACTTGCTCCGGACACTGCGAGAAGGCTGTACAAGCAATGATCACACGCACGGCACAGCGGACACACCAGGAACCGCGGTGTTGGCCGTCGAATGGCGCTAGCTGCGCAGCATTTGTGCACCGCCGCCGTCAGTGTCAGCCAGTTTGCCGTGGCATACGGAGCTCCATCGCAGTCTTTAACACTGGTAGCATGCCGCGACAGCGTGGACGTGAACCGTATGTGCAGTTGACGGACTTTGAGCGAGGGAGTATAGTGGGCATGCGAGAGGCCTGGTGGACGTACCGCCGAATTGCTCAACACGTGGGGCGTGAGGTCTCCACAGTACATCGATGTTGTCGCCAGTGGTCGGCGGAAGGTGCACGTGCCCGTCGACCTGCGACCGGACCGCAGCGACGCACGGATGCACGCCAAGACCGTAGGATCCTACGCAGTGCCGTAGGGGACCGCACCGCCACTTCCCAGCAAATTAGGGACACTGTTGCTCCTGGGGTATCGGCGAGGACCATTCGCAACCGTCTCCATGAAGCTGGGCTACGCTCCCGCACACCGTTAGGTCGTCTTCCGCTCGCGCCCCAACATCGTGCAGCCTGCCTCCACTGGTGTCGCGACAGGCGTGAATGGAGGGACGAATGGAGACGTGTCGTCTTCAGCGATGAGAGTCGCTTCTGCCTTGGTGCCAATGATGGTCGTATGCGTGTTTGGCGCCGTGCGGGTGAGCGCCACAATCAGGACTGCATACGACCGAGGAACACAGGGCCAACACCCGGCATTATGGTGTAGGGAGCGATAGCAGGACAATGCACGTCCGCATGTATCCCGTGCCACCAAACGTGCTCTAGAAGGTGTAAGTCAACTACCCTGGCCAGCAAGATCTCCGGATCTGTCCCCCATTGAGCATGTTTGGGACTGGATGAAGCGTCGTCTCACGCGGTCTGCACGTCCAGCACGAACGCTGGTCCAACTGAGGCGCCAGGTGGAAATGGCATGGCAAGCCGTTCCACAGGACTACATCCAGCATCTCTACGATCGCCTCCATGGGAGAATAGCAGCCTGCATTGCTGCGAAAGGTGGAAATACACTGTACTAGTGCCGACATTGTGCATGCTCTGTTTCCTGTGTCTATGTGCCTGTGGTTCTGTCAGTGTTATCATGTGATGTATCTGACCCAGGGAATGTGTCAATAAAGTTTCCCCTTCCTGGGACAATGAATTCACGGTGTTCTTATTTCAATTTCCAGGAGTGTACTTTAAAAAATGGTACAAATGGTTCTGAGCACCATGGGACTTAAGATCTGAGGTCATCAGTCCCCTAGGACTCAGAACGACTTAAACCTAACTAATCTAAGGACATCACACACAACCATGCCCGACACAGGATTCTAACCTGCAACCGTAGCAGTCGCGTGGTTCCGTACTGAAGCTCCTAGAGCCGCTCTGCCACCGCGGCCGGCGCGTAGTTTAGACGGGCCCGCTGGCACCCTGTATGCGGTGGCGGACTTCTATGCGCTGGCGGAGTGTGTGGTGCTGTTCGCATTGCTACAAGAGTCGTGGCTCACCAATCTGGACACTAAAGTTGAGTTTTGACTTAACCTACCAGCAAATCATGACTGTTCACATTGTGTTGTTGGAGTTCGATGGCAGCTGTTGGGGCATTCCCGCGAGCAACAACGTGTGTTTTCAGATTGGCAAAATTTAGCCACCCTCCAGTTTAACTGTACTTGGTTAAGGACACCAGCGGAATCTTCTGCCTTGTGGCCGTTAATGTTCCAGTTACCTGCTCTGGCCGTTCACGTAAGTTCAGGCAGTATATTTTCATCATGTAGTCGCTGACCAGAACGGTGTGTAGTTTGACAGCACAATATATAATTGCTTGTGTGCGCCAATACCTTCTTCGTCGTTCCATTGAACTCCCTGTTGTGTGCTGGGTGGGTGAAGCGGAGGTTATCTTGTTGGTGGGTCCCTTGACTGTCGGACCGATGACCGTCGCGGTCTGGTCCCTTGAATCTCCCAAACCAACCTACCAACCTTGACTGTCTGTCGCTTGGGTTGTCGTTGGATCGACAACGGTTAGGCCGACTGCCTCTCACCTATGTGAGCGATAGTGCTTGAATTCCAGGCCGACCCTCGGAACTTCTGAGCGCCCTTAGGTGCATTGCCTTTCCTTTGAAACCTTGAGATTTCTGCCTTTTGAAAATTTATTGTAGTTGCGTTTTAAATCACGGACCTCCAGCCATTTTAAAAATTAAGATGGTTGTGCCCTCAAGCCATATGTTTGTGTGACACATTCAGTAGATAGTTAAGCTCGTAAATTTGAGAACTAAATAAAGTTATGTGTATTCGAGTGTAACTGACAGCTGCTCATTTTTGGCCCCTTTCTACAATTCCAAGTATCTGTTCTGTCCTTCGAATTTAACCAGGTGTCTCGGTGGGTAGACAGGAGTGGCAACTGAAATTTGGTTTGAGGCTATTAGAGGCCTTGACGACACTATTTGTGTTTTGGAAGGAACCCATCTAGTGACAGTCAGCTAGGTAGCGTGTGGGCATAGTTAATGCATTACTTCCGATAGCTCTTTAAGTTCTCAACTGCGAATAGTTTTTCTACTTGTCATCTAGTTGGACTTAGTTCGGTATATTCTTCAGTGCATGTATGTCGGTAGGTGTTTCCTCTTCCTGGTAGGTTTCGAGCAGGTGTCTCGCTTTCGCTTTTGACCCAGCAATGAGACTTGAATAAGTCATCTTGTGAGACCTCGGTCGGTCCGTTCCTGTTGCAGGGATGTCGTTAGCCAGTGGGCGTGTTCCCTCTGCATGGACGAGTTCGAGTTAGTGTCTCCCTTGCAGCTTTCTAATGCCGATTGTCTTGCTTTCGTTAAGGAGCTGCCGATCAATTTCATTTTGCTATGTCACCCTCGGGATAATGGATGAAAGGGGGGAGGGGAGGTTGAGCTGTGCACGGCTAACGTTCATCCCATGTATTGTTTGTCATCTTCTATTACGGTACTGCCGACTCGTTTTCTTATACCATTTACTAGCGTCACTAACTTACTGCCTTACTTGCCTATGAGCGGCAGCAGCAGCACGTATCGATAAGTGCACTGTTGTACCATCTCTGGAGCGACCGACAGTATTTCCGGGTCGTCGTGTGTCTCGCAGTCAGTTCGGGACTGACCAACAATGCAGTCGGGATGCAGGAAGACGGAGAGAGATTGGAGCAGAACGACCGTTGGTTGGTCGTTCGGTTGGTCATCTGATCGACCGTCATATATTTGGTCCTTTCGCCGTTTCCGGGCCTGGCAGTTGGTGGGTTGGTGTGGAGCACTGAGAAAATCTCCGCAGCGCGTAGTTTGGCTGGGCCCGCTGGCAGCCTCTATTGCAGTGTCGGAGTGTGTGGTGCTGTTTCCATTGATACAAGGTTCATGGCTTACCGATCATGGACTTGAAAGTTGAGTATTGACTTAATCTACCAGAAAGTCACGACTGTTCACATTGTGTCGTTTGGAGTTAGTTGTCGGCTGTTGGGATATTCCTGCCAGCAACAACGTGTGTTTTCAAGTTGGCAAAGTTTAGCCATCCTCCGGTGGAGTTTAACTGTACTGAATTGAAGTGCACTTGCGGAATCTTCTGCCTTGAGGCCATTATCGTTCCGGTTACCTGCCCTGGTTGTTAACGTAAATTCAGGCAGTGTATTTTCCTCACCGTGTTGTCGCTGTCCAGCACGGTGTACAGTTTGACAGTTCAATGTGTAATTGGTTGTTGGCGCCAATACCTTCTACGCTGTTCCATTGAATTCCCTGTTGTGTGCTTTCAGCGTAATTAAGGAGATGTTTTAAGATAAGGGTTTGTCTTTTAAATTTCCGATTTTGGCTGATCTTTAAGTTATTGGCTTTGAGCCGGTTTTAAATTAAGGTGGTCTTGCCTTAAGGTATGAGATTGTAGCGCGCATTCAGCCGCTAATTGAGTTCCAAAACTAAAGCTGTGTTTTTTTATTTTTTTCTTGGCTCTTGTAATGCTTGACCAATAAATTGTTGTATGTTTCAGTGTAACTGACAACCGCTAATTTTGGCCCATTTCCACAACTTAAACCAGCTTTTCTGTCCTGCGGGTCTAGCAGGCCGTCTCGCTGGTAGCAGAGTGTGGTTGCGCTTGTGCTTGCCGTTCTAGGTGCTGTCAGATTCACTCTTGTTTCGTTTGTGTTCTGTGGCACTATATTGTTTTGGCTGTTACTTGTTTCAAGTGCTTACCGTAACGGCAGTCAGACAGTGTCTGGGTATCGGCCTGAGAAGGAAGGACCAACGGTTTTTTTCGACTTGGCAATAAGGCAGTGTTCCGGAATTAGTCGTTTGCGCGCTGCCGTTCTTTATCCGGTTGACGTCTCGTCGGCGGTGGTGTGTGAGCCTTGCGTGGCTCGTTTTCGTGCCATATATCATTTGACATGCTGTTCTTACTGTACTACCATCTGGTTACGTTAATTTCAATTACTGGTGTCACTGAGTGCCTCCTTGCCTGCCCATGTGCGGCAGCAGCGCCCCTTATCTATATAAGCTCTGGCGTATTATCTTTGCTGATTCCTATTACTTCCCAGTTGCCGTGTGTTCGGAGTTAGTTGGTATATGCCAGTGACCCGAGCAGTCGGGACGGAGCAGCAGTGAAGTAGGGGACGGGGCACCGGTGAGGAGCCGACAGCCAGTGCTGCTGGCGACACACATGAACTGTAAGACGGAGGGAGACTGTAGCAGAACGACCGTTTGTTGGTCGTTAAATTGGTCATCTCATCGGCTGACGTATATTAGGTCCTTTCTCCGTTTCCGGGCCTGGCAGTTGGTGGGTTGGCGTGGAGCAGTGAGGAGATCTCCGTGGAGCGTTGTTTGACTGGGACCACTGGCAGCCTCTATAGCGGTGTCGGAGTGTGTGGTGCTGTTTCCGTTGCTACGAGATTCGTTGCTCACCGAACCTGGACACGGAAGTTGAGTTTTGACTTAATCTAACAGCAAGTCACGACTGTTCACATTGTTTCGTTTGGAGTTCATTGTCAGCTGTTTGGATATTCCCTGCGAGCAACTACGTGTGTTTTCCAGTTGGCACATTTTAGCCACCTTCCAGTGGAGTTTCAATGTACTTTGTTACTTGAATTGAAGTTCACCAGCGGGATCTTCTGCCTTGTGGCCGTTAACTTTCCAGTTATCTGCCCTGGCCTTTGACGTAAATGCAGGCATGTATTTTCCTCATCGTTTTGTTGCTGTCCAGCACGGTGTGTTGTTTGAGAGCTCAATGTATAATTGTTTGTGGGCGCCAATACCTTGTACGTTGTTCCATTGAATTCCCTATTGTTTGCTGGTCGGGTGAAGCGGAGGTCGTCTTGTCGGTGGGTCCGTTGACTGTCTGTCGGTTGGGTTGTCTTCGGATCGACAATGGCTGGTCCGACTGCCTGTCTCACCTAAGCGAGCGTTAGAGTTTGAATTGCAGGCCGACCCTTGGAACTTCTTAGCGCCCTTGAGTGTACTGCCTTTTCTTGTTTGTTCTTGTTGTTTGTACTTGTATGGCTTCTAGCCGATTTTCAGATTAAGATTGTTTTGCCCTTAAGACGTCAGATGGTTTGGGCCTTCAGCCTAATTTAAGAAGTGTTTGCTGTAAATCCTTTCGCATTTTTTAAATTAATGTTATTCAGTCTTAAGTGTTAGGCCTTCAGCCAATTTTGAATTTAAGTTGTTTTGCTCTTAAAGTGTCAGATTCTTTGGGCCTTCAGCGTAATTAAGTAACTGTTTTAAGCCTTTTAAATATATGATTTTGGTTGAGCTTTAAGGTTTGGCTTTCAGCCGTTTTTAAATTAAAGTGGTCTTGCCCTTAAGGCATGTGATCATACAGCACATTCTGCCGCTAATTAAGTTAAAAAACTAAAGCTGTATTTTTTCTTTAAAAACACTTTTCTTAGCTCTTGTAATGTTGATCAAATAAAGGTTGTATATTCGACTGTAACTGACAGCCTCTTATTTTGGCCCCTTTCCACAACTTAAATTGCCTGTCCTGTCCTGCGGGTCTAGCAGGGCGTCTCAGTTATACTTAGATGCGGTGCCCCAATACAGATTTCAGACTGGGTAATAAACAATGCCTCCCCCCATGAACCATGGACCTTGCCGTTGGTGGGGAGGCTTGCGTGCCTCAGCGATACAGATGGCCGTACCGTAGGTGCAACCACAACGGAGGGATATCTGTTGAGAGGCCAGACAAACGTGTGGTTCCTGAAGAGGGGCAGCAGCCTTTTCAGTAGTTGCAGGGGCAACAGTCTGGATGATTGACTGATCTGGCCTTGCAACATTAACCAAAACGGCCTTGCTGTGCTGGTACTGCGAACGGCTGAAAGCAACGGGAAACTACAGCCGTAATTTTTCCCGAGGACATGCAGCTTTACTGTATGATTAAATGATGATGGCATCCTCTTGGGTAAAATATTCCGGAGGTAAAATAGTCCCCCATTCGGATCTCCGGGCGGGGACTACTCAGGAGGATGTCGTTATCAGGAGAAAGAAAACTGGCGTTCTACGGATCGGAGCGTGGAATGTCAGATCCCTTAATCGGGCAGGTAGGTTAGAAAATTTAAAAAGGGAAATGGATACGTTAAAGTTAGATATAGTGGGAATTAGTGAAGTTCGGTGGCAGGAGGAACAAGACTTCTGGTCAGGTGACTACAGGGTTATAAACACAAAATCAAATAGGGGTAATGCAGGAGTAGGTTTAATAATGAATAGGAAAATAGGAATGCAGGTAAGCTACTACAAACAGCATAGTGAACGCATTATTGTGGCCAAGATAGATACGAAGCCCACACCTACTACAGTAGTACAAGTTTATATGCCAACTAGCTCTGCAGATGATGAAGAAATTGAAGAAATGTACGATGAAATAAAAGAAATTATTCAGATAGTGAAGGGAGACGAAAATTTAATAGTAATGGGTGACTGGAATTCGAGTGTAGGAAAAGGGAGAGAAGGAAACATAGTAGGTGAATATGGATTGGGGCTAAGAAATGAAAGAGGAAGCCGCCTAGTAGAATTTTGCACAGAGCACAACTTAATCATAGCTAACACTTGGTTTAAGAATCATGAAAGAAGGTTGTATACGTGGAAGAACCCTGGAGATACTAAAAGGTATCAGATAGATTATATAATGGTAAGACAGAGATTTAGGAACCAGGTTTTAAATTGTAAGACATTTCCAGGGGCAGATGTGGACTCTGACCACAATCTATTGGTTATGACCTGTAGATTAAAACTGAAGAAACTGCAAAAATGTGGGAAATTAAGGAGATGGGACCTGGATAAACTGAAAGAACCAGAGGTTGTACAGAGTTTCAGGGAGAGCATAAGGGAACAATTGACAGGAATAGGGGAAAGAAATACAGTAGAAGAAGAATGGGTAGCTCTGAGGGATGTAGTAGTGAAGGCAGCAGAGGATAAAGTAGGTACAAAGACGAGGGCTGCTAGAAATCCTTGGGTAACAGAAGAAATATTGAATTTAATTGATGAAAGGAGAAAATATAAAAATGCAGTAAATGAAGCAGGCAAAAAGGAATACAAACGTCTCAAAAATGAGATCGACAGGAAGTGCAAAATGGCTAAACAGGGATGGCTAGAGGACAAATGTAAGGATGTAGAAGCTTATCTCACTAGGGGTAAGATAGATACTGCCTACAGGAAAATTAAAGAGACCTTTGGAGAAAGGAGAACCACGTGTATGAATATCAAGAGCTCAGATGGCAGCCCAGTTCTAAGCAAAGAAGGGAAGGCAGAAAGGTGGAAGGAGTATATAGAAGGTTTATACAAGGGCGATGTACTTGAGGACAATATTATGGAAATGGAAGAGGATGTAGATGAAGACGAAATGGGAGATACGATACTGCGTGAAGAGTTTGACAGAGCACTGAAAGACCTGAGTCGAAACAAGGCCCCCGGAGTAGACAACATTCCATTAGAACTACTGACGGCCTTGGGACAACCAGTCCTGACAAAACTCTACCAGCTGGTGAGCAAGATGTATGAGACAGGCGAAATACCCTCAGACTTCAAGAAGAATATAATAATTCCAATCCCAAAGAAAGCAGGTGCTGACAGATGTGAAAATTACCGAACTATCAGTTTAATAAGCCACGGCTGCAAAATACTAACGCGAATTCTTTACAGACGAATGGAAAAACTGGTAGATGCAGACCTCGGGGAGGATCAGTTTGGGTTCCGTCGAAATGTTGGAACACGTGAGGCAATACTGACCTTACGACTTATCTTAGAAGAAAGATTAAGAAAAGGCAAACCTACGTTTCTAGCATTTGTAGACTTAGAGAAAGCTTTTGACAATGTTGACTGGAATACTCTTTTTCAAATTCTAAAGGTGGCAGGGGTAAAATACAGGGAGCGAAAGGCTATTTATAATTTGTACAGAAACCAGATGGCAGTCATAAGAGTCGAGGGGCATGAAAGGGAAGCAGTGGTTGGGAAAGGAGTGAGACAGGGTTGTAGCCTCTCCCCGATGTTATTCAATCTGTATATTGAGCAAGCAGTAAAGGAAACAAAAGAAAAATTTGGAGTAGGTATTAAAATTCATGGAGACGAAGTAAAAACTTTGAGGTTCGCCGATGACATTGTAATTCTGTCAGAGACGGCAAAGGACTTGGAAGAGCAGTTGAACGGAATGGACAGTGTCTTGAAAGGAGGATATAAGATGAACATTAACAAAAGCAAAACGAGGATAATGGAATGTAGTCAAATTAAATCGGGTGATGCTGAGGGAATTAGACTAGGAAATGAGACACTTAAAGTAGTAAAGGAGTTTTGTTATTTAGGAAGTAAAATAACTGATGATGGTCGAAGTAGAGAGGATATAAAATGTAGACTGGCAATGGCAAGGAAAGCGTTTCTGAAGAAGAGAAATTTGTTAACATCGAATATAGATTTATGTATCAGGAAGTCGTTTCTGAAAGTATTTGTTTGGAGTGTAGCCATGTATGGAAGTGAAACATGGACGATAACTAGTTTGGACAAGAAGAGAATAGAAGCTTTCGAAATGTGATGCTACAGAAGAATACTGAAGATAAGGTGGATAGAGCACGTAACTAATGAGGAGGTATTGAATAGGATTGGGGAGAAGAGAAGTTTGTGGCACAACTTGACTAGAAGAAGGGATCGGTTGGTAGGACATGTTTTGAGGCATCAAGGGATCACAAATTTAGCATTGGAGGGCAGCGTGGAGGGTAAAAATCGTAGAGGGAGACCGAGAGATGAGTACACTAAGCAGATTCAGAAGGATGTAGGTTGCAGTAGGTACTGGGAGATGAAGCAGCTTGCACAGGATAGAGTAGCATGGAGAGCTGCATCAAACCAGTCTCAGGACTGAAGACAACAACAACAACAATAAACAATGTAACAGAAGTGCTTTTAGTTCTTAGTTCTCCGGAGGCTAAATCTGGAGTACTCATTGAAGGGGATGGGAGACCATCTATCATTAAAATATTGAAAGAGAGCGACTGTTTTGGTTTGATTGAAAATGGCAATAGCCCTTATTGTTATACTAACAACTAATTAAAAAATCACTATATTTTGATTAACTCTTTTTTGGGACAGAATATTTTCTAATCACTGCCAACTGGCAAGTTAGTAGACAACCATTCTTGGCATTATATACGACGTACCCCATGCAGTCGCATATTCTAAGGCAGCGTTACTGTCCCCTCCGCCACGGCCACAGGCCCACTGCCGGTACCGACAACCCACGGCCAGCCAAGGCTCTACACGCGACACTCACTCTACCTCGACCAGGCCACTGCCCGCTGAACTGTCTGTTATTTCTCAAACACCCGTTCCTCAGCGGGCACCGCCACCCAGGAAACCGGAAGTTCGTTCCGCCAAAAGCGGAGAAAGAGCACAAGCTATGAACAATCGATACTAGAGGACAGGTCGCAGGGATTGCTGGCGCGCGGCAGAAAAAGCTTTGCAACTACCGGAGATGACAGCAAAGATATTCACAGAAATCGAAGTTGTAAACTCTGTATAGGAATCGAATACAACTTGTTCCACATACGCACTTTCAAAGGTAAATAGATGCCGAGATTGTCAAGCTGTTTTGTTCTCGTCCACACTATCATCGTGATCGTACTGTAATCCGCTATTAATATGTACAGCATATTTCTTCAGAAACGCCAAAGGGTTATGTTTCGCTGGAGAAAACTCGTAGTTATTTTAAGGCAAGTGAGAGACAGGCCACAGTTTTAGCAGCATTTGGTGTCCCATGAAGTGTCGCTTCAAGGCTTTTGTGACGGACCGAAAAGAGGAAGAGTCCTCACTGTAAAGCAAAGTCATATATCATTGTTGGCTGAGAACTGCCTAATTGGAAAATATTTTCTTCCCTTCGCGTACAGTGTCACCTTGCCTCCGTGAATTCTGATAGTTGTGTGTATAAGTGTATATGGTAAGTGGATGCGACTATAGTGCACGTTTGCGTAGTGTGGCGCAAAGTCTGATGATCGGGATACCTACGACGTATCACTCCTAACTATTGAATCAAGACCTTTGGCACCTCTACCGCAGACCAGTGTATGACATTACTGTAGGTAACTGAAAACTGATCAAGATTCAGCTGGCCTCATTCACTGAAGTGTTTTGTTGGCGTGTTTCCGTGGTCCCCTGCACCGCCGCCAACCCGCAACGTAGCAGCGCTACGCGGGTCATCCCTCCAGCTCCGCAGGCAGACCGGCCGAAGTCAACCGAACTTGGCCTGACTTGCTGGAAGCAGGCTAACTCAAAGGGCACCCGCAAGAGAAACAGAGGCCGCCACATCTACGGACTTTTTGCTGCATCCGCAGCGCGAGTTTCCTCAGGCAGTTCTAACCCTCATGGCTAGACCGATAGCTGTCTAGTAGTTATGCGCCATGCTGGTATAACTGCCCTTGCCCGGCGAACAGCTGGCAGAATTGGAAGATCGGCTGCACCGCGCCGCTGTACGAACTCCATGTCGCCCTTGTAACCCCAGGACCACCGCGCATCTTGACCCGCTGCTCCGGCCGTGGATTCTGATGCTGGAACTCCTTCTACTGCTCGTGAGGTCGAACTTATTTTCTGCCTACTGTTTATCGGTAAGAAGATACTCTGCTTCTGTCTGCAAGAGAATTCAGAAGCTAGTCTCGCGCGGAGATTTGCTTGTGTTGTTTTCCAGAGAACTTCCAGTTGTCACAGGAGTCATACTTTTATTTTGAAGAAGGATTTTCTTATTTGTTTAGATCTGCTAACAAATCGCAGAACCCATATTTGTGAATAGAAACTGACTGTGTCAATAACTTTATTTTTGAGTGTAATCAGCTCACTTATTATGGGAGTGCCCCAACCCAGGACACTTCAACTGTATTCTTGAAAGTGCAATGTAGGCTGCACATTGATTAATAGAAAGTTTTTATTCGTAGGTGTAAATGTGTATCCTACTACTAAAATGTCTACTTTGATAGCACACGCGTAGCATGTTGTTCCAGGATCCGTCATTGGAGGCATTTGAACTTTCGTTTCTCGTTTAAGAAGGAGTAAGTTGCCTCTTTCCACATGTCACACCAAATTTACCTTTGACACTGATCTTCTGCCGATTTCTTATTTACTGCATAAATTCGAAAAGGTAAAAATTCTTGGCGGACGTACACGCAGTCATTCGAAGCAAGAAACAGTCACTAAACCCCAACCGGTCACACATAAGACAAAGTGTGTGCGGTAACTAAAAACCTCATTTCAGCACATGCATAAACAGTGGCACTGGTACAAATAGCAAGCTCACATAAATGAAAAATCTGACCTTTACTATTCCGAAATTATTAACACGCTGATGTGGTGAGATGGTTTAATACTGACTGTGAGCTAAAGCAGTATGACCATTGCTCAACAAGACACTGAATGCTGCCTGCTGGCTTTGCGGTCATGTGACTCGGTAAGGAAAATATACTAGTTAAACAGAACACATCTGCGACGCTATTGGGCACCATCTCCGTGTCCAAAAGTCATTAACCCGTAATTTTCCGATACTGTGCGACCTGAGCAAAGACACAAATACCTCTGGAAACTTGTCGAATCCCTGCCACATAGAATCACTACAACGGTGGACCAGCATTCTGTTATTCACGCGTTCCTAATGTCTGGTCTTTAGAAATGGAGGGTCAGAGGAATAGGCGTGTGATCAAAATGGACTGCCGTGCACGCTCTGCAACTTACTCTCTTGGTGGTCACAAGGTTGGTATGGAGTTCTTGTGGAAGAGCGTTACATTTATATACCACCGCGGCTGACAAATGCTGGATAGCCCTTGCTGCATACAGACATGCTGTAGCACGTCTCTATACGTGCTAGGTGGGGTTTTAGTCCTGTGGTTACAAGAGCTCCTCCGTCTTCACTGATTGATGTCCGCATTATTGTCCACATAATTTAAGTCAAGCCGATTGTATCTTGTAAGACGAAAATTAGAGATGGGTACCATGTCAAAATAACATTGAGTGCAACGGTAACTGTGTGCTGTCCAAAGATTTGAAGATCAAAAGCCGATGAAACATTATGCCTACCCACACGATAACAGCTGGATAATCAAAACGATCAACCTCGACAATGTTTCTGGGCGCATTATCGTTCACACTTGTCGCCGTATGAGGGTACATCTAACACGAAGTAACGTGCAATGAAAAGCAATATTTCCATGTGTCATAAGGTGAGACACACAGACAGTATTGCTGTGATACAGTAACAATAGAACGAAAACATAAAATAATTAAGACTTCTTTTAAGAAAGTACAGTACTGGATTCAAATGTGTGATTAAGCAGTGAAATATCTCCAGGTTCCAATGCATGTGGTGTTTTTTGAACCTGGATAGAAGGGAAGCTTAATGCTTCAGTAGTTAGAGGCGGAAATTTGTAACAGGATAATCGGTAATGGCGAAAGGTATTAATTTCAGTTGCTCTTCTTCGACAAAAGAATAGCGTCAGTGGCACAGCAACAGAGAAAAATTGGCATGGGCAGTATCAGATGGAAATTGCCCACCTATTTAAAATTACAACAGAGATCGGCAGTTTGGAAAAATGTGGTCATATGTTCTCATTATCGTGAAGTAATCATTACATTTTCTATAACTCGTTGCAGGAAGAGAAATTTGCAGTTACAACAACATTAAAACTAAAACGCTATAAACAACAGAAACCTACAGAGCATTTAATGTCCTAGTGAGGGAAGTGGACGTAACAGTGAGACTAGTAATTCTTCTTAGTGTGTAGTCTTAGCTCTTTAAGGAATACATTAAGTTTACTTGTACTGGTTGCATTTCAATAGGCTGATTACGCTGTATAATTTGGTTGTGTTGCTGAATGTATTGGTAGTCACGAATTGCAAGTTCGTTACTGTTCACTTGCATGTAACCCCTTGTCAGACTAATCAAAATCCTTATTAACTGAGACAAGGATCAGCATAATTGACTTGTGAAATGTGTGTTAACAACTGTTCTCATAGATACTGTGTGTGACAAAACTTCAAAAACGCAGATAGTAAATCAAGAAAATATTTCTATTGGTCCATGCCAGCGCAGATCTGCTGCCTTTAGTTGCCATCAAATAGATATACAAAACACAGCAGCAATAATCCTTACCACTGTATGACAGATCAGAGTTAATGTGATGTAAAGCTACATCAATAGCAATTGTATGGCTTGAGGAATGAGGGGTGGGGCTGCACGATAATCAGCAGGTACAGCCGTTTCACTGTCATTTAAAAACATTAGTGAACCACAGGTAGAAGGTGGGGACGGGCGGGATTAGCCGAGCGGTCTCAGGCGCTGCAGTCATGGACTGTGCGGCTGGTCCCGGTGGAGGTTCGAGTACTGCCTCGGGCATGGGTGTGTGTGTTTGTCCTAAGGATAATTTAGGTTAAGTAGTGTGTAAGCTTAGGGACTGATGACCTTACCAGAAGTCCCATAAGATTTCACACGCATTTGAACATTTTTGTAGAAGGTGGGGAGGTGGAGTTTATGCAGCAGCAATGGGTACCGTTCACGTGGACGTGGAGGAGGCACAGCAGCACATCTTTGTGTAGTCATGCTTCTCATTTACATGACAGATGTGTTGCAGGCTGTGCGTTTCCGAAATGTAGTCTGCTGTCTGTAGCCACGCAGTCCTATGTGACAGAGGCCGCACGATAAAAGTAAGCCATGACTTGTTATTGGTAGCTCACTGCGTAAGACTGATAAAGATTCGATTCCCACAACGACATAACCGCATTATTCAGTAGTAGTGCAATTCTTCACGTTATGAATCATATTTCACCAGCGTATATCATAACATCCTTCACATACTTTACTGATCTCTGAATGAATCAGAGGAACAGGGATTTTCCAACGCTGATAACGTTTACACAGATGTTGTCGAATGGCTACGTCCCTAAGGAGCGGACTTCTATCATCGAGAAACTGAGTGATTGGGAGAACGTTCCGACTGTTGTTTACAGCTTTGGTGACCATGCCAATATGTGTGTGTGTGTGTGTGTGTGTGTGTGTGTGTGTGTGTGTGTTTGTGTGTGTGTCACTTTGCTGTGCAGCATTCATTAAAAAGTACTCATACAAGGAAGGTAACTGTAAAGAAATGTAACAGAAGAAACAATTCAATTTATCGTCAGAAGAGACAAATTCAGAAATGATCAGGAAAATGAAGGTATACAGATATGTCACTAAGGAATGAAATCAATTAGAAGACTAATGAAGGTAAATCGAAATGTGAATAAATTATGTAGGAAACAGTCGTCAGAAGGATACTGTCGGCTTCTAGACAAATTAATATAGTTTTTTTCGAGAATGAAAGTGACAAAGAAACTTCACTGTTAAATACGGAGGAGAGAGCAGATGTGTGCAAGTAGCACATACAGGTCATCTGCATGCGGACGAACTGTCTGCAGATGTGACGGAAGAAGCACCAATTGCTACCGATCAGCAATACATAGAATAACAAGTATTAGAAACATAGGCTGACACAGACTGCAGCAAATAATACGCAGAAGATGACTGACATCTCTTCATGGTCTGAAATCTTTGGAGGAAGTGCCAGGTAAACAAATATTCAAGAAAGTATGTACAATCTATGATACAGTAGACGTCTAAGAACCACATACAGACGAAATGGAAAGAAAATGTAGGGTCTGTTAGATGACGATCAGTTGGGCTTTCGGAAAATTTTGACGTTGAGTTAGGAAATGGATGTAAGACCTAAGAAAAAAAATACTTTCATATGACCTGTCGGTTTAGAAAAAGCGACCACGAAGTAAAATTTCAAAATTCTCACGGAAACGTCTATACGTTATTGACAAGGCTTTTAATACACTATCTGAACAAGAACCAGGAGGAAGGCCTAGGCAGACGAAACGCTGCAAGGCAAATATGCAGCTTTCCTCACCTACTGCTTAACCTGTACATCGAAGAAAAGTGATGGAAATAAAGGAAAGGTGCAACAGCCGCATTTAAATTCATGGCCACAGGATATCAATGATAAAATTCGCTGATGGCATTGAAACCCGCTGTGAAACTGTGGGAGACATGGATTCTGTTGAATGGTAGTAGGCAAAGTGCAGGCATTCATTTACCTTAGAAGCAAAATAATGCACGACGCACAAAGCTAAGAGAATATTACAAGCATACTAGCACAGGTAAAGACAGAACTCCTCGCTAAAAGACATCCACCTCTGTCTTAGTATGAAAAAGATGCTCTCTGAGAAAGTAAGTCTGACAATACTACACGCAAGTTGATCATGAACAAATAGTTGAGCACGTTAGGTGTATCCGCTCATGGCTGATTTCAGGGTACTCTTTGATTCACCGCATTCAAAATATACCCAGTACTACGCGCCTGAATTCCATGTGTCATACAACACTGAAATATTCAGCAACTGGAGACACTATGCTGAACTGAGTGGAACGGTAGTGAGGTGCCATCCGGTTTTTAGTGTGTTGAGTTTGTGGCTGGTATTTTCCACACCAGTCGGGGACAGTTATTCTTGAAGTATACTCTACTTTCTGCTGTTTTCACTGTTATGGCAAAACAAATTAGAGTATTCTAGCTCCTTCGAATGGACGTTCTCTGTCTACAGTTTGAATAGCTGATATTAGGTCATTAGTTAGTCAGAATTTAATACTCGTGTGCCAGTACACATCCTTAAGGCAGCCCTTCACTATGAATTGTCTCCGACATGAGCAACTTCTGACCTTGAAAGAGTAGTACGTGAGCTTATTCATAAAGTGTTATTGTATTTTGTCTTGTATACAAATTTTCAGTTTAACCAGAAGCTCATCTAGCCATACCGCCTGACACGCAGCTGGTACTTCGATAAAAGGCAGTCTTCTCTGAGCTACTTCCAGCGTCAATTGTCTACACTGTTTCAAAGCAAACACTGAACATAGAAGCTAATATACCCATTATATTGCTGTCAGTCTATCACTATTGTGCAAAGAACGCGTTCAGAATTCAGTTTCATTTTTAAAGCTAATAAAACAAAGTCTGCACGACAGGCTGCCGTACCATTTCAGTTGATGTAATTTTTAGTATTTTATATAATTAAGATATTTGTTCAAAACACAGTACAATTCAGAATGGATACATTTGTTAGCAAGCGACTGTGATTATTTAATGCACAGCGATGCATTGATAAGTATTACAGGAAACATAAAATCTATTTTTTATGTATTTTATTGATGTTCTATATGACTCCTCCGTCAGACGCCCAGTAGCTAACCGATAATCTAGCTGACGCCACATATTCTGATGTACATGTCGAGTCACCGATGAGTGTGGATTTGACATGCGCAGTTGGAATTCTTGAAAGGTTTCCGGCAAAGGAGGCGCACACACGAGTTCTTTCACATAACATCAGAAAAATATGCCCATGTCTGTCAAGTCGGAAGATTTAGGTGGCCGAGTGCAGAACGCAATGCCGTAATATCCAATACGATCAATCCAGTGGTCTGGAAAGCGTTGACTAAAAATTTGGGAACCTCCCTAGATCAAAGTGGGGACGCTCCATAGTGCTGAAAGATGTAATCCGCAGACTCTTTATTTAGCTTTGGCGTCAGCCATTGGTCAAGTAATGCGAGGAACATATTTGTTGAAACACTTTGTTGAAATGGATCGGACTGTCTTTACGCTGAGATCGCACAGAAAAATTTAAATTTCTGCGTGTCGTGGTCGAAATTTTGAACAGTCTTTTATTATCTATGTAATTATTAGCGGAGTATGGCTATGATTTAAGCAGTTACAGCTGTTTGTAAATGACTTATTCATTTTTAATTGCCCCGTATAAGAGAAATAATATGTAACTGGGGCAGTATTTTTAAGCTTCAATTTAAAGAAATGCGTATCCCGGAAACTAGACGTAGATAAGTAATTAATCGTTGATTAGTGGTTGCAATGTTCTTTGTCGGTGTAGGAATATTTCATTATGACAGGTAACCGTGGAGTCGCCAGACCCTGTGTTCGTCAGTCTAGTGTCAGCCATTCCGGATGGGCAACACACTAGATGTCTGTACATTTTCACAACAATCTCATGAATGGGGCCGGGAGACGAGGGCTCTCCACTTTAGATGTGCTTTGGCTTCTGTGTTCTCCACTGTCCACCAGGTGGACAGCCTGCCGTGAGTGCCGCTGTTCAGGCAAATTCACCGCCGATGGGGCGTTTATCGACATCGAGGGTACGAGGGGGGCTTCCAGCAGCTCATTCGTGCTGTAAAAGCGGATAGGCGAGCATAGAGCTGCAGCTCACTGGCGAGTGATACGCGAATGCCGACGTGCACAACATGCTAACAAAAACCCCTACCACAAACACTCTCTCGCTAGGGGGTACAGACGACGCCGTCGCTCAGAAATAGCACTCGTAAATGTTTATGGTAGTGCGCAACGAACAGAACGTGTATTTTTCTGCTGCTCACTCGTATCGGAAAGATGGGAAAAAGAGCGTATCAGAGAAGAGAAAAAGAAAATCCCTTTACTAATATGCCCGATGAATTTCGGAAGATGCTCAAACAACTCCCGTCCATACCCAATTCTATGATTCTCTGTTTCTAGCTACAATTAACGATGTTTAAAAGAACCTTCCTCTGACAACCGAAGACCTCTGAAACTAAAACTCCTCATATTATAGAGCAAAACAATTAAAGACCTTAGGCAGTTACAGTTAATTATTTTTGCCACCAATAAATTCTTGATAGTGACAACTGACTCTGCAAGTGAAGGTTAAGAGTTGGTTTTTAGTATGCTCAAGCAGAGAAATCACTGTAATAAACCTAAGAAATTTTTCACGAAATACAGTCTAGACAATGTAAATATCACCTGTTACTTTCGAAACTATATCCAAGGTATACCAACAACAGTGTCTGGCTGCAAGTTTGAGTGTTACTGAAGAAACGTAAAGAGAGACAGTAACAATTATACCGTGATGTCGGGTTTAAACATTAATATTGAGAATAAATGTATACAACTTAGAGAAATCTTGTAAAATAACTGTTGAGTAATAACAAAATCATAAACGGAGACGTCGAAACCTTCAACATTCGCTTGTGTGTTTATAATGAAACATAAATTTCACCGGGATAGTACACATCGTCAAATGCCACTGATGAATTTATAGACATAGACTTATTGCAGATAATTATCATTTATTTTGTGCTCTATTTTGTAATGTGACTGCTCTCACAGTACTGCATTACCAGATTTAAGTTTGAACGATTGTTCATCGTGTGAGGCTAATAGAATCTGTGTAAAAGTCGGCACTATGGCCAAAAACTTCAGCTTCGTTGCAATTGACGTACGTGAAAAATCGTCAGCGCTAACCAGAAAGGGGCAAAGTGGCTAATAAATCGTCGTACGCAATTGGCACGTTGGTGAAATTATTCATGCTCATACAAAAAGCTAATAAAAAACGAAGAGATATTCGCAGCTTACAAATTGGCCTAGAAACCTTTTTTCTACTCCCTTTACGAATTTCTGGCAGGAGTTAAGACAAATTTAGATGACCCTTGGAAAGGAATCGACAATTTGCTTAGCTCAGGTAATGGCTTAAGGGTGAACGAAGAAAAGGCGTCGCTTATGATGAGTAGGTGAAAGGAGAGCTGTCTAGCATAAAATTCGGAAACGGCAGGGGTTAGTGGACAAGGGAAAGAGTTTAGGAAATAAAGCTGAAAGGAGACCGTTCTGACAACGCTTACTGTGCTCTTCTCCGTAGCGAGAGTAGATCGCAGCATCTTTCTCGTTTAGTTTCGGCATATATTCAAATCAGCCAATCAGCAACGCGGCCATTTTCGCTGTAGAGTGGAACACACGGTGAGCCGGAAGCGTTGTTTTCTGCTCTGTGTACGATTCTACTCTGGACGTCTGTTTTGTTTGCCCTGGTTGGTGTGGGAGATTATGAGCCGCCAACTTCAGGTTAAATTACGGTAGGCTGCCTACTCCTCGTCATTCTTCCAATACTTTCCGATTCAACTGGCACTGTAATTTTTCCTAACGCTGTTTAAAATGCTCTTTCGATTCTTTGTAGTGAATTGATCCGCTCTACCACGCACTGCTCCAACATCCGTGATTTCTCAGTTCTCTTTATGGGGGAATTTCATGGTCTATCCCAAATACACTCCTGGAAATTGAAATAAGAACACCGTGAATTCATTGTCCCAGGAAGGGGAAACTTCATTGACACATGCCTGGGGTCAGATACATCACATGATCACACTGACAGAACCACAGGCACACAGACACAGGCAGCAGAGCATGCACAATGTCGGCACTAGTACAGTGTATATCCACCTTTCGCAGCAATGCAGGCTGCTATTCTCCCATGGAGACGATCGTAGAGATGCTGGATGTAGTCCTGTGGAACGGCTTGCCATGCCATTTCCACCTGTCGCCTCAGTTGGACCAGCGTTCGTGCTGGACGTGCACACCGCGTGAGACGACGCTTCATCCAGTCCCAAACATGCTCAATGGGGGACAGATCTGGAGATCTTGCTGGCCAGGGTAGTTGACTTACACCTTCTAGAGCACGATGGGTGGCACGGGATACATGCGGACGTGCATTGTCCTGTTGGAACAGCAAGTTCCCTTGCCGGTCTAGGAATGGTAGAACGATGGATTCGATGACGGTTTGGATGTACCGTGCACCATTCAGTGTCCCCTCGACGATCACCAGAGGTGTACGGCCAGTGTAGGAGAACGCTCCCCACACCATGATGCCGGTTGTTGGCCCTGTGTTCCTCGGTCGTATGCAGTCCTGATTGTGGCGCTCACCTGCACGGCGCCAAACACGCATACGACCATCATTGGCACCAAGGCAGAAGCGACTCTCATCGCTGAAGACGACACGTCTTCATTCGTCCGTCCATTCACGCCTGTCGCGACACCACTGGAGGCGGGCTGCACGATGTTGGGGCGTGAGCGGAAGACGGCCTAACGGTGTGCGGGACCGTAGCCCAGCTTCATGGAGACGGTTGCGAATGGTCCTCGCCGATACCCCAGGAGGAACAGTGTCCCTAATTTGCTGGGAAGTGGCGGTGCGGCCTCCTACGGCACTGCGTAGGATCCTACGGTCTTGGCGTGCATCCGTGCGTCGCTGCGGTCCGGTCGCAGGTCGACGGGCACGTGCACCTTCCGCCGACCACTGGCGACAACATCGATGTACTGTGGAGACCTCACGCCCCACGTGTTGAGCAATTAGGCGGTACGTCCACCCGGCCTCCCGCATGCCCACTATACGCCCTCGCTCAAAATCCGTCAACTGCACATACGGTTCACGTCCACGCTGTCGCGGCATGCTACCAGTGTTAAAGACTGCGATGGAGCTCCGTATGCCACGGCAAACTGGCTGACACTGACGGCGGCGGTGCACAAATGCTGCACAGCTAGCGCCATTCGACGACCAACACCGCGGTTCGTGGTGTGTCCGCTGTGCCGTGCGTGTGATCATTGCTTGTACAGCCCTCTCGCAGTGTCCGGAGCAAGTATGGTGGGTCTGACACACCGGTGTCAATGTGTTCTTTTTTCCATTTCCAGGAGTGTATTACAGAATTTTATTCAATAAAAGTAACTCAGGAAAACAGCCCACTTGATAATTTTATGGAAAGAACATGGTGATCTCATTTTTTTCAATTGGGTGTTGTGAAGTTTTTATTTTTGGAGGTTATTTGTAATTACATTTTGGGGAAATAAATGCACAATTAAGGTGCGTCGACAGTAACCCTTGTCCGGACATTTTCTTTATTGTAACCATAGTATTTAAATTGTCTGAAGATGCTTTTCATGATCAGAAAAGTCATCAATATTGTATTCTCAATACGAGTGTCACCCACGCTGTGCGGAACATTACCTTCACGTATGAATAACTTCGCTATGGGGATCGATTAAGACGAGTATTTTGTTCCTAGGTAATATTCAGCGGAAAAGGTAAGTTTTCAGTCATACATCGCTGCAGCCGGTGGAGTCATTGCTGTGAGCTATAGATAACTTTGGTCTGCGATGCAAGATCAAGTTCAAGTACTTTTTCGTTTATAAATTTGAGTTACTTCGAGGTTTCGTCTAGGACTTTACGTCAGAACACTTTTCCATTACTTAATCATGGAGTAATTCATCTAGATAATTATTACTCAGGTACGACTGATCTTTTGTGTGATTCCGTCTCGCAAAAGACCTTTTCCTCCCTTACGTTACGCATTTATGGGTAACTTGCTGTGCTATCAAACTACCTACGATTATTCGATTACTATATCAGTATCAGGACAAATAGTGTCGGAAATGTACGTGAATGCTCGAAAGCCGACTTTAATTTAAGGTAGATACCAGTTATAAGACTGCGCAAGATGGTCGAAGTAAGAAAGATGTCTAAAGTACACTGGCGCAGGTGACGAAACCTTCTATGAATAAAAGTGCTGTACTGGTATGAATTATCAATAAGAAGCTGAGCATAAGTTCCTGAAAATGTACGTCTGCAACACAGCCCTGTGTTCTTTGGAAGTGATGTATGCAATTAGGACTAGAAGGAATTGGTAGGTTAATGGGACATGTGCTGTGGGTTCGAGATATAGTTAATGTAGGAGATACTAGAATATGCAAAATGGATTATAGAGCTTGTCGGCTGTAGATGTTATGTGTGTACAGGTAGCTTAGCGGAAGTCAGGAGATAAAGGTCAGCGTCAAATTGAAGCTGATCATGATATTAGAGTATGAAGTGGATCCATTACAGTCATACATCCTACCTATAATCAAGAAGCTGCACAGATCATTTTCTTAAAATTTTATTGTACACTTAAGGAATATCAATCCCTCCCCCAATGAATCATGGACCTTGCCGTTGGTGGGGAGGCTTGCTTGCCTCAGCGATACAGATAGCCGTACCGTAGGTGCAACCACAACGGAGAGGTATCTGTTGAGAGGCCAGACAAACGTGTGGTTCCTGAAGAGGGGCAGCAGCCTTTTCAGTAGTTGCAAGGGCAACAGTCTGGATGATTGACTGATCTGGCCTTGTAACAATAACCAACGCCCTTGCTGTGCTGGTACTGCGAACGACTGAAAGCAAGGGGAAACTACAGCCGTAATTATTCCCGATGGTATGCAACTTTACTGTATGATTAAATGATGATAGCGTCCTCTTTGGTAAAATATTCCGGAGGTAAAATAGCCCCCCATTCGGATCTCCGGGAGGGGACTACTTAAGAGGATGTCGTTATCAGGAGAAAGAAAACTGGCGTTCTACGGATCGCAGCGTTGAATGTCATTTCCGTTAATAGGAAAGGTAGGTTAGAAAATTAAAAAGAGGAAATGGATAGGTTAAAGTTAGATATAGTGGGAATTAGTGAAGTTCCGTGGCAGGAGGAACAACACTTCTGGTCAGGTGACTACAGGGTTATAAACACAAAATCAAATAGGGGTAATGCAGGAGTAGGTTTAATAATGAATAGGAAAATAGGAATGCGGGTAAGTTACTACAAATAGCATAGTGAACGCATTATTGTGGCCAAGATAGATACGAAGCCCACACCTACTACAGTAGTACAAGTTTATATGCCAACTAGCTCTGCAGATGACGAAGAAATTGAAGAAATGTATGATCAAATAAAAGAAATTATTCAGATAGTGAAGGGTGACGAAGATTTAATAGTCATTGGTCACTGGAATTCGGTAGCAGGAAAAGGGAGAGAAGGAAGCGTAGTAGGTGAATATGGATTGGGGTTAAGAAATGAAAGAGGAAGCCGCCTGGTAGAATTTTGCGCAGAGCACAACTTAATCATAGCTAACACTTGGTTTAATAATCTTGAAGGAAGGTTGTATACATGGAAGAACCCTGGAGATACTAAAAGGTATCAGATAGATTATATAATGGTAAGACATAGATTTAGGAACCATGTTTTAAATTGTAAGACATTTCCAGGGGAATATGTGGACTCCGACCACAATCTATTGGTTATGACCTGTAGATTAAAGCTGAAGAAACTGCAAAAAGGTGGGATTTTAAGGAGATGGGACATGGATAATCTGAAAGAACCAGAGGTTGTACAGAGTTTCAGGGAGAGCATAAGGGAACAATTGATAGGAATGGGGGGAAGAAATACAGTAGAAGAAGAATGGGTATCTTTGAGGTATGAAGTAGTGAAGGCAGCAGAGGATCAAGTAGGTGAAAAGACGAGGGCTACGAGAAATCCTTGGGTAACAGAAGAAATATTGAATTTAATTGATGAAAGGAGGAAATATAAAATTGCAGTAAATGAAGCAGACAAAAAGGAATACAAACGTCTCAAAAATGAGATCGACAGGAAGTGCAAAATGGCTAAGCAGGGATGGCTAGAGGACAAATGTAAGGATGTAGAGGCTTATCTCACTAGGGGTAAAATAGATACTACTTACAGGAAAATTAAAGAGACCTTTGGAATTAAGAGAACCACTTGTATGTACATCAAGAGCTCAGATGGAAACGCAGTTCTAAGCAAAGAAGGGAAGGTGGAAGGAGTACATAGAGGGTCTATACAAAGGCGAAGTACTTGAGGACAATATTATGGAAATGGAAGAGGATGTAGATGAAGATGAAATGGGAGATACGATACTGCGTGAAGAGTTTGACAGAGCACTGAAAGACTTGAGTCGAAACAAGGCCCCCGAAGTAGACAACATTTCATTGGAACTCTTGACGGCCTTGGGAGAGCCAGTCCTGACAAAACTCTACCATCTGGTAAGCAGGACGTATGAAACAGGCGAAATACCCTCAGACTTGAAGAAGAATATAATAATTCCAATCCCAAAGAAAGCAGGTGTTGACAGATGTGAAAATTACCAAACAATCAGTTTAATAAGTCACAGCTGCAAAATACTAAGACGAATTCTTTACAGACGGATGGAAAAACTAGTAGAAGCCGACCTCGGGGAAGATCAGTTTGGATTCCGTAGAAACACTGGAACACGTGAGACAATACTGACCTTACGACTTATCTTAGAAGAAGGATTAAGGAAACGCAAACCTACGTTTCTAGCATTTGTAGACTTAGAGAAAGCTTTTGACAATTTTGACTGGAATACTCTCTTTCAAATTCTAAAGGTGGTAGGGGTAAAATACAGGGAGCGAAAGGCTATTTACAATTTGTACACAAACCAGATGGCAGTTATAAGAGTCGAGGGACATGAAAGGGAAGCAGCGGTTGGGAAGGGAGTGAGACAGGGTTGTAGCCTCTCCCCGATGTTATTCAATCTGTATATTGAGCAAGCAGTAAAGGGAACAAAGGAAAAATTCAGAGTAGGTATTAAAATCCATAGAGAAGAAATAAAACCTTTGATGTTCGCCGATGACATTGTAATTCTGTCAGAGACAGCAAACTACTTGGAAGAGCAGTTGAATGGAATGGATAGCGTCTTGAAAGGAGGATACAAGATGAACATCAACAAAAGCAAAACGAGGATAATGGAATGTAGTCGAATTAAGTCGGGTGATGCTGAGGGAATTACATTAGGAAATGAGACACTTAAAGTAGTAAAGGAGTTTTTCTATTTGGTAGCAAAATAACTGATGATGGTCGAAATAGAGAGGATATAAAATGTAGACTGGCAATGGCAAGGAAAGCGTTTCTGAAGAAGAGAAATTCGTTGACATCGAGTATAGATTGAAGTATCAGGAAGTCATTTCTGAACGTATTTGTATGGTGTGTAGCCTTGTATGGAAGTGAAACATGGACGATAAATAGTTTGGACAAGAAGAGAATAGAAGCTTTCGAAATGTGGTGCTACAGAAGAATTCTGAAGACTAGATGGGTAGATCATATAACTAATGAGGAAGTATTGAATAGGACTGGGGAGAAGAGAAGTTTGTGCACAACTTGACCAGAACAAGTGAACGGTTGGTAGGACATGTTCTGAGGCATCAAGGGATGACCAATTGAGTATTGGAGGGCAGCGTGGAGGGTAAAAATTATAGAGGGAGACCAAGAGATGTATTCAGAAGGATATGGGTTGCAGTAAGTACTGGGAGATGAAGAAGCTTGCACAGGATAGAGTAGCATGGAGAGCTGCACAAACCAGTCTCAGGACTGAAGACCACAACGACAACAACAACAACAACCACAACAACAACACGCACTGGACACCGCAGATTTAAAATACTTCCTTGCATTTTTTCTTCACAATAAAAGAATACAATTTCCAGGAAGTTGATGCGATATGCCAAGATTCCAAACCACTGACGCTAGTATTTAAAAATACCATTTATTATGTTTCCATGCTCGTCGTCAAATACATAGAGTCCAGGAATCCTATGTAGTCAGTCCGGTAGACAAACAATTCAAACAATTCGTACTAATGAATTTTGTTACAAAATGAAGTGACACAATACTCAACTTCGCAATACCTGACGTGTCGCAGGCAAAGGGCGACATAAAAAAGTAAGCAATTTTCTTGAGTTGAGACAATCTCAAGTCTACTACATAGACAGTACAAGCGAAGTAACTGGAGTTGACGCTTCTATGCAAGTGCCTCATCCTGAAGCTGCTATTCAACTGGGCTCCGCCAGACGGTCGCCGTGCTATGTGCACTTCACATTGGGGCCTGTAGTGGGACGCGACATTGAAGCGTCAC
This sequence comes from Schistocerca gregaria, assembly GCF_023897955.1. NCBI lineage: Eukaryota > Metazoa > Arthropoda > Insecta > Orthoptera > Acrididae > Schistocerca > Schistocerca gregaria. Next base: position 604,656,825 of record NC_064920.1, read on the forward strand.
CCATTCACCAGTATCAGCACAGTTTGCCCCGTGAATAAAAGTTTAATTTAGTGATTTGTTTATGTATTTTGTAATGTTTGTGAATTATCTAAAATTTTGTATTTCTTTTTATGTTTAATGTACGGAGAGGGCGGTGCAACGAACGGAGGCAGAATCTTCACTACCGGGACCAGAGAGAAAATTGCTGGCCACTATACGTCGCGGGTCGACAGCCAAAGAGCAACAGAAGATCCTGAAACCGAGTTGTTGCGTCGTGCTTCTAAAAACTGGAAAAATAACAATTTTGTAATGTTTCTACAACAATGACGTCATAGAAAGTTTAATCATGTTGTAAATGTTCAGTCCTATCTTGTCAAGGTTCATATTCACGTCTGTATGTAGTATATATGAAGATAATAAACTACTGTATACTACAAAAGTTTAAATACGTGTTCCGAGAATTTATTTATAAAGAATTATATTAAGGAAGAAGTATTACTGATTTATTTGACAAGATTATTAATTTGTGACAACGTTCATCGCGAGTTTGAGTCTTAAAAGTTTGTTCAATGTGGTTTTAATATTTATTAAAGCAGATAACTTCCATTAATATAATTTCTGAGAAGAAACAAACGACGTCTAAATTGAAAAAAGTTTGCGCAAATCAATTGGACTGAGTGACCTAACTCTGCGCATACGACTCAAATGATGATGTTTTAATTACAGTTTCGTTCAAGAACCATTCCGAGACAACTTTAAAAAGAATTTAAATTATTTTGGAGTGTTTTGTAACTGACGTAAGTGACGAAGTCTGCACATGGTCATATAACAAAAGAAAATCATTTATACAAAACTTACGTCGTTACACTACAGGCCCCTGCTCCCACGTTGTCGTCCTAGAGAGGGACGGTCAGTGTGCTATTAACAGACGTCTTCTCACAGCTATCTCTTCTCTTTCGTTCCCGACTGGCGTGTTGGCGCTTCACTATACCCAATAACATGCCTCTCCCCCCCCCCTTTCCCCCAGAAAGCGACGGACTGTCGTCGTATAAGGAGTGCAACAGCGGGGAGAGGAGGCAGGAGCGTGGACGCTGTGATGGGCTGGAAGCTGTGGCTGCAGGGGACGACAGACAGTCAGTCGTACCCCACCATCCAGTCTTCCCTCTGGTGGAAACGCTCCCCGTAAAAACGGCCGGAAGGAGTACGCGTCCACCTCATGAGGCCCACAGCAAGATGAAGAAGGCGTTAGCTGCTATGGCGTGGGCGGGTCCACCTCCATCGGTAGGAAGAGAGGAGGCGGAAGAAGCGAAGGCTCCGTCTCCATGGGTCCTCCCGCAGTGTCGAGATGACACCCTCTGGCGGCTGCTATAGCCGTTCTGTCCTCGGGGTCCGCGAATCTGGGGGAACAGATACAGAAGGATCACCGTGCACATGACAGTGGCGAATTTGATTGTGATGTCGTCGCTGCAATCCGCCTGGACATGAAATGAGATACATGCATGCGCCGACGAAAGATCTGGCATCGCGCGAGCCGTTTGCTGCCACAAAAACCCTGAAAGACACGATATCATGCTGCGCGAAACGATACTTGCAACCTTCCTTCGCCACCGGATGCTGAAGATGATGGAGCAGTGTCAGATGGCGGCGGCTGTGAAGCAGTTCCGCCGGGATGGTCCATCTCGTGGATGCGAACGATAGGAGGCGAGAAACAGTTGCAATGCTTGATCCCTGGTGTGTTCGGTGCTAAGTTTGGAGATCTGCTCCTTGAAGGTTCTAGCGAAACGTTCCGCTTTGGCATTTGACTGTGGAAGGAACGGTGCACCAGTCAGATGCTTATGTCATTGCTTTCACAGAGTGTTTCTAATTCACTTGACATGAACTGAGAGCTGTTGTCCGGCGCTATGACTTCAGGCAAACCCTCGAGGCAAAAAAATAGAAAAGAACGACTGAACTGTGCTACGTGACGTTGTCGAGTTTATTGGCACAACAAAAGGAAACTTGCTATGAGAATGTACCACAATCAAGCAACGAGTGTTCCATAAAGATCGCGCAAAGTCTATGTGCACACGCTGCCATCGTTATTGCGACTTAGGCCAAGCAGAGACTTTTTGTGGCGGAGCCGACTGATTTTCCGCACATGTGTGACACTGTGACGACATCTGTTCTATCTGGGCGTCCATACACTGACATGTACAGTGTCGACGAGCTAACTGTTTCGTACGAACAATCCCCCAGTGTCCTTAGTGAAGTAACTACTACACTTCTTTTTGCAAAGCTTCGGGGATCAACACACGTGACTGTCCAATGTCATTTTGAACAAGACTCACACCTTGCTGTATAGAGAGAGTATCTGACGTGCAAAGTGTCAGTGCGCTACAGCGTTCTTTATGCTATGCAATGAGCGAGGCAAAAGTGTGCGGACGTATTTGACGAAAATCTGCTTCCGTGGCCAGTGTAATTTTCCTATTGTTCAGAGGAAAGGATTAAAGCAATTCAGAATCCTGAACATCGATGTGACAACAAGATACAGCAGAAGCGTCAATGTCTGTATCACGGCCAACTGGATGACGTGAAAGTGCATCCGCATTCCCATGTAAAGGTGTCGGACGATACACAATCTCGTACTGGTATTGAGATAGCAACCAAACCCATCTTTCTCATTTTTGGGCAGTTCGTACAAGAACATACTTCACCAGATGAAACAAGGACTGTAATGGCTTTGCTTCATTACTAAGCAGAATTTTCTGCCATACAAACAGTGGTGGAATTTGGTGACACCATACACAGTAGCTAGTGCCTCTTTATCAATTTGTGTACCGTTAAACGGAGCTTTGGGCCCAGTTTTGATGCGAATACGATAGGCCTGTCTTTATCACCAAATCTGAGCGAAAGCACTGCACCGATTCCATTAGAGGAAGCGCCCATTTGCAAACACAACTGGTTTGTCGGGATAGATCGCTGAGCAAGGCATCCTTAAGATATTGTTAATCTTCGTGGCACTCATCTGTACAAACAAAAGGGACGTTCTTGCGACACAAGCGATGGAATGGAGCCGTGAATTGTTCAGTATTCGTAACCGAAGATAACGGTTCATTTTCCCTAAGACTGACTGCAATTCCGTGACATTGCGTGGAACTGGCAGATCACGTATGGGTTAGAAATGTCACTGAAGAAGATGTACATTTTCTCAATTATGAAATGACCAAGTTACTGCAACTCAGGTATAAAGAAATCACGCTTGTCCAGTCTAGACTTCGGTCGTGCGTCAGGTAACACACGAAACCTCACGCAAATTTGCAATGTGTTCCTCAGGTGTACGACGTACTGCTACAATATCGCCCAAATAGTTTGAACAGTTTGGTACTTGAGCAGTTAGCTGTTCCAAATACCGTTGGAAAATGGCGCGTGGAAGGCAAATGCAAATATTTAAACAAGCCCAATGAGTGTTCAGAGCACACGATTTTTGGGATTCTTCATCTAGTGGTATTTCAAGATATGCGTGGCGAAAATCAATTTTCGAAAAGTAGCGACCAGAGCCTTATCTGTCGATGAGATCCTCTGGGTGTGGCAATGGAGAATTATCAATCACAGTTTGTGGGTTGACTTTAGACAAAGTTAACACAAAGGCGAATACGACCTAAAAGTTTGGGGAGAAAAACTAGTAGACTTGCCCCTTGACTAGCTTCTATGGGCGCAATAAGTCCGCTACTTTCCAAGTATTTAAGTTCAGCAGCGACTTTGTCCCATCAAAGGGAACAGTTCTCGCCCGGCAAAATTTCGGCTGAGCAGTGTCTTTCAGAGTGCAGCAAAATTGTTATGCTTGCCTAAACCTTCAGAAAATAGTTCAGGGAATTCTTTCAGCAAGCTAGTTACACTGTCTTGGGAATTGAAGGCAGTCACTGGTAACACATTTTCCTGAGTCCGAAAGCCAAATGAATCAAGACCAAATATGTTCTCGCAATTACGGGATTGTAGAACATTGAAAGTCATAGTTCACGTATGCAAATGATACATGGCAGGCAAGGTGCATTTTCTAAGGACGGGAACGTCTTGTCCATTATAAGCCGTCACGTACATGCTGGTTTTTGACAGGTGTGGGAAGCGTAACAGTTCACATGTGTCATGATTCAGCAATCTAACAGAGGCACCCATGCCCAACAGCAATTTCACATATTTTCCACCAACCTGCAAACGAACAAAAAGTTTGTTGAAGTGACATAGCACTGAAGAAACTGTTTGCTTGCTAGTTTGCTAATGGCCCCCCCAGCAGGCTTTCAATATACTGCATTGATTACATGGGCTTGTGACTAGATTTATGTGAGTGGGCATAATTCTTATGTTTGTTCCATTGCAAACATACGGATTGTACGTGAACTTTCTTGCCACAAGCGTAACACTGTGCTTGTCTGGACGGGCAGTATTGGCGTTTGTGCCGTGAGTAGCACTGAGGGCATGACTTAATTGTGTTCACCTGTTTAGAGAACTGTTTACGTTGCATGGTGCGTGCACCCTGTTACTGCCTACTGGGCCGGTCGCGAGCAAGGGACGACTCAACCCGATAAATTGGTGGCTGCTCAGATTTATCGGCCACTATAGCACCCGAAACAAACTGATCTAGAATTTGGATTATTTGCTGAAATGATGGATCTGACTGTTTCAAAATCTAAGTTTGACATCAGTTACATTGTTCGCAATCGCATCATGTCACTAACATCTGAACATAAAGAACCACAAGCACATTTGAATTTGCATTTCCTCGTCATTCCCTGCAGATCTGTTACCCACTCATGATAAGTTTGATCTGACCTTTTCTGGCAGTGAAAGAATTAGTATCGAGCTGCCACCACTTTGTCTTGTTGGTCAAAATAGTTACTTAGAGAATCTACAACCTGATCATTGGAAAGTTCACTCAGAGTGGCGCTAGGGAATAATTTCTGAATGAGGCGAAAAATTGCACTTCCTACAGTTGACATAAAGTTATGTAGTTTCACAGTACCTGGTACATTGTGAGCAATGATGTGGGCTTCATACTGGTGCAACCACTGGAGCCATCCCTCTTCTTTTTCATTAAACTGGCGAAAAGGCGATATGGCACTCGGAGTTTGTTGTTTGTGGCGCTGCAGGTGGCTTGAGTGGCGAGTAGCTGCTGTAGCGTGTATACTAGGGGCGCTATCTGTTGCGTTTGAAACTGAAGCAACTGCTGCGTTGCATCTGTAGCTAGTAGCTGAGGCGCCTGAGCAGGGGGTGCATGAGGTGGGTTGATCATTTTCCGATAAATAGACAAGGCAAGCAATATAAATAAGCACTGAAGCAAAGAAAAGTTTAGAAATGCCCACCTGAAAACACTGAATAGAAAAAACACTGTAAGAGACAGTCTTAAAATATGCAAACACACCCATGCAAAGAAAATACAAGGCAGAATTAGGGCACCAGCAAGACACAAAAGCCCACGACAAAACCAAACAGAAACAATCTGTACTGGCTCTGGAGCCTTAACAGATTGTCGCTATGGTGTTCATTCACCTCGTCGCCAAACATTATATCTCCATGCTTGTTGTTAAACATGTGGAGTCTAGGAATCCTACGTACTCGGTCTAGATAAACAATTCAAAGAAATCGTATTAATGAGTTTTATTACAAAATGAAAAGATAAAATACTTAACTTCGCAATTACACGTGTCGCAAGCAAAGGGCTATATACAAAATAAGCTATTTCCTTAAATACAGACAGTCTCAAGTCTGTACTACATAGACAATACAAGCTAAAGAACTAGCGTTGATGCTTCTATACAAGTGCCTAATTTTGAAGGTGCTATTCCACTGGATTTCTACAGTCGGTCGCTGCGATTATGTCCTCTTCACATCGGGGCCGCTGCTGTCGCGTTGTCGTCCTGGAGATGCGATTCACTGACGTCTTCTCACAGCCATTTCTTCTCTTTCGTTCCCGACTGGCTTGTTGGGGTTTGACTTTACACAGTAACACTATTTCTACCAAGTCTGTTGTATACATCATTGGCTGATTCCCTTTATTGTTGGCTATATACTGAACAGAATGTTTTCGTTTATTATTGCTGTTCACTACTTGTCTAGGGTCACCATCCCTGACTGTAATCAGAAAGTTTTGCGTCTCGGGCTCTATCACGGCCACAGTTTAAATTTCGAATAAAAATCATGAACAATGGCGGAGGAAGACTTTCGTTATCAGGAAGTCACCATCCTCTGCCAGCTACCTTGTCAAAGACAGAGGCGGAAAAGATTAAGCTGTTGCCCTTGGGCTATAAAACTCCACGTAAAACCGCATTAATCAACAACATCCTCACGCAGAAGGTAAAGGAAAGCGGTACTCTTCTTGAGTATGAACGTGATATATGGGCCATAGTTGAAGACATATGACGATCATCTCTTCAGTGGAAAAAGTACCCCGATTCGCATCTCCAAGAAGGGGAAGGGAGATGATAGTGAGAAATAAAATGATTAACCAACGTCCTACGAGCCGGGCAGCGGAGTGTCAGACTTCTGGAAGCGATAGGGAACATAGAAAATCTGAATGATTTGAAAAGCTCAGAGAAGTAAAGTAGAAGGAAACAGGGACTTCTGTTCAGAAGAATACAACGTAATATGAATATCAGCAGAAGAAGGTTTAATGAGAGTAGGATACGCTATAAATAGGAAGGCTGGGTAGAGGGCACGTTACTGTGAACTCTTCGGTGATAGGACTGTTCTCATCCGAATCGATAGAAAAACAGTGCCAAAAACTACAACTTCGGCATACGTGCTGACGTTACTAGCAGAAGGTGAAGAAGCAGAGAAAGAATACAAGGATATTGACTGGGCAAATTATTATGTAAATGAACATGATAACCTAATAATCACAGGAGATTAGAACACGGTAGTACAAGGAGGAGATTTGTGGAAGAATATGTGCTTCGTAAGAGTAATGGGATTCATGGAGGAGAAAGACTAACTCACTTCTCTAATAGATTTCGGCTCGTAACAGCGAATACACTCTTCAAGAACCACAAGAGAACGAGGTGCACTTTGAAAAGTTCGGGAACATAGGAAGACACCAGATCGGTCATATTATCGTCTGAGATCCTCAAATCAGATATTGGATTATAAGACATACCAAGGAAAAGATGCTGCCTCAGATCTCAATTCACCAGCGATGAAGAGTAGGCTGAAGTTTAAGAGACTAGTCAACAAAAATCTGAGGATATAGATACAGCAATAAGGAATAGCTCATTAGCCAGTTCAGTTGAAGAGGAGTGGCCGTCTTTACAAAGGCAATCACAGAAGCTAAAACGATAAACAGAGGTATAAAGTAGGTAAATGTGCAGAAACCATGGGTAAGAGGAGAAGTACTTCAATTGATCGATGAAAGACGGAATTACAAATATGTTCAGGGGAAATTTGGAATACAGAAATACAGGTCAGTTTGGAATTAAATAAGTTGGAAGTGTGGGGAAACTAAGGCAAAATGGCTGCAAGCAAAATGTGAAGAAATCGAAAAAGAAATGATTGTCGGAAGAACAGATTCAACAGACAGAAGTCAAAACAACTTTCGGTGAAATTAGAAACGGAGAGCGGGGGAAGGGGGGCAACATTAAGAGTGCAATGGGAATTCCACTGTTAAATACAGAGGAGAGGGCGGATAGGTAGAAAGAACATATTGCAGGGTTCTGCTAGGGAAGGTGTGATGACGTCACTGGAGAATAATCAGGATTAGACAGGGAAGAGCTGGATGATCTAGTATTAGAATCAGAATTTAAAATGCTCTGGAAGACTTAAGGTAAACTAATTCACTAGAGATGAATAATTTTGCATTGGAATTTCTTAAATCATTGATCGAATTGGCTATTCACGTTGGTGTGTAGAATGTAAGAAGCTGGAGATGTACCATCAGACTGTCGGAAAAACATCGTCCACACATTTCCCAAGACAGCAAGGGTCGACAAGTGCGAGAATTATTGCACAATCTGCTTAACACCTCATTCATCTAAATTGCTGAGAAGAACACTATACAGAAGAATGAGAAAGAAAATTGAGGATTTGTTAGACGGCGATCACTTTAGCTTTCGGAAAGGTAAAGGCACCAGAGAGGCAGCCCTGACGTTGCGGTTGATGATGGAGGTATAGCTGAAGAAAAATCAACACACTTTCATAGGATTTGTCCATCTGGAATAAGTACATGGCTATGCAAAATTTTCCAGCCGGAGTGGTCGAACGGTTCTAGGCGCTTCAGTCTGGAACCGCGCGACCGCTCTGGTCGCAGGTTCGAATCCTGCCTCGGGTATGGATGTGTGCGATGTCCTTAGGTTAGTTAGGTTTAAGTAGTTCTACGATCTAGAGGACTGATGACCTCAGAAGTTAAGTCCCATAGCGCTCAGCTCAGAGCCAATGTAAAATGTGCAGTATGTCTGACATCCTTAGAAAAGTAGGGGTAAGGTAAAATGAAAGACAGGTAATATATAATGTATACTAGAGCCAAGATGGAACAATATGAGTGGAAAGTCGAGAATTTAATGCTCGGATTGAATACTTATGCGACAGAGATGTAGTCTTTCGCCCCTACTATTCAATATATATGTCGAAGAAGCAATAAAAAAATGTTGAAGAATGTGATTAAAATTCGTGGTGAAAAGATATGAATGATAAGATTCACTGCTGAAATTGCTATCCTCAGTGGAAAGAAGAAGAATTAAGGGATCTGAGGATTTGATGAAGGAATGAACAGTTTAATGAGCTTTTAACCTGAATTGAGAATTGATCCAAAAAAGACAGAAGTAATGAAAAACTTGGCATCATAATTGCTTATCGCGAATACATGAAGTAAGGAATTCTCCTTCATAGGCAGCAAAATAATCCATGACGGCTGGAGCAAAGAAGCCACAAAAGGAAGCTCTCGCAAAAGCGAAGTCTCTGACCAAGAAAAGTCTTAATTTGAGGAACAAGTTTCTGAGAACGTACATTTGGAGCACAGTATTTTATGGTAGTGAAAAGTAGACCGTGGGAGAACTGCAGTCGAAATGTTTGAGATGTGATGTCTGATAATAGCTTTAGTATTATTATTATTTATTACTGTTATTTAATATTTATATTATTTTGGCTTTGAAAATGTTTGAATTAAATTAAAATTATCTTTGCCTGACTGAATCTTTAATTAAATCAAGAAAAATTAGGATATGTACTTCAAAAATCATGAAAAAATATTTTTTAATATTGCAATTGGAATTTAATTACCACCATCATGAATCTCTACCGGGACTGTCTGTTGCGAATATAATTTTGGGACGTCATTTACGCCTAAAAGCAATCGGACTTCGTTTAGATGCAGGTTCTATTCTGAAATCAAACCAAACGTATTACCCTGATTGGTGTCATTAAAAGCTCAGGGAAAATGTATGATTAGTGGCAATAACAAACACAATGAAATTAGTTATTATTATGCAAAATGAGCACAAATAACAAAATCTCTTCATAACATTGACCAAGCAATAATTTATTATGTCCGTACCGGACAATGGCTGACCAGGAAGAGAGAGAACAAAAGGTGGCGAGTCCTTGTTCACTTAAATTACGCAGATAAAATAATTACACAAATATTAATTTCGTTGTAATCACAGAGTCTTTTTATAGTAATAAAATCGTCTTAGCGCTACTGCAGGAAAACAGTCACAAAATCCGCTATCACTTCGGGTGATACAGTCCCCTAAATTTTTAAAAGTTTGTCAAGTTTTTGTAAAATGTTTTAAAAACCTACTTCGCTTCATAAACTTTTAGTACTTAGGTTGTCCTTTTTTTCATCATTTTATTAGTTTGAGCTGAAGTCTGTTTTAGCTTTGCCAGGGGCGTAATTTGCCTTCCCATTCGGGTGCGATCCTGCCGGAATGGGCATCCCGTTCCATTTCTCACATGCTATGTTTTCTCACAAAATTTTAAAAACATTATAAATTGACAAAATCAGATCATTTAGTGCAATTAATCAGGATGAACAAATTACATCGTTAGAAAAGAAAATCATTAAGATAGGAAATTAGCACTTTTGACAGTTATTTCTCCTTGTGATTTTAGTTACAGTTTTGCAATGCTCACATTAAACACTTAGGCATGATCGTATGAGTTTTGTTACAGAAATACGTGTGGTTTTTGAAACAGTTTACAATAATAACCATTTGAACGTTATTCATTCTTGCTCAACGGTTGTAAAGGCGACGCAGTGTAGGCGAAATCAGTCGTGGTGCAGCAATCGCCGTTGCTGAGGTGTAGAGCGGTTACGGTGTGCTCACGATGTTGACAAAATCTGCATACGTGTGAGCCACGACGATCTGCGTTGTCTGCGATGGAGCAAGAAGATTGCGGAGTTCTGGACCGGTTGTGCTCGACTGATCCAGTCAGCTCAGGATACAGGGATTACATGAAACACTCGTAGATTGGGGCCAGTAACACAGTTTGTAATACACATTCCCTATAAAGAATTTTGATTAGTACGTAGCTGTAATCACTTGCAACAGTAATTTACATCACTGTGTTCAGTGATAGTTGCGTGTTACATAGTATACATGTTTGCGTTGTGACACAAAAGGTTTTCGTTCATGCACTTTACTGTCAGATGGCATCGACACCGTTACCGCACAAACACGTTCATGTTAGTTCCGGTTTCCGCACATTCACTAGTGGCCTCAGAATACCGTACATTACACATGTTTGCAAAGCGTTTATCAAATTTTTCATTTCCTAAGCGCTTAGCTTCGCGTCGGCGTGTAATAGTCACACGTGACCTCACATTCATAAGGTTCCTGCGCTACAGTCTGTCCACAGTTAATGTGCGATACACACTTTCTGAGTTTCAAGTAACAACACTTCAGTGCTGTCGTCTGGGTGAGTACACAAATTAAGTTGACTTGCCACTAAGAGGGACGTCAATATTCGACGTTAGTGCAAAGTGTTTGTATTTATTTCACCAGGCGAAATTGTATTTTTCAGGCGTATAACACCTCATAACACATATTTCTCTTTGGTTTTGTATAAAGAATCCTCCCGTGAAATGCAAATTCACGTGCACTACTTCACCACTGACATTTCTGTTGCCATTGACAACTTATTACTCATCCCCTGTCGGTACTTGTCATGTTACAAATGTGGTCAAAAAATAATCCTACAGATTACGTACTCTCTTGTAGGTACTAACTGTATGATTTACGTAGTGTTTATGTTCTATAACTTTCTTACTATTACCTCTTACAATTCTTCGTGACATCATTTCTTTGTGTGTCAGTTTGCAGTAGTGGAGCCTAGCTCTACAGTGTTTTTACAGTATGTAATGTCACTTTAGTCATTACTACTAGAGCTACGGACATCCCTGATCGTTTTTACCTCACACAAACTGGTGCGTACCGTTAAAATTAGTAGCGAGAATTAGTGCAGAATACGAATCTGCTAATGGCACTCCGTTGTCGTTTCATTACTATCGGACTAAAATCTCAATAGCTTTATCACTTCGCTTTAAAAACACGACCCACAGTAGCTTGCTGTTTAAGTTTGCTAGCTACATGATAGGCATAAACAAAAAATTATTTTATACTACAAATCATTGCATCTGTATGAAACTTAAAATCTAGTGATAGAAAATCTTTATCATCTTTACGGCTTCTGCCTTACTTTCTTTACTTAGAATTGCATAGCAAAAGAAATGAAATAACTTCATCCATGAATATGCTACTACGATTACATCAAAGTAAGTTTCTTGTTACTTTACTCTTCATAATATTTATGAAATGACTTTACTTGAAAGATTGTTCCTGAACTTCTAGTACTAATGTGAAAGATCGTTGTTCAGTAAAAGGTAAGAAATCTGTCTTAAGACTACTACGTACACTATGAAATGTCTTACATGCTACAAATTTGCAAATTCTCATGATACATACATATGTGCATCCACTCTAGGAAATGTTCACTTAGCAAAATATTTCTTTATATTCTGGTTTAGCCATTGCAAGTAGTGGACTACTGTATGGTGACATAGATAGTTCCATAATATCCCATTCTAACATGCGACGGTTTCATTTGACACAGTTTCCCTGTTGGCCCACGGGACAGAACAGGTAGATTGGCAGAATGTTTCGTGAGGCTTTAAAAACTTGCATTGTATACACATATACTTTAATTATACCGGGCTTCTCATCAAAAACAGATAAATATTTGTTCAGAAGGTCAATTCGTTCGTTTTGTTGTACGGTGTTTAAATAAACTGATTCATAAACTTTGCTTTGTATATCTTGTCTGCAAGACTTAACATCAAATTGCTGTTGACTGGGCTGTGTTTGATCTGCAACACAGGAAATTGATTGTCACATAAAATTACTACCGCTCTTTCTTATAAGAAACCTACTCCCCATACGCAGCTCACTGATAAACCTTCACAAACCAGGAATGTGCTCTCTATAGCTCCATTACCTGCCTCAACTAATATATGAGCCTGCATATTGACTTATTTCCAAACGTACCAGTGATCCTACAGCGTATGTGGTGTCTAAACATCACAAATATTTTTATATAATTCGAAATCCATACAATTTTTAGCCGCGCCCGTATCAACAGTAACTGTGGTTGATATTCCACCTACTGCTGCGTGAAATGAAGATTCGATTGTTTCCATTTTTGTTAGTTTACAAAAATGGTTTTCTTCACAAAGTTCATCACTTAGATTTTTGCCCTGATTATGCCTTATTACACTACTGGCCATTAAAATTTTCTCATACACAAACAGCAGTTCGCCGGTGTTGCATGGTGCAACGTTTTTGTGATGCCTCGTGTAAGGAGGAGAAAAGCGTACCATCACGTTTCCGACTTTGCTAAAGGTCGGATTGTAGCTTATCGCGATTGCGGTTTATCCCATCGCGACATTGCTTCTCGCGTTGGTCGAGATCCAATGACTGCTAGCAGAATATGGAATCGATGGGTTCAGGAGGGCAATACGGAATGCAGTGCTGGATCACAGAGGCCTCGTATCACCAGCAGTCGAGATGACAGGCATCTTAACCGCATGGCTGTAACGGATCGTGCAGCCACGTCTCGATCGCTGAGTCAGCAGATGGGGACGTTTGCAAGACAACAACCATGTGCACAAACAATTCGACGACGTTTGCAGCAGCATGGACTATCTGCTCGGAGACCATGACTGCGGTTACCCTTGACGCTGCATCACAGGCAGGAGCGCCTGCGATGGTGTACTCAACGACGAACCTGAGTGCACGAATGGCAAAACGTCATTTTTCGGATGAATCCAGGTTCTGCTTACAGCATCATGAGGGTCGCATCGGTGTTTGGCGACATCGCGGTGAACGCACCCTGGAAGTGTGCATTCGTCTTCGCCATACTGGCGTATCACCCGGCGTAATGGTACGGGGTGCCATTGGTTACACGTCTCGGTCACCTCTCGTTGGCATTGACGACACTTCGAACAGTGGACGTTACATTTCAGGTGTGTTACGATCAGTGGCTCTACCCTTCATTCGATCCCTGCGAAACCCTACATTTCAGCAGCATAATGCACGACCGCATGTTGCAGGTCCTTTACGGGCCTTTCTGGATACATAAAATGTTCGGCTGCTGCCCTGGCCAGCACATTCTCCAAATCTCTCACCAACTGAAAACGTCTGGTCAATTGTGGCCGAGCAACTGGCTCGTCACAATACGCCAGTCACTACTCTTGATGAACTGTGGTATCATGTTAAAGCTGCATGGGCAGCTGTACATGCCATCCAAGCTCTGTTTAACTGAGGCCGTTATTACAGTCAGAGGTGGTTGTTCTGGGTACTGACTTCTCAGGATCTATGCACCCAAATTACGTGAAAATGTAATCACTTGTCAGTTGCAGTATAATATATTTGTCCAATTAATACCCGTTTATCATTTGCATTTGTTCTTGGTGTAGCAATTTTAATGGCCAGTAGTGTAAATACACGCTCTCACATCCCCCCCCCCCTTCCTATTCTTGTACGAACGCCATATGAGGGCTGTATGAGGTCGCACTTAGTTTAACGCCTCTAAAGTGCTGGGCATAGTGTTGCTCATTACTTCTATGATTCTTACTGGTGGCTGTTGCCTCCAGTTTTGTCCAGAACTATTGTGTTTAGCGGCACTGTTCGGTGGTGCAGAAGCGCAGCTGATTGTGAATTGGTTCTTGTTTTAGGATGCCAATTACTGTTTGATTGCTGTGATCGTGGTTGCCAGCGTTTGGGCTGATTATTGTTATTACTAGTGCAAATACTGTACCTTGGATGATACCTGTTGTCTTGCCTACACCTCTTATTAAAAGGAGGAGAATTTCTTCCACCCCTTTGCCCTAGGTTATAATTACCTTTGTAAGATTGAGGCGAACGATCTCCATTTTTGTTACCATTACCGTTGTTATTGTGATACTGGTAATAGTGATTACTGTTGTAATTCGATACTTGAGCATTACTGCCCCCGTTCAGTTTCGCATCTTCATGCAACAGGTCAACAGAATCAAGCGTTGACTTGAAAAGTTCTACTTCTGAATCTGGTACATGAAGTAGTTTCTCTTTCATTGAGATTAGTAATTTTGATTTTATTTGCGGTATGACTTCTTGTTTGGGCACTGGTTGATCCCAATATTTCGTCTTATTTATATACTTCTCAAAATATTTACGCAGTGTACCTGCTTTCCTACTGTGCCTCTCGGAATTATGCACCTAACGCCTTAAACGTTCTTGTGTTTTTGCTGACCAATACTTATTTAGAAAAGCTATCTCGAATACCTCACATGGCATTAATCTATTACTTCACTAGCCCATAAGGCTCCATCACCTTGAATATGGATAGTGACAAGCTGTATTTTCTGTTTCTCGTTCCGTGACTTTGGTAGTATACCACGGAAGCTTTTGATATAAACGGCAAGGTGTGGTATTTTTCGACCCGGTATAAAACTTTCTAATTGTATTTTAGTAAACTCTCTTCCGTAAGTATGTTGGAAAGAGAACTGCCCGCCCTCTGTTCACAAGCTACGTGAACGGGTTGCGGAATGGGCATTGTTGACGAACATCTGATTGGCGTTGCTGCTCGAGATGTCACAATATGCGTCTCTGGCAACTTACTGGTACGTAAATCAGACTCCCCTGCTGCGTTTTTTATTGCTGCCAGCTACATTTTTAACTTATCTATCTCTAGTGTAAGTGTCTCTTTCCATTCAGAAATCTTTTCGGTGTTTTCACCTAACATGTTTGCTGCAGACAAATCTCCGTTTGCCGCTTCCTTTACGGTTACAGGCAGTTCGTTCCGTAAACATTCCTGAAATTGCTTCTCTTTCGTGTTCAACCAGTTTAGAATGTCAAGAATAAACTGATTGCCTTTCTCTACAAACTTCGCTTCTACAGATTTCGATAGCGAGGGCCTGCGCCTGTGTAGCTGTTTGCTGCACAGAATTTTCTAATGTACTTTGTGGTGCATTAACTTACACGACCTGCTTCGTTACATCATTGACAGCTTATACTTTTATCGCATGTCTGTAAATTCATAACTAATATTTTTGAAGTTAGTTTCAGTTTTACTGACTTTTCTATCAAGGTTGTCACGAATTTGTGTGACAACATTTTCTTGTGTCTGATGGGCTATGGCATACAAATTTTCGTTTACTAATGTGGTTATATTATTTTGAATTTCAGTGGGCGCAGTTTGAAGTTTTCTGTTCAAACTGTCAGTCACATTTTGAAGTTTGGCGTCTAAACTAACAGTCATATTAGTATTAATTTCAGTGGCTGCAGTTTGCAACTTTGCATCTAAATTGTCAGTCACATTTTGTAGTTTTACCTCTAAATTGTCAGTCACATTTTGTAGTTTTGCATCTGAACTGTCAGTCACATTTTGTAGTTTTGCTTCTAAACTGTCTGTTACATTTTTCTGAACTTCTATAAAGTGTGCATTTTGTTCATGAACAGCGTGATGTAAAGGTTGCACCTGTTCTCTGAAAAATGAAAAAATTCCGCGAAATTAGCATCTTGTGATTCACTTTGGGTGGGTTCTTCAGTATGTTTGGTCATAGGTGCATTTTTACTCGTCAATAATTCATTATTTTAAGTTTCGTGACGCTCTATATTTTGCTCGTCACTGTCTACGTCTGACTCTACTGCGGGTAGTGTACCCATTTTAATGTTTCTACCGACATTGCCATGAATTAAAAAAAAATACACCTCACTGAATTTAATAAAATTGACCGTTAATTCTCCTCATGTAACACACGGCAAATGTTATTTAATAAGAATTACTGTTAATGTATTGCGATTTATGATAGAACAATCTAGGGAAGATTCTCAGTCGTTCTAGAAAGCGGCCATTTTGCCGACATTCCATTTTGCAAAATTCACCCAAAAAATTAGCATGCCATGGTTAGCAACAGATTTTTTTTTTAAATTAACACTTCTTAACTTGAAAGGAGGCTATAAGATGAACATCAACAAAAGCAAAACAAGGATAATGGAATGCAGTCAAATTAAGTCGGGTGATGCCGAGGGAATTACATTAGGAAATGAGACACTTAAAGTAGTAAAGGAGTTTTGCTATTTGGGTAGCAAAATAACTGATGATGGGCAAAGTAGAGAGGATATAAAATGTAGACTGGCAATGGCAAGGAAAGCGTTTCTGAAGAAGAAAAATTTGTTAACATCGAGTATAGATTTAAATGTCAGGAAGTCTTTTCTAAGAGTATTTGTATGGAGTGTAGCCATGTATGGAAGTGAAACGTGGGCGATAAATAGTTTAGCCAAGAATGGAACTGAAGCTTTCGAAATGTGGTTCTGCAGAAGAATGCTGAAGAGTAGATGGGTAGATCACATAACTAATGAGGAGGTGTTGAATAGAATTGAGGAGAAGAGGAGGTCGTGGCACAACTTGACTAGCAAAAGGGATCGGTTGGTAGGACATGTTCTGAGACATCGAAGGATCACCAATTTAGTATTGGAGGGAAGCTTGGAGGGTAAAAATCGTAGAGGGAGACCAAGAGATGAATACACTAAGCAGATTCTGAAGGATGTAGGTTGCAGTAGGTACTGGGAGATGAAGAAGCTTGCACAGGATAGAGTAGCATGGAGAGCTGCATCAAACCAGTCTCAGGACTGAAGACCACGACAACAACAACTGACTTTTACACACCGAGGCAAAGGAAAAAACTAATGTCCACTTTACCTCCTTTGTTACTGCACTAGAGCAACGTCTCAAGTCGTTTTTTTATTTTAAGGGTCATGCTCCGCGTCTCGTATAACCCGATTTGTTGAAATTGTTTGGTATCTCGTTACAGTGGTTTTTTATGTAACAGAAATATACAAATTTGTTTTGGACACGAAAATTACAGTAATACATATACATACATATGTACATACATAAACAGATTCTGTACTAAGGGAGCCATTTCTAATGGTGGCGTTTTTATTATTATTATTTAATTTTTTATTATTCTGGATTTTGAGCTCAAATGTAAGTCTGTGTCAAATCAAAATTATCTTTGGCTAACTGCATCTTCAATTAAATCAAGAAAAATTACATACTGGAAAAATCAAGTAAAAATATTTTTAAATATTGAAATTGTAATTTAATTACCACCATCATGGTTCATATTTTTATAGCTAGGCTCCTCTACCGGGATTATCTGTCGGCGAATATAATTTTGGGACGTGATTTACGCCTAAAAGCTCTCTGACTTCGTTTTGTGCAAAATGAAACTTTAGATACAGGTTCTATTCTGAAAGCAAACCAAACATATCATACTGATTGGTGCCATTAACATGCGATAATTCACTAACAGACATCCCCGCACAAAGAAAGCCACATTTAATTATCAAGTTCTTGAAAAAAAGCTGAGGAAAAATGTATGATTATTCGTAATAACAAACACAATGAAATTATTTATTATTATGCAAAATGAGCACTAATAAGAAATTCTCTACATAACATTGACCAAGCAATAATTTATTATGTCCGTACCACACAATGACTGACCAGGAAGAGAGAGAACAAAGGGTTGTGAGTCCTTGTTCACTTAAATTACTTAAATAATATAACTACAGAAATTTTAATTTCGTTGTAATCACAATGTCTTTTTTATAGCGAAAAAATCGCCTCAGCGCTAAGACAATCAGAGAGATTAAGTCAAAAAAACTCTTGTGGGGTAGATAATATTTCAGCTAAGCTACTTCAACACTGCCATGGCTATACAAAAGCAGTTTTGTGTCACATTTTAATGTCTCACTAAATCAAGGTATCGTTCCACTTAGAATAAAATATGCCTGTCTGAAACCACTTTCCAAAAAAGGTGAAAAATCCGATGTAACAGGCCTATAAATCTTTCACTGATCAAATTTTCGAATGTCTTGACAGAAAATTGGCTCCAATTGGATTCCTATGTGAGCTATCCAAAGCTTTTGACTGTGTCACCCATGAGATTCTGCTAAATAAAGTAGACTACTATGGGTTCGAAGTGGGGCACAGTCAACACTGGGGTGCCTCAAGGCTCGGTATTGCGACGCTTACTGTTTCTTATATTTACAGTATAAATGAGCTCCCACACTGCACCACGTCAGTAGCTAGATCACCCTATTCACTGACGATACTTCTCTCCAAGTTGACAGAGCAATAGGGAACAGTGCCTTTGATGACATTCTAAAATTGTTTAACTGTAATGGCCTCTCTCTGAATATCAAAACAACTCATTATGTACAGTTTCATAAGGCACATAAAGAATTGGAGGATATACATTTAGAATGTTATGGACAACAAATAAAGCACGTCCACTCAGCTAAGTTCCTGGGTGTGTACATAGATTGCAAACTACATTAGTCCAACCATATCCTAGATCTATAAAAAAAGACTATATTCTGCAACATTTGCCTTACACATATTTGCATAAACCACATATAAGGAGGCCATAAGAGTTGATTACTTCAGATATTTCCATGCACTTTTATCCTACAGCGTCATCTTCTGGGACAACGAGCTCTTGGCAAAAAAAGTTTTTATTGCTGAGAAGAGAACTATACGCATAATGAGTGGCGTGCAACCAAGGCACTCATGCAGGAATCTGTTTCAGAAACTACAAGTATTCACAAAGATATCTTAGTACATTTACTCTCTTGTATGTTTCATTAATAAAATCTATCCTCTCCACAAAACCAATAGTGAATATCTTGGTCACAACACAAGATGAAAAGAGGACTTTCATAGTAACCAGTCAACTATACCCTTGTACAGAAAGGAGTAAATTATACAGGCATCAAAATTTAAAATGCTCTACGCACTGTCATCAAAAGCCGTGCTCCTGAAAAACGAAAGTTCAAGAGCAGACTGAAGGAATACCTAATAGGAAAGTCCTATTCAATTACTGAATTTTTTAGTGTATAGGGGCAAGTTTTTACAACTGAGTTAGCCATTCAGTGTTAAGAATAAATGTAAACTATTTGTGGCTGTAGTGTTATATTGTCGCTCAAATAATTTAATACTGTTGATTTGAATGTGTGCACATAAGTGTTAATTCTGATGTACATAATATGTTTTTATTTCTTCTAGTGTTCCGTACAGTTGCGGAACAGTTCAGAGAAAGTTTGAGTCTCGTAACAAATAAATACCCCACTCATACGGTTATAGTTGGTGGGGACTTCAACCTATCCTCGGTATGTTGGCAAAAATACTTGTTCAAAACCGGTGGTAGGCAGAAAACGTCTTCCGAGATTGTCCTAAATGCATTCTCCGAAAATTATTTCGAGCAGTTAGTCCACGAACCCACGTGAATTGTAAATGGTTGCGAAAACACACTTGACCTCTTGGCCACAAACAATCCAGAGCTGATAGAGAGCATCATGACTGATACAGGGATTAGTGATCACAAGGTCATTGTAGCTAGGCTCAATACCATTTCTTCCAAATCCATCAGAAACAAACGCAAAATAATTTTATTTAAAAAAGCGGATAAAGTGCCACTAGAAGCCTTCCTAAAAGACAATTTCCATTCCTTCCGAACTGACTATGCGAATGTAGACGAGATGTGGTTCAAATTCAAAGATATAGTAGCAACAGCAATTGAGATATTCATACCTCATAAATTGGTAAGAGATGGAACGGATCCCCCGTGGTACACAAAAAAGGTCCGAACGCTGTTGCAGAGGCAACGGAAAAAGCATGCGAAGTTCAGAAGAACGCGAAATCCCGAAAGATGGGCTAAAATTTACAGACGCGCGAAATTTGGCACGTACTTCGATGCGAGATGCCTTTAATAGGTTCCACAACGAAACATTGTCTCGAAATTTGGTAGAAAATCCGAAGAAATTCTGGTCGTATGTAAGGTACACAAGCGGCAAGACGCAGTCAATACCTTCGCTGCGCAGTACCGATGGTACTGTTATCGACGACTGTGCCGCTAAATCGGAGTTATTGAACGCAGTTTTCCGAAATTCCTTCACCAGGGAAGACGAATGGAATATTCCAGAATTTGAAACACGAACATCTGCTAGCATGAGTTTCTTAGAAGTAGATACCTTAGGGGTTGCGAAGCAACTCAAATCGCTTGATACGGGCAAGTCTTCAGGTCCAGATTGTATACCGATTAGGTTCCTTTCAGATTACGCTGATACTATAGCTCCCTACTTAGCACTCATATACAACCTCTCGCTCACCGATAGATCTGTACCTACAGATTGGAAAATTGCGCAGGTCGCACCAGTGTTCAAGAAGGGTAGTAGGAGTAATCCATTTAACTACAGACCTATATCATTGACGTCGGTTTGCAGTAAGGTTTTGGAGCATATACTATATTCAAACATTATGAATCACCTCGAAGGGAACGATCTATTGACACATAATCAGCATGGCTTCAGAAAACATCGCTCTTTTGCAACGCAGCTAGCTCTTTATTCGCACGAAGTAATGGCCGCTATCGACAGGGGATCTCAAGTTAATTCCGTATTTCTAGATTTCCGGAAAGCTTTTGACACCGTTTCTCACAAGCGACTTCTAATCAAGCTGCGGAGCTATGGGGTATCGTCTCAGTTGTGCGACTGGATTCGTGATTTCCTGTCAGGAAGGTCGCAGTTCGTAGTAATAGACGGAAAATCATCGAGTAAAACTGAAGTGATATCAGGTGTTCCCCAGGGCAGCGTCCTGGGTGACAATCTGAGCAGATCTCTTAGGTTGTTCGCAGATGATGCTGTAATTTACCGTCTAGTAAGGTCATCCGAAGACCAGTATCAGTTGCAAAGCGATTTAGAAAAGATTGCTGTATGGTGTGTCAGGTGTCAGTTGACGCTAAATAACGAAAAGTGTGAGATGATCCACATGAGTTCCAAAAGACATCCGTTGGAATTCGATTACTCGATAAATAGTACAATTCTCAAGGTTGTCAATTCAACTAAGTACCTGGGTGTTAAAATTACGAACAACTTCAGTTGGAAGGACCACATAGATAATATTGTCGGGAAGGCGAGCCCAAGGTTGCGTTTCATTGGCAGGACACTTAGAAGATGCAACAAGTCCACTAAAGAGACAGCTTACACTACACTCGTTCGTCCTCTGTTAGAATATTGCTGCGCGGTGTGGGATCCTTACCAGGTGGGATTGACGGAGGACATCGAAAGGGTGCAAAAAAGGGCAGCTCGTTTTGTATTATCGCGTTATAGGGGAGAGAGTGTGGCAGATATGATACACGAGTTGGGATGGAAGTCATTACAGCATAGACGTTTTTCGTCGCGGCGAGACCGTTTTACGAAATTTCAGTCACCAACTTTCTCTTCCGAATGAGAAAATATTTTGTTGAGCCCAACCTACATAGGTAGGAATGATCATCAAAATAAAATAAGAGAAATCAGAGCTCGAACAGAAAGGTTTAGGTGTTCGTTTTTCCCGCTCGCTGTTCGGGAGTGGAATAGTAGAGAGATAGTATGATTGTGGTTCGATGAACCCTCTGCCAAGCACTTAAATGTGAATTGCAGAGTAGTCATGTAGATGTAGATGTAGATGTTGTTACAATGAGTCGTATCATGAATTAGACATATTGTGTGATGCTGTATTGTTAACACTGTAAAAATACTGACTCATTCCATATTATTCCTACTCCATAGCTACCAGGATCAACGGAAATCACATCTACATCTACATTTATACTCCGCAAGCCACCCAATCACCCAATCACAATACAATAAAAAAATACTGCTTTCAGTGTCAGAATAGGTTTTAATTGCATCTGAGAAGATTCTGTTCACTTCATTAATCAAAATTATTTGCACAAAGCATGGCTAAAGACCTGTAACATGTAAGTTACAGAACGTGTGAATCCCGACACGTTAACGATGTACACTTGCGTTTGTAATGGTAAAGTGGCACTGTTATTATTATTTTTCACTTGTGAGTGAAACCAATACTCAGATCTAAGTACGTTACTCGTATACATAAAATTACTCTCCGGGACTGAGATGACAGGAAAGTATTTAACCATTAAAGTAAACTGAATTTTTGTTTCTGTTTATATTGTTCAACGTTAGTAAAAACATGATTCTATAACCTGCTTCAACGGTATCATTATACAGTGTTGAAATCTTGCCTTTATTGGTTAAAACTATGGATTTTATGCTCATATTAAAGGTGCACAAATTATGTCGCTCACGTAAGGTTTGCACGTTCTTCTTCTCTGGCTACATTATTAAGTACCATTATTATTCCACCAGCTGTATGTGACATAAAATATCCATCCGAGGCTGCTAATTACAGTTTATACAGTGGATCATCTATATTTTATCTACTCCTAAATTCTTCTCGCCCCACACCTTACATGACCACACGACACTGCAATGTTCCAACATACGGCCTACGACTCACTGCTAAGGTTTCCAGCACGCGCGCTAATTTGCAGCGTGCTTCCACGTAATCAGTGGTTTCCCCGTACCAAAGATACAGTGGTTTTAATCTTAATCAGGGAGTCAGTGTACGTTCTGTTTGACAATCATTTCTTTATTCACATATTCTCTGAATATTTCTACCAATATGAATTTAATCCTGTGGTGCACAATTCTCACTGTCGTGGACAGCTTTTAATGGTCATTTCTCTGGCCTTTTTAATCAGTTATGAGGCTTTAAATGCATGCAGGACATAATACCAGTATGGAGTGCGCACTGGAGTAGACTCTGTGCATTTACACACTCAGGTCTGATTGAAAACGCCAAAAGAGTGACCATGAACGGCTGTCCACTGTAATGGACAATATCTGCCACAGCGTTAAGTGATAGAAAACGCAATACGAAATAATGTTCCAGTACTTAGAAAGCTTAGAAAATTCCATAAACAGATTTAACAAAAACTTTGGTAGTAAAACATACGACAAACTTAATACCAACATGTGTGTATGTAGTTAATGTAGTCTAGGCTGCACAACATTCGATATTATGAGAAAAGTAGAAGCTGTATCTACAGCCAGTTTATATTCTGTACTATCTGTACAAGAACCAAGAGAGAAAAATGAGAATCGAAATTCAAGAACGACGTATCGAATTAAAAACAGCGCAGGGTAGAGATGCAGGTCTTCGGCAGTATTTCTTGGCCACTATTTTCAAATCAGTATATTGATGAAGCAATGGCAGAAATAAAACAAAAGTTGAAGAGTTGGACTAAAACAGGTTGAGAGGATGTCAGTGATAAGATGAGAGTAAACCCAAGAAAGACGAAAGAAACGAGCAGTAGCGATAAACTAAGAACGAAGTAGACAAAGTATTTTACTATAAAAATACAGCGACCAGGCAAATTCAGTGAGTAGAAAAAGTTCACGAGTGCAAAATAGACCCTTATAATGGCAAAGCTAATGCACGTTTGGCAAACGAATTGTCACTAGTAATAATATAAAAATTGCAAATTTTTTTACTAAAATATGAAGCTATAAGCAACACTAAACCGGAAAACTGCTTGCAGCGTTTATAACTTACCTATGAACAGACCGCTTGTAGGGAAGCAGCCTACTCACGCCTTATAAATTTCACATCAGTCTTTCAATTGTATGCCAGCCAGTCCGCTGTAACTAGCTCGGACGTCATAAATGTTGCGCAATACTTTAAAAACAAGTAAATAACCTGAAACGTTTCTAGCATGTCAGGAGTAATACTAAATCAATATGTGTTGAATATCAGTTCTATAACTTTAACCATTTTCGAAATTTGGATGTATTTCTGTAAAAATCATTAGCGCAACAGAAACTAGCTAGAAACTTAAAAATTTATATTTAGATTCCTTTTGCATAATAATTTAGTAGAAAGAGTATTCTGGATCTCAGAAATTAAAATTTTACTTGAAATTCATGATTTCCTGGTTTTTTATCTTAAAAATTAAGGAAGCAAGATAGATTAAGTAGGCGAATAAATAAAGCTAGGATGTTTAAATTTAAATAGAAGGGAGATCCGCTATAATCATAAAGATGTGAGAAGTTTCAACAGAATAACTATAAAACTATAGCGACAGCGTGTCTCCAAAGGGCAAGTTCAGAGCTCGTGTATTGTAATTAAATTAATTCTCTCACCGAAAATATTTGACTTGGCCACGTCAGACTTTTATTATGATTACTTACTTGTGTGCTGATTGCACAATTAAATTGAAAGCTTCATCAGCCATCAGCAAAGGAAGCAATGATTTATTCGATAACTTAAAGTGGTGCATTACTAGCCCAGCAGCTAATCAGGAGAGCATATTTGATCAGGCGTTCCCTTAGCCGTCCGCACCGCGGCTTTATAAGTAAGAACGCTGCGCGAGAGAAGGAAGGCCCCAGTTCTCTCCAGATGCTGATTAGCGCACCACCTGTGCCGGGAGTCGCGTCACGTCAGTATCGTTGATATAAACAGCCTCGGATGCCGTAATAAGTTACTCGGGATACGCGTAACCATGAAATCGTTTTCGAGTGAAGTGTTAATTCTGGGATGACTTTAACTATCTTCAGTTTGCGTATTTCGTATTCTCACGTGCCGCCGCAGGACAGACATTCTACCATTATTTAGGATGGCGTTTGATGAACATTATCATCAAATTATGGCGAGCATTCACTTAAACATTTAATTTGAACAGTTATAGTGGCATCAGCGCATTAGACTCTGAACTGCTCTGGTAGTTGGATTGTGTTGATTCTTTTGGTTTGTGACTTTCAGAATATAGTGAACATTTTAGAGAGAATGGTTTTTGATTATGAATCCCAGACAATCTCCTAATTCCTCAGAGCTAGAAGCTGTAGCTATAAATGTATTTCTCAGCTGAAGTGGGCACTAGGAATTCTAATTATAGGCTTCACGTTTTGCTAATCACTTTCTGGTTGCCAATATTGTAGTTAGAGAGTCAGTGTTGAGAACGGCAAACAGCATAAATACAAAACATATATTCTATTATTCCACCCGCCGCCCCACACGCTCCTTGAACATAAATATGGTCTGTTTACAATACTTTGAGCTCGTGCTATTTTCCTAAGTTAGGTACCCTTTGCAAGACCTAGTAGCTTTCTTTTTCCAACTGTCATTATCATTTTAGTGCTGCTTCTAGGTGCTACAAAGAGGCACTCACAGATGCTGTGTTGCTGTTTCCTCCCAGTTCTTTGGGACTCTTAATCACGTTTGACGACTCAGACACGAATAGGAAGAATTTTGTCGGTGATGTAATGGAGCATCAAATGTTGCTATCTGACTGTTACCTCCCGCATCTATGGGAGTTTTAATTATGTTCGACGCCTCGATTACGATTAGGGAGAACTTTTATCAGTAAGCTGTCAAGGTGTAATATTTTATCAGTTGATATTTATAGCCCTCACGAACTCCTGAAACTCAAATGAGGCCCTGTGCTACATAGTCCAATAGATGTTTGTCTTCCTCCTGCAATTTTTCATTAATTTATTATTATCTTTAATAGAAGTTTATACTTTCACCAATTTATAATTTCCAAAAACTGTCTGATGATGCCGAGAACAGGCGAAACGCGTCACATGTGAAGATTAAATAAACCTATCTTGGATGCAACCAAGACTGTTTGTTCTACATCTAAAGACCTATTGCGGTTGGTGCATCAGTGACACCGCGCTAGTTATGGAGTGGAATGATTTCACTTTATTTTGCGAGTTTTTGTGTCAATTAAAATAAGTTTCTCCAAAAAATTGAGGCTAATTACCATTCTACTAGCTTCAAAAATATCTTGTAAGATCCAAGGTCCATTTAGTAGGCAGCACTATAGCAGGTGTCCTGCATCTTGCAGCTATCCACACTCTCGCACAGAACATCTGCTTTACATTCAAAGGGAAGTGGCCCCACTTCTGCATGTTGGACCTGTGGCTCTCGAACACTCATCAGTTCCAAGTTCGCTTCACGCGGTAGTGGAGCTAAGTGCCGCATGCCAGATCTTCTTTTGTGGGGATGTCTACTATCTCCAGTTCCATTTCCCATCCGGTGTTTCTGACTGGCAATATCGAGACCTGCGTTTTTTAAATGATGCTCTTCCTCGACCGTACGCGTCTCCTAGCGGACTGAAATCCGTGAATTGGGTTGTACGTATCGATTTATATGGTCTTCCCATCCGTATCAGGAGCAATGTCACGGAGCAACATATGCCATTGAGCAGTAGAGTGTGCTGGCTGTAGCTATTCCGTTGCTATCCGTTTCCGCTGCTCTCGGCACTCGATGATCCCCACTTTCTTAACGTGTGCAGATGTGCTTCACCCAGGAGCAGCGTAACTCGGCAGCAGACACACATAGCACCTTAAGTGACGTCCGCAACAGTCGTGGATCGGCTCCCCGTGTCCTGCTCGTCAATTACCCGGTTATGTCGTTCCTGGCACAGACTTTGACTTTGGTTTGATCCAGTGCTGTTTAAATCTCATCGTGAAATTCAGATTCATGCATAGATTTCGACAGTGGGCAATATTGTAGTTGTTCCCCTTGTCATATCACATTGAGGTCTCGCCTTGGTACTCAGTGGATAGTGTAGACCTGTGTCTTCATGGGATTTGGCTTCAGGAAGTTTGCATCGTAATACAGATACATCGTAATGAGTGTGTTTAAGCACGGGTTATACATACAATTACATTTTCATCTTATCCGCATCAGACACAAAGTCCCAGCACCCAATGAGCGATTAGACAGGTTTCTTACGTTCATGTTGGCTTTAGGCATTCCGTGGCCCCTTGCACTCAATGATCTCTGTCAGTGGCCACCTACAATGAAACAGGATTTAAAAAGAAACTTACAACGGCAGCTGCATCCATTGACTTACCAGCAGTGTACGACACAGTGTGCACAGAAGGCATGGTATACAAGCTTCTTCAAGCATAACATTGCAACCCAATCGCTTATCTAATCGACAATATACTAAACACGACTAACTGTTCGAAGTAGCCATAGGATACAATATTAGCTCCCCAAGAAAATAAAAAAATATACTTTGTAGCATGGGGATGAATTCTTTTCTTCAGCTTACATATCGCAGATATGCCAAAAACAAAATCAAGGCCATTTGGTTACGCTGATGATTTGGTACTTGTAACATGGTGTACGTCAACTGATCAATTAGAAGAAATCCTACAGAGGACCAAGGTGTAGTGGGTAAGTACTTTCAAAAATGAGAACTCCAGCTGAAACCCACCGAAACTGATGAACCCTGCTCCCACTGAAACTATAAGAAAACTCGACATAAAGTTTGAAAACAGTACACTCACTCACACCAAAGTATCTGGGAGTAACCCTTAACACAACCCTTTCTTTTGGGGCTGTGGAGGGGGTGAAGATCTAACAAAACAGCCGGAAAACGGAGAATAAGAAACATCATTTAGAAGTTATATGGTACAACCTAGGGAACATCAGCAACCACCCAGCCTAAGATCTCCTGCTCTGGGTCTTGTCTTCTTAACTGCAGAACACTGTCAGCCAGTTCCACGTTATTGGTTGCCGGAACTAACTACATTCAACTCCCCATCTTGCATAAATGTTCTCATGAACGAGCACAAAAAGATCACGGATAAAAAAAACCTACTAATTCTTGAATATGTTCATGATGCAAATCATAATCAACTCCGTTGTAGATCACCACCAACAATAACAGCAAGGATCGCTGTGGAAGATGAATACAACGTTGCCAATGTATAGATTTACGAATGGACTCAACAACAAAAGAATAATATGCTGTGTATAGCCCAGATAATTCCAGGGTCTGACTTGTCACACAAAACGTCGTCAATGCAAAAAAGAATTAGAACCCAAAACGGCACACATGCATTTACTTCTTTTTTGCATAAATGGGGTAAGCAGATATCTCCACTTTGTCATTGCGGAGAAACAAAGACCGTCAGACACATCATAGAAGAACGCCCCATAAAATCATACACTGGTAGACCAGAAGTCCTGCTGGCGACTCCAAAGTCGATAAATGCTCTAGATGTTTGCTTACAGGGTTTTTTTACTATAAATATTACTCTCTACAATCTTTGTATATTTTTTCAATGTGTCAAAAATCCGTACCATAAACAATTTGGTGTGATTTGCTTCTGTCTAGTCATTTGTGTGCATGTGGTAAACTGTTGGTGCCAGAACGCTTTTTTGCAGTCAGCCATTCTTCTGTGTCCTCTGATTTTTTCCCAGATAGACTGACGTAGAATTTCTTGGTGTGACGATGGTGTTAGAGGCAGTTGTCTGTCGATAAAGGCTACTACACTTAACTTCTCCTCTCAAATTCGTCCTCCATGTTCATCAACTTTCATCCTCTAAACATGAAGTGTTGGATAACATATTAGCAATGCACGTCTGTCATTGTAGCGCTAATTCCCTCTTGGTTACTGAACACTTAACGTTAAGAGATAGTTCTTCTAGAAATATTGACACAAATAGGATCTTCCAATCTAGTATGAGAATGTTCCTCAGTACTCGTGGAATGGAGTGGACTAAGAAAGGCTGCGGGCGCGTGCTGGCATTGTCAACGGTTGTGGGTCGTGATGAAAAGCGCACTACTTAGCGGGGATGAGCAGCGGATGGGCTAATTCGCGCGCTCGCGGTGGTTGCTCCGTCTCGGCGGTGCGCCATAACAGCCAATTAAGCATGATACAATTAATTATTCAGCTTCGAGTGTCAATTACTGGCGTCGCTTGGCTTTAATGCCGGTGAATATTTGATGCAGCCACCGCACGCGCGTCGCCAGAATAAATTAAAGCGAGAGCAGCGCCAGGTGCGTGCGCTCCAATGTCGCCCCTGCAGAGCAGCTGGCCCGCAACCCGCGACGCTCCTCCAGGGACGCTTCTCTGCTGTCGTTCCCAGCAGCCAGTTTGCCGCAAAGTTCCCAGCCTTTGTACTGGCGCTTCCGGAAGGAATATTGCTCTGGAGCCTCCACGCACGACAATCTCAGCTCGTTACCAAAATAAATAAATAAATAAATAAAATATTAATAAGCAAGAAAAACTGTATGTTTTGACGAAACATGTGGACATACTGATTTTGCCCTTAATATTCCGCCACGTACTGTTTTCACTAATTTCCCTGGCAGCTGAATGATAACGTGTTAAACTGTAAAAAATATGCTCGGATACCTGTGAAACAACAATCATGAGACCAAGAACAACGATCGTGATTAATGTAAGGGAAATTCGTGGAAAGATAGCCCAGCTTTATGCGTCATTTATCATTCACAAACAAGTATTTTTATTTAATAGGAATTCATCAATGAATCCATAGACAGTTACCAAGATTCTTGGTAAGTAAATGCATATGATTAAGATTTTTAAATTAAATTTACAGTATATCAATACATTTGTATTTCACATATAATTGTAAATGGTACTCAAAAAAATCAACAATGCAACAGAATGCAGGCTTAACTACAAATCGTTAATTAATTAAATGAACCTCTGGCGCCTCTCTACCCACGCAACTAGATGACAATTGTGGGCTAATCCCACAACATGACTCGAATATAAGTTCAACAAACATTAAATAAAAAACATTAAAATGTATGCGTCTCCACTGGTTATTCTACTCACATATAGATAAGAAACGACCAAGCTGCCCAAAGGTTACCTACATTTAAAACTGAAGCAACAGTCGTTCTCACTGACTGGTGGCATAAGTACGTAAATAAGCTACCAAGCCTCTAAAACATAATCCGAATGATAATGACAATTAAACACTTAACATTTTTGAGAAAATAAGAAACTTATTGCTCAATTTGCCCAAAGACTTTCATCACACGCCCACAAGGGCGTTACAGTAACAGAAATACTGAGTCAACTAATTCCTAATCCGGCGACACCACCGTCGTGTCAAGATACCAAAAGAACAATAATCTTATAAATCACGTGTGACCTGCCAACACTGAAGCCACCTGCGATGACGGGAAGGCCGCCGAAGCAGAAAGAAAATGTGTCTCTGCCCCCGACGCGTCAACCGCTGCCGATGCAATGCTGTGAACATATTACACAGAACAGCCAGCAAAACCAAAAATTAATGTACAGAGCAATACTTTAACAGGCAATTGAAAATTCGACAGTTATTACTTCAGTATGGCAGTTGGACCCGCTCACAACTTTGCAAGTTAACCTTCCCAACAATAACAAGAATCAATGTACAAGCTCATTTAAAAGAATAATTACATACTAATTCCAACAGGTTTTAAAAATCAAGGTATGCCTTCACTGGGGCTTTTTGGGAGCTAACAGACACTGTAATTGGGACACGAACCAAATGGCAGAAGACCGGTTAAATTCTACAACTACAGCCCGAAGGGCTCCTCAACAAGGAATAAGAGAGTGTGCAAATACAAGCACACACACACACGTGACCCCCAAGTGCTCACACAACTTAAGTTACAGGCCTAATCTTATAAATCACCCCAGGAAGGAAGACCATGATGTATATAACAAACAGAAATTACAATCAATATTAACAAATATTTAATAGTAACAGGCCATGATTTCGGTTATAAATATCGCAAAATACTAGTTTTGTGCATACAGAAACTGCAGATTGAGACACACAGCCCCAAAGAGATCATCGAAAGGCGTAAAGAAACTGGATTCCTGGCCAGCTCACACCGAGCAGAATTAACAATCTTAAGTGTAGCACTTAGTAAACGGTCTTCATAAATAATTTCAAACAAATGCCAAGGAGGCCAATAGGTTCAGGACTCCAGGTACGCATTGGATATTACTGCCTTGCTGTTCATTGCTGCTAACAGGTTGTTCAGTACATCTTGACGTATTTAGCACACCACAGTTGACTGATGCACGTCGTAACCATGTTGCACACTAAACGGCAAGTGCTCGTGGCAACGTTCGCTGCAGGATAACGCGGGCCCACGTAGTCCAACGGTCCATGGTGGTAATTGGCTACAATCGCCAGGATGACGAGTACCCAGGCACAACCGTCCAGCTTCGTATCTCACACACCACTCGCCACCACACAGCCCCAGAGGGAATACATACCCTAGGAAAGATGCTAACACAAATGTCAGAGTCGATGTAACGCGCGGAAGCGGTGCCAGTAGAATCATGCGTGCACTTTCACGGAAGCCGCCACTGATTAAAATCGTCACTGCGTCAATGTGAAATGTTAATTAACTCTGACACATAAGAGCATGACATGTGTCTCCGTGCATAATTGCGCAATGTGTATGGTGCGAAACGCTCTATTAAGGTCGGAGTGGCGTTTTGACTGACGTTCGAAAAACGACAGCTTGCCATATTTCACAGTGCCATTGATCGAAGTCAGAGGGAAACTGCTAGTTTGCTTAGTATGCTTACTGAACAGTAATGTAGCATGTCAGGAATACGATGGGGAAAACCACGTATAATTTATTCCTGAAAAGGACAGCCAACGAAACCAGATGAAAGACACAGGCGATTAATCACAAGAACATGAAAAGGGAGCGCCATACGTGAACAAAGTGAATTAAGGCCAATGATTGGAGTTTATAATGGAACACGTTAGCAAATGCCTGGTAATCCATCGAGAACATTGAGATAGTAACTGGACCAGAAGTACTTCAATCATGGTAATTGAAACCAACAGCTGTATTGTAATCAAACGTCGTTTAGTCATTACTTGCTACCAGTTTCGACACCGAAAAGCGTCATTTGGTCATCTGACCATTGGAGGGCTTGTTCCTGGAAGTTACGGAATCTAGATGAATTTGACCCTGCACTCGACTTTGCTTGTTGTATGTTCTGGCATAACGTGTTTAGTAAGCTGTGCTGCTTCCATTTCAAGATTCCGTTGGTCTTTGTCATTGTGATTCGTACGGTGATGGCAGATTACCTTTGGGCCCTGAGGATGACACTTTTCGGTGTCGAAACTGGCAGTGTGTTTTGAATAAACAAACGACTACGGATTGCAATACAGTTTTTGCTTTCAATTATCATTATTCAAGTACTTTAACATGTGGTTAGAGCAAATGATGACTGCTAATTCAACGACTTTCCAGCAAACGGAATTATTACAGTGTGGTAATTGAAACGACGCGTTGCAGGGTAAACATTTGGAAAGTGCTGAAAAAAGCAGTGGAGGGGTAGTGTATTAATATGGAGCTGTATTTATTTTTCGATGTCTTTCGTCATCTGGCATGAGAGAGAAAACTTTTATTGACAGCACTTATTTTAAGCTGGGACACCTCAACATACAAAGGAAAAATTTGGACAGTTCTAACTGCTATTTTTTTCCAAGCAGATGACTTGGAGTATACATCACACCTTGCAAAATATTAGTTGGTGGTACATCATTTCAATCACCAGCCATAATCTCATAATAAATTTATGAGGAAAACTTGATGAAAGGATCAGGAAAACTCGTATGTTGAAATGAAAAATGTAAGTTAATGTGAATGAGTAGGAAGATCAAACGTGTATCGTTCAAATACGTTATTAATAGTGTCCAGTCAAATCGTTTAAGTATCTGTATCTGGGCATAACATTGCAAAGCGATATGAGGTGGAACGACAAGGTGAGAACTGTGGTAGGTAAGGCGAATGGTCGACTTCAGTTTATGGGGAGAATTTTAGGAAAGAATGGTTCACCTGTAAAGGATATCGGATGTAGGGTGCTGGTTCGACTTATTCTTGAATACTGCTCGAGTGTTTGGGATCCGTACCAAGGCGGACTGAAGGAAGCTACCGAAACAATTCAGAGCCAGGTTGCTATATTTGTTACCAGTAACCTCAAACCCTCCCCCCATGAACCATGGACCTTGCCATTGGTGGGGAGGCTTGCGTGTTTCTGTGATACAGATAGCCGTACCGTAGGTGCAACCATAACGGAGGGATATCTGTTGAGAGGCCAGACAAACGTGTGGTTCCTGAAGAGGGGCAGCAGCATTTTCAGTAGTTGCAAGGGCAACAGTCTGGATCATTGACTGATCTCGCCTTGTAACAATAACCAAAACGGCCTTGCTGTGCTGGTACTGCGAACGGCTCAAAGCAAGGGGACACTATGGCCGCAATTTTTCCCGAGGGCATGCAGCTTTACTGTATGATTAAATGATGATATATTCCGGAGGTAAAATAGTCCCCCATTCGGATGTCCGGGCGGGGACTACTCAAGAGGATGTCGTTATCAGGAGAAAGAAAACTGGTGTTGTACGGATCGGAGCGTGGAATGTCAGATCCCTTAATCGGGCAAGTAGGTTAGAAAATTTAAAAAGGGAAATGGGTAGGTTAAAGTTAGATATAGTGGGAATTAGTAACGTTCAGTGGGTGGAGGAACAAGACTTTTGGTCAGGTGACTACAGGGTTATAAACACAAAATCAAATAGGGGTAATGCAGGAGTAGGTTTAATAACGAGTAGGAAAATGGGAATGCGGGTAAGCTACTACAAACAGCACAGTGAACGCATTATTGTGGCCAAGATAGATACGAAGCCCACACCTACTACAGTAGTACAAGTTTATATGCCAACTAGCTCTGCAGATGAAGAAAAAATTGAAGAAATGTATGATGAAATAAAAGAAATTATTCAGATAGTCAAGGGACGTGAAAATTTAATAGTCATGGGTGACTGGAAAGAAGGAAACGTAGTAGGTGGATATGGATTGGGGCTAAGAAATGAAAGAGAAAGCCGCTTGGTAGAATTTTGAACAGCGCACAACTTAATCATAGCTAACACTTGGTTTAAGAATCATGAAAGAAGATTGTATACATGGAAGAACCCTGGAGATACTAAAAGGTAACAGATAGATTATATAATGGTAAGACAGAGATTTAGGAACCAGGTTTTAAATTGTAAGACATTTCCAGGGGCAGATGTGGGCTCTGACCACAATTTATTGGTTATGACCTGTAGATTAAAACTGAAGAAACTGCAAAAAAGGTGGGAATTTAAGGAGATGGGACCTGGATAAACTGAAAGAACCAGAGGTTGTACAGAGTTTCAGGGAGAGCATAAGGGAACAATTGACAGGAATGGGGGAAAGAAACACAGTAGAAGAAGAATGGGTAGCTTTGAGGGATGAAGTAATGAAGGCAGCAGAGGATCAAGTAGGTAAAAAGACTAGGGCAAGTAGAAATCCTTGGGTGACAGAAGAAATATTGAATTTAAATGATGAAAGGAGAAAATATAAAAATCCAATAACTGAAGCAGGCAAAAAGGAATACAAACGTCTCTAAAATGAGGTCGACAGGAAGTGCGAAATGGCTAAGCAGGGATGGCTAGAGGACAAATGTAAGGATGTAGACGCTTATCTCACTACGGGTAAGATAGATACTGCCTACAGGAAAATTAAAGAGACCTTTGGAGATAAGAGAACCACTTGTACGAACATCAAGACCTCAGATGGAAACCCAGTTCTAAGCAAAGAAGGGAAAGCAGAAAGGTGGAAGGAGTACATAGGGGGTCTATACAAGGGCGAAGTACTTGAGGATAATATTATGGAAATGGAATAGGATGTAGATGAAGATGAAATGAGAGATACGATACTGCGTGAAGAGTCGAAACAAGGCCCCCGGAGTAGACAACATTCCATTGGAACTACTGACGGCTTTGGGAGAGCCAGTCCTGACAAAACTCTACCATCTGGTGGGCAAGATATATGAGACAAGCGAAATACCCTCAGACTTCAAGAAGAATATAATAATTCCAATCCGAAAGAAAGCAGGTGTTGACAAATGTGAAAATTACCGAACAATGAGTTTAATAAGCCACAGCTGCAAAATACTAACACGAATTCTTTACAGACGGATGGAAAAACTAGTAGAAGCCGACCTCGGGGAGGATCAGTTTGGATTCCGTAGAAACACTGGAACACGTGAGACAATACTGACCTTACAACTTATCTTAGAAGAAAGATTAAGGAAAGGCAAACCTAAGCTTCTAGCATTTGTAGACTTAGAGAAAGTTTTTGACAATGTTGATTGGAATACTCTCTTTCAAATTCTAAATGCGGCAGGGGTAAAATACAGGGAGCGAAAGGCTATTTGCAATTTGTACAGAAACCAGGTGGCAGTTATAAGAGTCGAGGGACATGAAAGGGAAGCAGTGGTTGGGAAGGGACTGAGACATGGTTGTAGCCTCTCACCGATGTTATTCAATCTCTATATTGAGCAAGTAGTATAGGAAACAAAATAAAAATTCAGAGTGGGTATTAAAATTCATGGAGAAGAAATAAAAACTTTGAGGTTCGCTGATGGCATTGTAATTCTGTCAGAGACAGCAAAGGACTTGGTAGAGCAGTTGAATGGAATGGACAGTGTCTTGAGAGGAGTATATAAGATGAACATCAACAAAAGCAAAACGTGGATAATGGAATGTAGTCGAATTAAGTCGGGTGATGCTGAGGGAATTAGATTAGGAAATGAGACACTTAAAGTAGTAAAGGAGTTTTGGTATTTGGGTAGCAAAATAACTGATGGTCGAAGTAGAGAGGATATAAAGCGTAGACTGGCAATGGCAAGGGAGGCCTTTCTGAAGAAGAGAAATTTGTTAACATCGAGTATAGATTTAAATGTCAGGAAGTCTTTTCTGAAAGTATTTGTTTGGAGTGTAGCCATGTATGGAAGTGAAACATGGACGATAAATAGTTTGGACAAGAAGAGAATAGAAGCTTTCGAAATGTGGTGCTACAGAAGAATGCTGAAGATTAGAGGGTAGATCGCATAACTAATGAGGACGTATTGAATAGAATTGGGGAGAAGAGAAGTTTGTGGTACAACTTGACCAGAAGAAGGGGTCGGTTGGTAGTACATGTTCTGAGGCATCAAGGGATGACCAATTGAGTATTGGAGGGCAGCGTGGAGGGTAAAAATCGTAGAGGGAGACCAAGAGATGAATTCAGTAAGCAGATTCAGAAGGATGTAGGTTGCAGTAGGTACTGGGAGATGAAGAAGCTTGCACA
The DNA here is from genome assembly GCF_023897955.1 of Schistocerca gregaria. Lineage (NCBI taxonomy): Eukaryota > Metazoa > Arthropoda > Insecta > Orthoptera > Acrididae > Schistocerca > Schistocerca gregaria. Next base: position 604,693,162 of record NC_064920.1, read on the forward strand.
TCATAGAGTAACATGAAGAGATGCATGAAACCAGTCTCAGGACTGAAGACCACAACAACAACAACCTCAAACACCACTTAACTGTTACGGAGATGCTTCGGCAACTCAAATAGGAATCTCTGCAGGGAAGTCGACGTTATTTTCCAAAACACTATTGTCAAAATTTAGAAAGCTGGCATTTGACGCTGACTGACGAACGATTCTACCACCTCCAACAAACATTACGTGTAAGGACCACGAATATAAGATACGAAAAATTAGGACTCATAGGGAGGCTCAAAGACAGTCGTGTTTCCCTCGCTCTGTTTGCGAATGTAACAGGAAAGGAAGTAGTGGTACAGGGCAAGCTCCACAACGTACCGTATGGTGGCTTGTAGAGTATCTATGTAGATACAGATGTAGAAGTAAGACATAAGTTGGTTGTGTACATCGTAAAAATCGTTGGTAACGTCCAACAGCTATGGAAAGGTGTTATAAATCAAAATTACATCCCAAACAGCATTATTCTTTCATTTAGAAGGTGTTGTGACAGAACATTAAGACTTTATTGTGCTAATTTGTGATATATTACTTTAGAAATTATTGGATTATTACGTTAGTTGATAAACTATATACCACAGTTTACATTCACTAAGAGAATACATTTTTTCAAATGATGAAATTTCATTTGCTTGTTAAACGTATATATGAATATAAAATTTAACTACAGACCCATGTCATGGACAGTTTTCAATAGTATATTAGAACATATACTATGTTCGTACAGTATGAATTGCTTCGAAGAAAACGATCTGTTGACAAGTAATCAGCATCAATTCAGAAAATATATTTCTTGTTTAACACAACTCGCCCTTTATTACCGTAAAATGATGAGTGCAATAGACAGACTACGTCAAATTGATTCCGTGTTCCTAGAGTTCCAGAATGTTCTTTATACTGATCCTCATAGGCGACTTTCAGTCAAATTGCGTGCCTATAGAGTATCATCTCAGTTGTGTTTCTGCAAAGGTGACGTTCTGTCAGAAAATAACAGTTCGTAGTAATTGACGGAGAACCGTCGAGAAAAACCAAATTGATATCTGAAAGAGGAGGTGTTATAGGCACTCTGCTGTTCATACTCTATATAAATGATTTAGAAGAGAATTTGAACGGCCCTCTTAGACTGTTTGCAGATGATGCTGTCATTTATCGTCTAGTAAAATAGAAAGATCACACAAATGATTTACATGAAATATCGATATGGTGCGAAAATTTGCAATTCACCATAAATATTGAGTTTCAGGTCATCGACATTAGTACTAAAACGAATCCGAAAAATTTCAGTTACACGATAAATAACACAAATCTAAAGGTTAACAAATCAACTAAATATGGGGACATCAGTAACAAATATCTTAAACTCGATCGATCACAAAGATAATGTTATGGGGAGGACTGCATTTTACATGCAGAACACTTAGAAGATGCTTCAAATTCAGTAAAGGGACTAACCACACTACGCTTGTCCTTCGCCTGATGGAATAGTGCTGTACAGCATAGGCATCCTTACCATGTCAGACTGACGGATGACATCGAAAAGATTAAAAAATATTGTGTGTGAGTGTGCCATCCATGTAACACGCTAGTTGGAGTGGCCATCATTAAAACAAACACATTTTTCTATGCGGCGAGATTATTCCACGAAATTTATTTCTCCAGGGTCCTTCGCTAAATGCGAATTTTTTTTTTTTTTTTTTTTGCTTCCGTCTACATAGAGAGAAATGATCATCGTAATAAAATACGAGAAATCAGAGCTAGCAAGAAAATACTGTTATGTTTGTTTTTCCCGCACGCAATAGTGGAACGGTAAAGAAGTAACGTTAAAGTGGCTCACAGAACCCTTTGTCAGCCACCTAACCTAAATTGCAAGGCAGTCATTAGATGGAGAAGTAGCAGTAGTGACCGAACATTAATGACAGCCCCTGCGTTTTATAGTCACTTCACATATACGCCATTCTTTCCCTTCTTCTCCCGTAGCTATTAAAAACTATATTACTTTGTACGGCATTACAACCTCGCAGAATTTAATGTCTTTGCAGTAGCTATTAGTATTGCAACGTTTAGAGTAACAAATCATGTCCAATGATTAAGCTGTGTGTAGTCGTATGCCTCTATCGAATGTTCGCTGGTAATGAACCCAGAAATAGCTGCAGTTCAAAATTTATTGGAGCTCGTTCATCGAATCATGGAGCAGAGGGTGGAGATAAAATTTCTGTTATTGTGTCGATAAGTAATTAACACCACGGAACGGACTAAACGACGAACTTCCGTTTTAATTTTGTAATAGTTCACGCACTATATGATTTATATTTGTGAATAGCAGCACCGACACACTGAGTACAGCCTGTGCGTCAAACTGTGAACTAAATCATAAGGATTACTAGCGAAGGTATTGTGTTTTACGATGTGTGCTGACTAGAAATCTGTTATTATGATATCTGAAGCAGAGTTTAGTGGTTGCCGAGAGGGACAAAATATCGTTGTACTCACTTGAAATTAGTTAATGAACTTGAGTGATATTACTGTGATAAGTATTAGAATATGTTTATAATACTTTAAGTAAATGGTGCAGCCAAGTGAAGTAACTTTTCATGTAACAAATCAGTTTACACCAGAACTTTGTTATACTGAATAGGCAAGTAGAATCCATTCCCTCTGTGTTGAACTGTTACCTTGAATTTTAACATTACAGCATTTCTAGAACCAGCAGTGCAAAAGAGAAAACTACAGGTCAGTGACTACCTGTGAAGTACAGAGAGAAAACGTTATTTATGTTGTGTAATTATAGACTTTCATATTGGCGTGGAACAATCGCAAGTTCACGTGATTTGTGGTTAACTTCCATGCGTGTTACTTCTGCTGTGCCATCCGAACAAGACACAGCCAGGGCAAAACCATAACAGGCGCAAAGATGCAAAATGTTGCCAGTACCATAGAGACTCGCCACTTGCGCGAGTTTCATTAACGCCACTGTCGGTGCTGAGGATGAATATAGTATAGTCATGCCGATTCTGGTGCAAAGAGCATTTTGGATTAAAAATTCCAGGATGCAAACCAAGAATCTAGTTTTGTAGTATTTCCCAACCAAATTCTATATAAAAACAACCAAAAGAAAATGAACTACAAACTTGAGCATTTTAAAAAAAATATAAAAATATAATAAAGGAAATTTTTAATTCAATTAAAAATACAAAACTATTAAATATTTATTCAAATTCAGTAACTTGGACGATTTTGATTTGTTTCTTTTAACGCAATAAATAAAATGCAATGCAAAAGTTTTATCTAATTTATCATCATAATTTCTCAAGTTTTAGTACAACAGTCAGGAAGAGTATTATATTTATCATCTAAAACTAATAAACCATTCTCACCAAATGCAGCCAGTAACTTTTTTTTAAGATGTGATAATTTAGTGAACACCTCTGAACAACCATTACTATAATTGAAAAGTTCAGTTAACTGATTTACTATGTTACCACTCAAGTTCATTTCTATTAATATAGAAAAAATTTAAGGAATAAGAAATTTAAATGCTTTCCAAATGTTTTACTTTTTGAAAATCTGAAGTTTTCGGTTATTAACCTACTCATATTCCTGAAAATATTTCAAAAGTAAATGAAAACTTAAAGTTAAAAATTCTTTAATTTTCTCTAATTTTTTATTTATTTATGTAATTATAAATTTTCAGTAGGTATTCTCTGTTATGAACCATACATTAAATTCTTCTTACCATACATAATAATATATTCAATTGTAGCAATGGGATATTTTCATTAATCAATGCATATAATTTCATTGTTGTTTTTTGAGCAGTTAAAAATTCACCATTCTAGACATTTTAATTACATAAACAGGATAATTTAGAACAAAATGGAATGGACTTACATTTGCATTATTATTTTATTGGGTTATTCTTTTAAAATTTCTAAGAGGATCATAAGCTGTTAGGAAGTTATTTGGTGTATCAAAATTTCTTAATTCTTGGGGGAAAACTTCATTTTTTCCATTTTGCACATAAATATTTTCTAATTTAACAATATACAAGGATATTAGTAGTCCTACTTAAAATATATCCTCTGTTATGCCTCCTCCATATAAAACTAGCATAAAGCATTGGGCTGTTCCGAAGTTTGGCCTACATTACTCTTATACTCTAATCACTCTCAGCTTACTATGCTGATACAATCATCATTGAGAATGTTTCAGTCCTTTGGCTACTAACCTATTTGCCAAAACAAACACTCCACCATTTTCATGATACCAACAAAAATAGTAAAGGTGAGTAATCCATAATTTCTAACCTATGTGGCATTATTTAGCCTCACTTGTGGCTAATGACCTACAAGTTTATTGTACTATTTGGTAAGCTCTGGGCCTTCTTGCTTCCACTTCACACTTTTCTTGTCCTTATCAAAAATTCTTTCCAAATAAGAAGGACCTCTCAGCCTCCTCCTAGTTTAGACCATTTTGTTCTTATAGTTTTTAGTGCAACCCACAGATAATTTATGAGACCGATGAACACCTCGACTCATTGCTTTTGTTATTGTAAATGTTTGTACTTCTTGCACTAGCATATTCGGTAATGAACTATATAACCTACTTCCTAGCTTTATTTCCTGACCATTTTTGTACTTCTCAAAACTTACATCTAGTTTATCACTTTCGAAAATTGGTCTTATATCTAAGTCATTCATATCGTTTAAGAACTTTTCTTCCTTTTGGTCAACCATCTTAGCACATTTTACCACATACCTTTTCACTTAAATGATATTTGCAAGCCTTTTTATCAGTTCTACCTCCTTTAATAACACCATTGTAGGATGTGTGTTTACCTTAATCACAAATGGTCTGTCATAAAGATCAAAGAATTTCTTTATTCGTTTGTTACTCTTTTCCCTCTTCCAAGGAGTACATATCAACACCAAGTCACCCACTTGAAAGTTGATATTAATTACCCCAGCGTTCAGGCAATTAGACCTCCTTTCTGCATTCTCTTCAAATTACTATTTACGAATTCCTCCATTTCACTGTCCCTATCTGAGTTCTTTGGTGGGTACTATGTATGATCCAGTAATCCATCTCCATATATAATACCTTTCACTATTTCTCAGGGAGCTACTAAGGTACTTACCTGTGGTAGGTGGCTTAAAATTCTGTCGAATTCTTTTAAAACCACTGGGCACTTAGTATGTTTCTTACCACAATATGCTCTCCCTAATTTCTGTAACTGACGCATGACTCTTCGGACAGGTTGGCTTGTGGCCTGTACCAGGCGATTAACAAATGGTTTACACCCTGCACTTGCATAAATTCTTCAAACTCATGTGCAACAAACTGTGCTCCATCATCCTTTAACACCCTTATTACTACTTGACTCGTAGATGACTTAAGTGAATAAAGCTTCACTAATTTCGACCGTACTGTAAAGGCAGCACCGTTTAGGATAGGGAAAGTTAGTTTGATGCAATATTCTGAGCACAAGTTACAGCCAGGTTCAGGCCAGAATGCAATGAGTTAAGCATACCAACAGTTGCGAAGTAAAATAGAGGCCACCGACGCATAGAACCGCCGAAAAAAATACACGCAACGGTTTGCATGACGCAGGTTACAGGCAGAAGGGGGCCACTGGCCAACCTGGCATGTTATGGGTACATGACGCGAAGCAGCGCTTATGGCAAAACAGAGTCGCACAGCCATGTATAAATAGGTGTGGGATTCTCACGAAATTCATTCAACTGCGGCAGCTCTCCTGGACATCGGGGCGCGTCACAGCACCAGCTACATGCAGCAGCAAATGGGGCTCCAGCGTTCCAGTTCACGGCGGGTCGCTGGTTCGACCCTCTGAGGCCGACACGGGGTCCGTAGCCAGCCAGAGGAGGGCCACTCTACGGATCGCTACTGCAAGCAGGCGTCCTGGCTTCCAACACACACCGGAGGCATCCTGAGGAGAGGGCTGGAGATTTTGGACGCCAGATCGTGGGCGCTCGTTGTCGCCGCACTCTCAAAAATGGTTCAAATGGCTCTGAGCACTATGGGACTTAACATCTAAGGTCATCAGTCCCCCCGAACTTAGAACTACTTAAACCTAATTAACCTAAGGACTTCACACACACCCATGCCCAAGGCAGGATTCGAATCTGCGACCGTAGCGGTCGCGTGGTCCCAGACTGTAGCGCCTAGAACCGCTCGGCCACTTTGGCCGGTGCCGCAATCTTAGCCACGCCGGCGAGAAGGGTGCAGCTGGCTACCTGCAGCTCACACAGAGAGGCGCTGAGTCGGCAGGGCGACAGATCGCCAACTCCACTGATGTACAAGGCCGGCCGACACACACTTTGCATGGGCTGCTGGAGTGCTTCCTCAACATTACGGGGCCCTGAGATGCAGACCAAGGTATATGAGGGCACTGTAGTTAGCAACAATAAATCATTTGGAAAGCTTGGACGATGCTGAATATGGTGCCTTCTACCTCTCCCTTCTACATTTGGTCTTGCTGATACATTCAGTGGCAGAAGTGGCCACTACAATACTTCTAATATAACCACTACATACTCCACACCTCCAGTTTCACGAGGTTATGGACCAAATAAGTCGATGGCACATAAATCCAGTATATGTAATGGTGCAACAGGTAAGCTCAATACCTTGTCCTTTTCATTCTGTCTTTTAGTTTGTTGACACACTTTACATTTAGGTTCTTTCCTAATTACTCTGCTAATACTCTTGCAGAAGTAGTAACTCTCTATATGTAACAAGCATTTCTTAATCCCAAACTGTCCATATTGTCTATGAATATAATGAATAATTTTTACAGTCAATGGCGACTATGATACCCTTCAAAAAAACTAGCATGATTGTAAACCCCAACCTTGGCAAGTTGAACTTGAAGTAGATTATTTTAGGCCACTGGAGCCATGAGCAGTACTGAGCTATTGGAAAAACAGACATGTCATTCCCGTTCTCAAGACGGGTCATCGGACGTATGTACACATTTATAAGACTGTGTCGCAAACATCAACGTGTTATAAGATTATAGAACACGTTTCGTTCTCGTTCATCATGACGTACTTGCAGAACGAAAATCTCTTCTATAAAATTAACACGAATTCCGTGAAAGTAAACGTTGGCAAACTCAACTAGCTGTGTTCGTCCATGAGATACAGTGACCCGTAGTCAAAGTCGCCCAGGTTCGTGCCGTGTTCGTTAACTTTCTGGATACATACGGTACAAATCACATTCTTCTTTCTTCTTCAAGGATTAGATGATTTCAACTGTTCCTGTCAACAACATCCCGTAGTGCCTTGCGTGATCTTGCCCTCTGTCTTATACCAAAAATTTGTTTTCGGAGTCTATTATTGCGATTTCTATCTACATGTTTCCACTATCCGTTTTCTGTTTGAATCTATTTCCTTGTGCATCGAATCAACTTGTAACTTGTTTCTAATATCGTCATTTCTATAGTGATCTTCCCTGATGGAAAAATCTAATTTCCGTAACCAGGACTTTGTTGGGGACCCTATGTTTCCCGTTATTCTTCAGTGAACAAAATACGAGTTTATCGAGTATCAGACAAGATTTTTCATTGGATTCTGGAGTTCCTAGCAGACACAGATCAATTCGCCGTTCTAAACGGGCCGAAGCTGACAGACTAAAAATAATTTCGGGAGTATACCTAGTGAGAACTATAATGGCACTATGATTTCAAATTTGTACAAATGGTGCAACGGATAATGCTAGTAATAATTAAATTTTGTCGTTAAATCATGTAGCATGCAAAGAGATATGTATATCCTTGACTGCGATATGACACAGTTGATGGAGTAATATTGTTCCTTCTTTCTCACTTCAGAGTCTCTCTTTTGTATATATGCATGTACGGTGGCCATTTTAGTAACTTTAAGTTAATTATGAATAATAATAGAGCTATTGAGTGAAAGTGACTCACTATTTATTGTATATGTACCTCAGATATTAATAATAGTCTTTACAAATTTATTCATATTTCAGCAGTTTAATTCTGCTGGGAAGCGAAAGTATGGTGGTGCGTCGATTACGCGCCATCAGCATGCTTATGCATATTTGCATCCCTCCTCTTAGAATCGCTGTCTAATTGTTTCTTATTTGTTGTTGTTGTGGACTTCGATTCAGAGACTGGTTTGACGTAGCTCTCCATTCTACTCTATCCTATGCAAGCTTCTTCAGCTCCCAGAACCCACTGCAACCTACATCCTTCTGAATCTGCTTAGTGTATTCATCTTTTGGTCTCCCGCTTAGATTTTTACCCTCCATGCTGCCCTCCAGTACTAAACTGGTGATCCCTTGATGCCTCAGAACATGTGCTGCCAACCGATACCTTCTTCTAGTCAAGTTGTGCCACAAATTTCTCTTCTCTCCAATTCTATTCAATACCTCCTCATTAGTTATGTGATCTACCGGTCTAATCTTCAGCATTCTACTGTAGAATCACGTTTCGAAAGCTTTTAATATCACTTCCGTACATGGCTTCACTCCATAGAGATTCTTTCAGAAACGACTTCCTGGCACTTAAATCTATACCCGATTACTCGATGTTTACAAATTTCTCTTCTTTAGAAACACATGCCTTCCCATTGCCAATTTACATTTTATATCCTCTCTACTTCAACCATCATTAGTTATTTTGTTCCCCAAATAGCAAAATTCATTTACTAATCTGTCTCGTTTCCTAATCTAGTTCCCTCAAGATCACCTGATTTAATTCGACTACATTCCATTATCCTTGTTTTGCTTTTGTTGATGTTCATCTTATATCCTCCTTTCAGAACACTGTTCATTCCGTTCAACAGCTCATCCAGGTTCTTTGCTGTCTCTGACAGAATTACAATGTCAACCTCAGAGTTTTTATTTCTTCTCCGTGAATTTTAATTCCTTCTCCGAATGTTTCATTTGTTTCCTTCAATGCTTGCTCAATATACAGATTGAATAACATCGGCGATAGACTACAACCCTGTCTCACTCCCTTCCCAACCACTACTTCCCTTTCATGCCCCTCTACTCTTATAACTGCCATCTGGTTTCTGTACAAATTGTAAATAGCCTTTGCTCCCTGTGTTTGACCCAAGTCACCTTCAGAACTTAAGAGTATTCCAGTCAACATTGTCAAAAGCTTTCTGTAAGTCTACAAATGCTAGAAACATAGGTTTGCCTTTCCTTAATCTATCTTCTAAGATAAGTCGTAGGGTTTGTATTGCCTCACGTGTTCCAATATTTCTACGGAATCCAGACTGATCTTCACCGAGGTCAGCTTCTAAAACTTTTACTATCCGCCTGTAAGGAATTCGCGTTAGTATTTTGCAGCAGTGACTTCCTAAACTAATAGTTCCATAATTTTCACATATGTCAAAACCCACTTTCTTTAGGATTGGAATTATAATATTCTTCTTGAAGTCTGAGGATATTTCACCTGTTTCATACATCTTGCTCACCAGATGGTAGAGTTTTGTCATGGCTGGCTCTCCAAAGGCTGTCAGTAGTTCTAATGGAATGTTTTCTACTCCTGGGCCCCTGTTTTGACTTACATCTTTCTGTGCTCTTTCAAACTCTTCACGTAGTGTCATATCAAACATTTCATCTTCATCTATATCGTCCTCCATTTCCATAATATTGTCCTCAAGTAGTTGTGTAGACCCTCTATGTACTCCTTCACCCTTCTGTTTTCCTTTCATTGCTTATAAGTGGGTTTCCATCTGAGCTCTTGTTATTAATACAAGTGGTTCTCTTATATCCAAAGGTCTCTTTAATTTTCTTGTAGGCCGTATCTATCTTACCCCTAGTCATGTATGCATCTACATCCTTACATTTGACCTCTAGCCATCCCTGCTTAGCCATTTTGCACTTCCTGTCGATCTCATTTTTGAGAGGTTTGTATTCCTTTTTGCCTGCTTCATTTAGTGCATTTTTATATTTTTTCGTTTCATCGATTAAATTCAGTATACATTCTGTTACCCAAGGATTTCTACTAGTCCTCAACGTTTTACCTACTTGATACTCTGCTACCTTCACTACTCCATCCATCAAAATTACCCATTCTTCTTATACTGTATTTTTCCTCCCATTCCTGTCAATTGTTACCTAATGCTCTCCCTGAAACTCTCTACAACCTCTGGTTGTGTTAGTTTATCCAAGACTCATCTCCTTAAATTCCCACCTTTTTGCAGCTTCTTCAGTTTTAATCTACAGTTCATAACCAATAGATTGTGGTCAGAGTCCCAATCTAGCCCTGGAAATGTCTTGCAATTTAAAACCTGGTTCCTAAATCTCTGTCTTATCATTATACAGGGTGTTACAAAAAAGGTACGGCCAAACTTTGAGGAAACATTCCTCACATACAAGGAAAGAAAAACATGTTATGTGGACATGTGTCCGGAAACGCTTACTTTACATATTGGAGCTCATTTTATTACTTCTCTTCTAATAACATTAATCATGGAATGGAAACACACAGCAACAGAACATACCAGCATGACTTCAAACACTTTGTTACAGGAAATGTTCAAAATGTCCTCCGTTAGCGAGGATACGTGCATCCACCCTCGGTCGCATGGAATCCCTGATGCGCTGATGCAGACCTGGAGAATGGCGTATTGTATCACAGCCGTCCACAATAGGAGCACGAAGAGCCTCTACATTTGGTACCGGGGTTGCGTAGACAAGAGCTTTCAAATGCCCCCATAAATGAAAGTCAAGAGGGTTGAGGTCAGGAGAGCGTAGTGGCCATGGAATTGGTCCGCCTCTGACAATTCATCGGCCAACGAATCTGTTGTTGAGAAGCGTACGAACACTTCGACTGAAATGTGCAGGAGCTCCATCGTGCATGAACCACATGTTGTGTCGTACTTGTAAAGGCACATGTTCTAGCAGCACAGGTAGAGTATCCCGTATGAAATATGAAATCATGACAACGTGCTGGTGGAAGAACATGTGGCCCAATCAAGACATCAGCAACAATGCCTGCCCAAACGTTCACAGAAAATCTGTGTTGATGACGTGATTGCACAATTGCGTGCGGATTCTCATCAGCCCACACATGTTGATTGTGAAAATTTACAATTTGTTTACATTGGAATGAAGCCTCATCCTTAAAGAGAACATTTGCACTGAAATGAGGATTGACACATTGTTGGATGGACCATTCGCAGAAGTGTACCCGTGGAGGCCAATCAGCTGCTGATAGTGCCTGCACAAGCTGTACATGGTACGGAAACAACTGGTTCTCCATACAGTGACGTGGTAAACGTTACCTTGTACAGCAGCAACTTCTCTGACGCTGACATTAGGGTTATCGTCAACTGTACGAAGAATTGCCTCGTCAATTGCAGGTGTCCTTGTCGTTCTAGGTCTTCCCCAGTCGCGAGTCATAGGCTGTAATGTTCCGTGCTCCTTAAGACGCCGATCAATTGTTTCGAACGTCTTCCTGTCGGGGCACCTTCGTTCTGGAAATCTGTCTCGATACAAACGTACCGAGCCGCGGTTATTGCCCCGTGCTAATCCATACATCAAATGGGCATCTGCCAACTCCGCATTTGTAAACATTGCAATGACTGCAAAACCACGTTCGTGATTAACACTAACCTGTTGATGATACGTACTGATGTGCTTGATGCTAGTACTGTAGACCAATGAGTTGCATGTCAACACAAGCACCGAAGTCAACATTACCTTCCTTCAATTGGGCCACCTAGCGGTGAATCGAGGAAGTACAGAACATACTGACGAAACTAAAATGAGCTCTAACATGGAAATTAAGCGTTTCCAGACACATGTGCACATAACATCTTTTCTTTATATGTGTGTGAGGAATGTTACCTGAAAGTTTGGTCGTGCCTTTTTGTAACACCCTGTATAATTTATTTGAAACCTTCCAATAGTTCCAGGCGTCTTCTACGTATACAACCTTCTTCCATGATTCTTGAACCAAGTGTTACCTGTTTTTAAGTTATGCTCTGTGCTAAATTCTATCAGGCGGCTTCCTCTTTCATTTCTTACCTCCATTCCATATTAAGCTACTACGTTCCTTTCTCTTTCTTTTCCTACTATCGAATTCCAGTCACCCATGCCTATTAAATTTTCGTCTCCATTTACTATCTGAATAATTTATTTGATGTCATCATAAATTTCATCAATCTCTACGTTATCTGCGGAGCCAGTTGGCATATAAACATGTACTGCTGTGGTAGGCGTGGGCTTCGTGTCTACGTTGGCCACAATAATGCGTTTACTATGCTCTTTGTAGCAGCTTACACGCATTCCTATTTTCCTATTCATTATTAAACCTACTCCTGCATCACCCCTATTTGATTTTGTGTTTATAACCCTGTATTCACCTGACCAGAAGTCTTGTTCCCCCTGCCACCGAACTTCACTACTTCCCACTATATCTAACTTTAACCTATCCATTTCCCCTTTTTAATTTTCTAACCTACCTGCCCGATTAAGGGATCTGACATTCCACGCTCCGATCCGTAGAATGCCAGTTTTCTTTCTCCTGATAACGACATCCTCCTGAGTAGTCCCCGCCCGGAGATCCGAATGGGGGACTATTTTACCTCCGGAATATTTTACCCAAGAGGATGCCATCATCATTTAATCATACAGTAAAGCTGCATGTCCTCGGGAAAAATTACGGCTGTAGTTTTCCCTTGCTTTCAGCCGTTCATAGTACCAGCACAGCAAGGCCGTTTTGCTTAGCGTTATGAGGCCAGCTTAGTCAATCATCCAGACTGTTGCCCCTGCAACTACTAAAAAGCCTGCTCCCCTCTTCAGGAACAACACGTTTGTCTGGCCTCGCAACAGATACCCTTACGTTGTGGTTACACCTACAGTAGACCTATTTGTGTCGCAGAGGCACGCAAGCTTTCCCACCAACGGCAAATTCCATGGTTCATGGGAGGTGGGTGGGTGGGGGGGGGGGTGAGTGTTGTTTGTTATACGAAGTCCAATTAATCTTGCCGTTCTCTTAGAGCGATCTCTGTGCCTGTTTTCATCACAATGGGGGAAAATACGGTAGCAACGAGCAGAATTAGCTTCAGCGGGGAGTTTTGTCTAAATCCTACCCTTCCAGCAAACTAAACATAATCGTTCTCATTCCTGCTGTAGCCTTTATGATTTATCTCACCTCAAAACAGTTTGTATTCTGAGTCCAAAGGAATGTATCATTTGATTTTTATTTTGATATGATTTACGGGATAGAAATTTCTACTCTGGAAACTTTGTGAGGTTGGTCCTACACACTGCTGTTGCCTATAGAATTGCTCCAACATCGGAAGACTAGGAACGTACAAGAAGACATGGAAAAGGTTAACGATTAGTACAGGGACTGGCAGTTGACTCTTTTCTTAAATACATGTAACGTGATACATACAGGCAGCCGAATAGATTCAATGTTGTCCCATTACATTATTGTTGACAAATCACTGGAAACAGCAACTGCCGCAAAATGCTTTGGAGTAACCGTAGGGAAAGACGTAAGAGTGAATGGAAACATACAACGAATTTTCGGAAAAGCAGATGAGAGACTGAGATTCATTTTGAGACTCTTAAGGAAATGTAATTCATCACGACAGAAGCGCCTTAAAAAATACTTTTTGGAAAATTTTTCTGAAATTGCTTATTATTCTGGGGAAGTCACCAGTTTGTATTAATAGAAGAGGTAGAGGTTTTCCAATTATGAGCGGTGCGTTTCGCCAAGGGTCGTTTAGACGGCGTAGGAACTTTGCCAGGTTCTCAGCAGATTCCAGTAGCAGACGGTACAAGATACTGCTTCACGGAGAGATTAGTGTTGCAACTCTGAGAGTGTAAATTCCATTAATATGTGGGAAAAATATTAGTTCCTCCCACATATGTCTCATGAAAACGACCACGATGATAAATTCAGTGAAATTAGATGTCATACGGAGGTTTACTGTTAATCATTCGTCCCATTCAACATTCACGAATGGGAGAGGGAAGGAGAAAACAGCCTCCACGACACAACGTAAACTACTGTAGTTAGCGGATTACGGATTAAAATTGGACAGTAAATAACTAACTTTAACTAATTTATCGTACACATTAAGAAGAATACCATTAAGTATAAAGTGATTTCGGATACACAAGGTGTAAAATTAGGAACACAGCCTACCTCCGGCAAAAACAGCTGTTCTAACTCACCTGGACATAGTGTCGAAATAAATTTGATGATAGAAATCGATACATCACACTCTATGATAGAGCTTGCCAGGCAGGAGAATTTTGACGTCACTGTCTCTCTGCAGATATTTTCAGAGGTTGAGATGTATGTAGAACGTACTGGCGTCGGCACCAATGTAACACCCTTTGTATCGAGACAGGTCCGGACATCGTGGACGACGGAAAGTCTTGCGTTATCTTATTGAAATAAGGTAGGACATCTCCGTCACTCTCAACACCTTTTTTATTTATTTATTTATTTATTTTACTGTGTAGTGTGCGCTGAAGAGATCGTCCTTCATGACTTATTCTTCTAGGATGGGATGTAAGGATAAAAGGAAAACACTTTATTTATTACACATTCAGTTACGCTTGGGCACTCAGTGGGTCCTTTAGCCTGCTGTCTTTGGTGATGCCTAACTCCTGTGGAGGGTGAGATGCGTCTAGGCTGTCATGTGTGACTGCTTCCACGTGTTATGACAGATCGCCTATGTGGGGTGAAACGTAATTGACTTTGGTAGTCGATACTTGTGCCATCTTGCAGCGTTTACCGTTCCTACCGATTCTAATTGTCGAATTTCGTCCCTAAGAGTATAGATTTTGTCAAAAACTCGTAGAGCTTTGTCATGGGCCTTCGTTTGTATAGTGGTGTCGTGGAGTGTGATGCGGATGCCGACGTTTCTTCTCCACCATAAAGCTCCTGTGATCCATCGGTAGCAAATGTTTTGCAGCGCTTGGTGTTTGTTGTACTTCGAGATGCACGTAGTTCCCCATGAGATGGAACCCCATAACACTGTGGATTCCACCGTTGCCTTATACAACTGTAGTTTAGTCTTAGGGTTGAGATCCTTGCTCTTCAGGAACGGAATCAATGACCTGGCCATCTTCTGAGCTGAGGTTTTCTTGTCGTCAATATGCTGCGTGAAGAGCAATTTTTTGTCAAGGTAGACACGGAGGTACTTCACTCCCGACGACCATGGGATAAATTGATCAGCTATTTTGAGTCTGTCGTTCAGAACTGGTTTTCTCCGTGTGAACATAAAGGCTACCGTCTTCGTCGGGTTGATTGTTATCTTATTTTGCAGCGCCCAGCGTTCCATTACATTAAGTTGCCATTGCATCCTAGCTGGCGCAAGTGTCATCCAGTCGTTAGAAATGCCGTATCGTCCGCATAAAAACTCGCCGTAACATGGGTTGAGTGCTGGGCTGTCATTTATATACAGGGTGAAAAGTATTTAAACCGATAAACTCTGGGAGGTTGTAGGTGACACCAAAACAAATATTTTTCCCTAATGTCATTTTCTCCTGAGGATTATTTAAATCAGTGGAGGCCATATTACGCTCTTCAGTTGTTAGAGGCCGTATTACGATCTTCAGTTGTTAGTGGGTGTATTACGCTCTTCAAATGAAGGCAAATGTTGTCTACCAGTGTAGTACTGCATTGTCTCTGTTTACTAATGGATCGACACACTTGGAGTGAGTACACTGATATGGTTGGTGCGTACTACGTAGCACACCACTACGGACTAGCTGCATAACGGGTTTATCAACAACAATACCCTAATCGCCGTATCCCGCATCATACGACCTTTGCTGCTGTGTACCAACGTCTGCGTGAGACCGGGTCATTTAGCAGATTACCTGATCAGGGACGCCGTCGCACGGTAAGAACGCTGCAATTTAAGGAAGCTGTCTTGCAGCATGTGGAGTGGGATCCTTCAATCAGCACTTGTCCAATTGCACGTAACATGGGAACGAATGTAAGAACAGTCCTTCGAGAGCAGTTTTTACGTCCATTTCGCTTACAGCGTGTCCACAACCTGGAACCAGTTGATTATCCACTCAGAGAAGAGTTTTCGCGGTGTTACCTGGAACAGTGTGAAATGCATCCTACATTTCCATCCTCTGTGTTGTTCAAGGATGAAGCAACGTTTTGCCGTGATGGAGTCTTCAACATGCACAATTCGAATGTTGGGAGTGAGGATAACCTACATGCCAGATTTACTAGCGCTCATCAAGTGCGATTCTTCGTTAATGTGTGGGTCAATGTTGTTGGGAACTGTTTAATTGGGCCGTATCTGCTTCCTAGGCCATTACATGGCAGGCACTATTACAATTTTCCCGCCAGAGCATTGCCAGAATTGCTGAAAGACGTCCGCTCCCTACAAGACAACGAATGTGGTTCCAACATGACAGGGCGCCGGCACATTTCAGTCGTCGTGTGCGTCTATTCCTGGACCGACGGTTCCCAGTAACATGGATTGGCAGAGGTGGTCCCGTAGCATCGCCTGCTCGATCCCGAGATATGCCCCTCTGGCCTTTTTTGTGTGGGGAGAGATGCGCATCCTTGTTTACGCAACTCCTGTTGCATCGGAAGAGGATCTGGTTGCCTGGGTAGTAGCAGCAGCAAGAACAACTGAACAATTCAGGATACTCCTGGGATTTCTGCCCATGTCAGATAGAACATGATCCGACCGTGTAACCTTTGTTTACGTGTCAATGGAGGAAATTTTGAAAATCTACTGTAATTGAAATTGGGTTGTGTTAATGTATTGTCTCTTGATCATAAAAAATGGAAAAGTGTTTGTTGGTTTAATTAATTTGCCGCTTGATAAATCTTCCTCTGCCCGTTTAATTACTCCTCATAGGAAAAAAAGATATTAGGGAAAAATATTTGTTTTGACGTCCCCTACAACCTCCCAGAGTTTGTCGGTTTAAATACTTTTCACCCTGTATAAATTGAAAAGCAGAGACGAAATGACAGAGCCCTGCGGAATTCCTGTGGAGATCACTTTCATTTCGGAGTTTTTATCGTCAACTCGGACATACAGTTTCCTGTCCTGCAGAAAGTTGTCTATGAGCCCAATGTAACAATCTGCAATAGGGGTAGTGCGATGCAGCTTTTTCGATGTAAGTCTTAACAGGTCAGAAAGATAACTCCAGTTGTCCAGAACAGCGGCAACGCGAAGCAGAGGTGGTCCGGTTCTGTATCGAACAGCAAGCCACAGCATCACGTCGCGCGCTGTGTCTGTATGACAATGGATAATGCACTCTGCCAGCGTGCCTTCTCCTCAGAGTCTCCACACAAAGATAGACCCTTCGTGATGCTGTAGGCTGAACCGGGACTGTTCTCGAAAGACAATGTGGTGCAACTCCTGTGTTATCGCCCGGAGCAGCGCTGTCGACGCACCTGTGTCTGTTGCTGCATCGAGCCGCAACGATGGTCGCATTGCTGGCAGTTCATTGTGCTCCACACGTAGCCGCACTGCCTATTTGGACGCTTCATACAAACAAGCACATTTCCATTATTGAGGTGCGAGAAGTCGCTATGCGATGACAGCTCTCCATGACACAACGATTGTACAATTACACAAGACTCGTGGTATGCCCACGAATATGACCAGTCTTTATTTATGTATCTTATGGTTTTAAAGCACAATGTTAAACATCATATGAACACATGTAATTTACAGAGAGACATCCGAATTTTTAATATATAGTTATGCACTGCGTCATTCATTATGACCAAGAAATCATCAAAAGTACTACTGTCGATATTCTGCCGGATTTGTCAAAAGCATTTTTTTTTCTTAAGCAGGGCAAATTCTAGCAGTCTGTATGACCAGCCTCTGTCCAGTCTCGTTCCCAAGAGACTGTTACGTTGAACTGAGTCTTGTGCGGTTTCATGTGTGTTGCTTTTATGGACTGTTTTCTTGATCGAGGCCGGTTTCTTTCTAGGATAACTGTGTATGGATGGATATGGAGTTACTGGTGGCCTTGTGTTCAAACTCAAGAGGTAGAGCTTCTTTCCGTTGAAGTTCAGAATGGTCAGCCATTCGACAGGGCTTGAACTCTGTGTACCACTGATAATTCTCGTTGCCTTGCTCAGCTCTGGGTTGACAGTTTTTGTGTGCGCACTATTCAGCCATACAGGAGCATCATATTCCGCAGTAAAGCAGATTAGCTCAAGCGATGAAAAGTTTCAGCAGCAGAGCCCCAGTTAGTTCTGCACAGTTTATATATAGTTCCAAGTCTGTATCTTCGCAGCTGTGTTTTCCGGTTCTTCTTGTAGGACAGAGTCCAGTCCAATGTGAATCCTAGATATTTTTGATGCTGACTGTGGTGAATTAGTCTCTCACAAAAATAGACCTGTAGCTATCTATTCGCCTCTCTGTTGTGTAAATGAATGCAAACCGTCTCTCTTGGCGGGGTTTTGTTTCAGTCTCCACCTCCGAAAGTATGTCCCCATTATTGTCAGATAAGATGTTAACATATCCTCCGTCTCTTCACAACTTCGATGTCCCACAGCCAGTTCCCAGACATCGGTATATCGAGAGTTACGATATCTAGTTTCAGGCATATCGGAGATGAACAGATTAAACATTAATGGGGCGAGAAGAGATTCCTGAGGGAATCCATCATTACGCATCTTTGAAAAGCTTATCCTGTTGCCCAGTATAATATTGAAGTGGACTGTTTTTCGGCATAGGGTTATTTAAATGAGTTTTTAGAGAAGATCGTGTCTCTACTCTGGATCATAAACTGCTGACACATCTATAAATTCATTAGATGTTTTTAAAATTGTTTTGAAATCCTGCTGCTCTGTTGGTACTGAGTGACATTATCTGATCTCTACAGATTATTTCTGAGTGAAAACCAGCTTGCTTAGTCAGAATCTTCTCATTTACCACAGCCAGATTTTTTGAAGATGACTTTCAAGAAGGGCTTTTCGTTTACTGATCTTAGCGCAGCGATACTGTTGGACTCTCACATTGTGTTCGAAATCCTCCCTCTCATTGTATATCAATAAAGAAAAGTGCTTATCATTTTTTGTATATTTCCCACATTTGAGGAATTGAATTCCATCAGGCCTTGGTATTTTCCCCACTTTAACTTCTTTGATTGCCAGTGGGTACATTCTAATAGCGTAATGATTCTTGAGTGTGAAAGGACCAATCAAAATAAGGACTGAACATCATTCGTTTCAAGGTTTTCATTAACACTCCTCAGGAAAAGTAACTTTCTCAATTATGTCAACAGGACCTTGACATACTAAGACAAAACCATCCATGAGGTGAAAAAATTTGAGAAAAATTACTGACAAGAGATAGAACAATCTCTTTAAATACGAAACTCAAAAACGCCCCAAAGGACAGTGTTTTATAACAAACGTAACGTAATAAGAAAACAGTTTTCAAAACAGGGATGCAGTAGTGATTTTTAGAACGTGTTTGACTAAAACATAAGTAATAATTAAGGCTTATCTGAAAGGGGTTGAGTAAAAGAATAGAAGAACAATTATGGCTACTTGATACGGAGTGTTCAAAAAGTCTCTCCGCAGTGCCGTGCGTTTGTTAGCCGCGCGTGCCGTATGCCGCAGTGAATGTACGTAAATGAAACTCATTGAAATACAAGTTATTAATTTACTTAATATTCATTTTTACTTACAAATTTTCACATTAACTGTTAAAAGTGTCCCCCTGTTGTTGATTACACAGTTAAATTCGTCTAATGATGGTTCCAAACACATACTGTAACATTTCTTCTGTAACAGGAGCAGTGAAAGTGTATATTGCAGTTTTCAATTCATCGATGGATTTTGGGCGGTTTTCATAGACAGTTGCCTTCGCTGCACCTCTAGAAGAAAAAGCCATTTTTGAACCATTGACAATCATGCAGTCTCTTGCCATGATCAGTATTTTTCAGTTCTTGCACGATTGTCGCTTTGTTTGGGAGAAGTTCTAATTTTTTCCTTACAGCTGTGTGGGCCGTTCCAACACTAACAGCAATTTCCTGGGTGAGTTTTTTTACTGACTTGTTTGGAATCCTCCCTCTCATTGTATATCAATAAAGAAAAGTGCTTATAATTTTTTGTATATTTCCCACATTTGAGAAATTGAATTCCATCAGGCCTTGGTATTTTTGTCGGAAATATCGAGTAGTTTATCCTCACACAAAACGCTAGGACGACCACTTCTCGGTGCATCTGTTAGCACCTGTTACTGAATCCTTACTTCGAAATTTGTTAGTCAGATCGTGCACAGTATCTCGATGTGGGAGTGTTGTCTCCGGGAAAACTAAATGAAATGTTTGACGAACTGAAATTGTGTATTTACAGCCAGCTTTGAACACCAGTGACAAAAACGAAACAAACGAACAAAGGAACTAAACGTAAACGTTCACGTCAACACGTAACGACACACACCAACGATACTACTGACGCTGGCTGAGATAAAAGAAACAGTGGAATGTTGGGAGAGTCCACTTGAAGGGAAGTAACCCAGACAGGCGAACAATCGTACGGCACGCACGGATAACAGTCATACGGCACTGTGGAGAGACTTTTTGAACACGCCGTATAAAGCCATCCCTACATCGGGCAATGTGGTCCGGACGAACAGCCCCGAAATTACTCCTATACGCTCCTCGCCATTCCCTCCTTTTCGAAACAAACAGTGGGTACACCCCCCAAGGCACAAACATAAAATGATGGCCTGATTAACAAAGAAGTAACTTTTAAGCAAAATAAGTAAAACTTACGTCATCAGATTAAAAGCTGGCGGTTTAGACAAAGCAGTTGTACTAAGTCGTAAAAAGATGATAACGTAACTGACCAAGGCGATGACTCCCACTTACACCTGATTGTAAAGAAGTTTACCGGCCAGCCGAGATCAAGCTTCAAACCACGCCACTATGTGGAAACGGTAAACACTTAAGAGGCACGGAAAACATTGTCAGAAGGAAGATGCGAACGGTTTGATGATGAACCTCACCTATGTTAAACACAATCTTGGCTTCGAACTATGACCACTAAAATAAATGCAACATGGTTTGTTCCATTCAGAAGCACAATCTTGTGGGCTCCAAACAACTAAAGAAAGCGGCTTCGCGATTTCGTGCACAACTAACGAGGCAAACGAAGATATTTTGAACGTCACGAATAATTACGCATTGAACATTTAAAAAAAATGCTTTACACCAAGCAGCCCGCCTCCAAATTTGTTTGGCAAAGGAATAATATGCCCTCTCCCATTTTCAGTGCACGTCACTAGGTCACTCGTGTCTGGAAGATCCTCAGCTCAGCCAGACGAACTTGGACGTCATATGGCGGTTAGAACAAAGAGCAAACCCGTTGCCCTGCCGACCTGCACAGCCCGTGCTGCTTCATTCACTGCCTCTCCCAGTCAACGGGCTCAACGCCATTAGCGGCAAAAGTGCCACGCCCCCTTCACGCCAAAAATCGTGTTCCAGGAAACGTGACGAAAGCCATATGTCGCGCAACAGTTCACCAGCGTTATTTCTTCAACACTAAATGGCTTCGAAAATACGGTCTGGTCCGTCCTAGATGTCTTCCAAACCGCGAATTCATGTTTTATATTGGTGTCGTGGGGCCCTTGAAGTAGTCACAAAGTCATCGCAATCATTTCTATGAGCAAGGCCACTTTACCTCTTGTATCCCCAGAACTTCAGCCTAATTTCTTTAAAGTGACCAGGGTTCTGTTTTGAAGTCCAAGATCACGACTGTTTCTGTAAACTTCTCTCTTCGAACCATTCCCAGTGTGCTTAGCAGATCATCAGCTGTCATTTCGTCCTCTTCTTGGAGGGACTTATTGTATAGTTCTTCACACCGAGCTTTCCATCCCGGTATCATTTAGGGATGGTCTTCCTTGCTGTTTCAGTCGCTGGTCTTGTGAAACTTTGCTGGTGGGTGGCTTCAGCCAAAGCATTTTTCAGGATGATTGGGGAAGTTCTTCCAGTCCGCCTTCCTAAAATTCCATCTTGGATGGGGCTAGAAGTACCTGAGCACTGGGACGCTTATACCTACGTCAGTTAAAGCTGTTCTGTGTCGGCTGTGTGGGAAGTCTTGAAGTATTCTGTGGGTCTCTTGCTGTGGCATGTTCTCACTCCTTTGCTTATGAAGGCCTGAGGCGTTACCGGATACAGAGGAGCCTATGGTCAGCACACTGCTATCCAGCCGTTGTCAGTCTTCGTGGCCGGTGCCACCACTCTCAATCAAGGAGCTCCTCAATTAGCCTCACAAGGCTGAGTGCATCCCGCTTGCCAACAGCACTTGCCATGCCCGGAGGGTGACCCATCCAAGTGCTGGCCAATCCCAGTAGCGTTTAGCTTCGGTGATCTGACGGGAACCGGTGCGACAAGTCTGTAGATTTCGATACGTCGTCCAAGACTTTTCATCAGGAGGCCCTGAGAAGGGACAGTTGAAAGCATCAGATGCTATCATATTCTGTAGCCAAGAGAGCCGAATATGTCTGGCCGCCAGTGTTGTTAGCTCTTTAGCGTTACCCACTGTTCACCACCTGGAGGCGAGCTAACAATGCACCCCAGCAACACTGCTCGATAATAAGGCGCAGTCTTGGTAGGCAAAGGCGCTATGGTAATCGCGAGCCACACTGTATCGTTTAGTTGACATGGTCGTGATTGTTTGCATTCTTTTTGTGTTGACTGGCGCCACTTGGTTTAACAAGCGTTTCTTGTCCGCTAGTGGCAGCAGCGGCGTTATCGGTATGTAGTAACTGTGGCCCTACCTTTGGGGTGACGTCGTTACTCTTCCGGGTCGTGTGAGTGAGCAGTTCGGTTGGGGACTCCGGAGGAGCCAAGATGGCATTGCAAGAACGCGCCGGGACCGCTGGCGCTACGCATACACTGTCGGATGGAAAGACTGTAGTCGTGAGGGTACAAGACCTATTCGTGAGTCGAATCCAACAAGCTTTGAGTGGATTTTAATACTAGCAGTGAAACCTCCACCATTCTGAGATCTCGAGATTTTCCAGTGACCTGGGTTCATGTTACTGTTCGCAGACGAAGAGCGGCGAGTTGAGTGCTTGGGAAAGGAGGATCTAATTAGCTTTCCTCGACCTCTTGTTACTTATTGCTGCATTCTATGTGTTACTATTTGTTAAGTTCAACCAGCGGTATTTTTTCTGTCTGGTGGCCGATAACACCCCAGTGACTTGCCCTGGTGTTTAGTGTATGTAACGACAGTGTACGTTTCCTCGCCTTGCCGCTGCTGTCCGGTAAGGCGTGCAGTTTTGACAGTTTCTTTGATTTGTAGGTCAGTTGGTGTTTCTTCTACTGTGGTAGTATTGGTTCCTTTCTCCTTTCGTGCGCTCTAAACACAGCATTCTGAAGACGTAGTGCTGACCGCCAGTTCCGGCTTTGGCGTGGTGTTCCAACACTGCATTGGTTATTGGACGTTAGGTACCTTCTGCAGCTTCAGATCATTAGTCATTGGTTAGACTGCCACTAGTCTGCGTTACTATCTTGTGAAGTGAATTCAACTCTTGGGTGCCTTTCTCATCACTCGCTAGTGTTTTTGGCCTGACCTACTCAGAGGTCGATTCCTGGAGCACCGTCTGTGACTAGCCCTTGTGTTTTATTATTCTGTTGTTTTTTATTATTGTATTACGAAGTTACCATCATTTGTCTCACCTGTTTGGTGATCAGTTGCTTGTCCTTTTGAATCAACCTTGTTATTATATTTCCTGTTCTACTGTATATTTCTAAATTTTTTTTAATGTAATTGCCATTCTTGGTGTTACAGCAAGTTTAAACGGTTGTGCTACCAAGTTTACTATCCTTTTGTCTCACCTGTTTGGTGATCAGTTGCCTGTCTTTTAAATTCACTTTTGCTATTGCCTTGCTGTTTGACAATCTGTTTCTTAAATTTGTTTTTAATAATTGCCGTTCTTGGCGTTAAAGGCCTTCAGCCGTGACTGTCGCTACCTGTCTTAAAATTCTAATGTGGCAATTGTATTTTAGCAGTTAACTTTTAAGACCTTGGTGATTTGTTATCAATATTTTAAGAACTGTAGTATGTAAGTTGCAAGAAGTTAAACAGTTCTTAATTTATTGCCATTAAGGCCTTCAGCCGTGAAACAATTCTTAAATTATTGCCATTAAGACCTTCAGCCGTGAAACAAACCTTAAATTATTGCCATCATTTTAATTTTTTGTTGATTTTAAATAAGTTATTAGTGATTAAAAGAAAAGCCAACCAATAGTAACTGATTACGGTCCCGTCCAGAATCGTAACCGAATCCTGTCTTCCTTAACCACCATGTCTCAAATCGGATTCCGCCATTTTCTGGCAGACGTTTATCCTTCTTACATGATTTTCGCAAAAACAATCGAGACTGAAATGTCATTTCTGAATGAGAAACCCAATGCGTGGTTACTGTTGTCTATTCTGGTCGGTTGCGCTGAAGCGCCTATCCTTCGCATGTAGTGCATTTCATGCCAATTTGCCAGTGGTGGTTCAAATGGTTCAAATGGCTCTGCACACTTTGGGACGTAACTTCTACTGTCATGAGTCCCCTAGAACTTAGAACTACTTAAACCTAAACACCTAAAGATATCACACACATCCATGCCCGAGGCAGGATTCGAACCTGCGACCATAGCAGTCACTCGGTTCCGGACTGTGCGCCTAGAACCGGTCGGTCACCGCTGCCGGCCCTTAATGGTGTTGCAATTTTATTAACAGCACTTTATATGCAGCTGCGAAACCTAGTTTATCTCCGTCTGCCAGTTTTTCGAGACTATAGCAGTTAGTTACATTTCTACGGTCCGTATACAGTGGAAATTTAGCAAAAACACGGGAAAAGGTTCATTCACTGTGCTGATGCGACGCAACTAATATAGTCGGGAGCGGTAAGCAGTCTTTTGAATCGGGGCACAGTGACCGCAGCTCGCGCCGGAAATGGAGAGCGCCGGTGCGCGCCGTTGGTGGCCGCGTGGGTTTCGAAAATAGCGCTGCAGGTGGCTGGGGGGCACGGCTGGGCGGCCAGCGCTCTCGCCTCGCGACTTTTCACGCGTCCACAGGCGCGCGCGCGCTCCGCCGGCTGCGGTGCGCGTGTGTGTGTGGGTGTGTTTGTATGTGTGCGTGAAACCGCCGGCCACCGCCCCACTGTGTGCAGCGGGCCAGCCTCGCTGTCCATCCGGCCATGTGTGCGGCTGAGGGCGGGCCTGTGATTTGTCCGAGCGCTGCGATCGCGGCCCGGGCACAAAGGGCCTCACAGCCCTGCAGCGCGCTGCGTGCTGCGGCGTTCCCTCGCGGCCAGCCACATTCCTGGGGCCAGAATACCTCACACACACCCGCCACTGCCGGAAAAAGCACGCCGCCGTTAAAGGGCCTATGCAAACAGCGAGATTTTTCCTGAATTTCGTGGTACTGGCAGCCTGCACAAACGAAACAATGAGTTCTGATAATCGAGCGTATGGATGTTGTTGATACTGTTCACACAACGGCTGAGCATACTGGAAATTTATACAATGGACACACCGTACAGTTTATGGTAACGAAATTCATTTGAATGCTCAACTGACCTCACAGCCCATAGTTGATATGATTTATTCGATCAAGATAAATCCTCTCTGGCACTGTGATGCAATAGTCCAGTCGTAGACTATAAATTAAACCATCTAGCTTCCTTATTTGAAGTCCAGCATAGTGAGGGAGCCAAGCTGCTGAACTAGTACCACATGAGCCGCGACGGCTCTCTGGATATCGACCCTTGCAATCGGTTTTGGTCTTTCGTAGTCGGTTGCTACTCGAGCGTGAGGTGGCGCGCCCTTGCGGAGAGAGAAGGGGTCGCTGGAGAGAGAGGTGAGATCATTACGAGCCTAACAAGTGCCTCGCGAAGTGGTCGTCGATTTGGCTGGCGTCGGCAGCACTCGTGGCGTGTCGTGGGCGAGCCTAGGTGCGTGGAGGCCGTTGACGGCTGTCGCTGTGTGAATCAGGTTCACTTATCTGCCGATTGCAGAATTTATACTGTCAGACGTGGACTCTTGAACTGTTTCAAGGTGTTTTCCAGTGCTTACGTGGTTTTATTTGAACATATTTTCTGCCCTCAACATCTGCAGATGTGTTGACCCCAAATTTATTTTAATTGCAGTTTGCTCTTTGCTCCTGAACACTGAATTCACGTTCATGATTTATTGTGTAGGCCAGTGTTACGGCCCATAAAGTTCAGAGAGCTGCTATATCGTAATTCAAGTTATTTTTGCCAGGATTTTGATGTGTTTCACTGACTTCGTTGCCTTGAAAGTCTGTGATCGTTCCGGGTATTTTTGTTTTACACTGTCTCAGTACTGAAATTTAGTCTGTTCCACGAAGCTCTGTGTATTACCGAGCAGATATCGTGTTCGAAAGCCTTGTTATTCCGCCAGATATTTTATCGGGAGTTTTGGGTGTTGCCTCTGCTTTGACTGTGAGGCAGCTTTATAACTGGATGTTTGGTAAACTAGTTTTACTTTATCAGGTAAGGGGGAAGGCGAAATCTTTTATGACCTATAGATATGAGATTATTAAGTACTTGTGATGCTCTTGCCTTGATAAAATTGCCTGATAAAATTGTACCACAATAGCATATTAACATAAATAGTGGGTTACGGCTCGGGAGCCTTGGCACACAGGCTCACGAGGGTGGTGTGCGCCATGACGGTGAGAAGAGTACAGAGAAACATGTTAAGATCTGTGGGGGCTTACAGGACGTCTCCAGGGGGGGGGGGGGCTATTAGTGTTCTCTGGACATCAAAATTACGGAGAAAGCCGCATGGTATTGGGCTAAGAAAGGGGATGACATGAAAATAGAAAACATTTTAGGAATTCGATCTAGGAACAAGGGTGAAATAAGGAACAGGGGAGAAAAACTATGACAGGAATAATGGAAAATCGACGACTCTGGTATAAGAACTTTCCAACTCTTACCAAATGTAAAGGAAAGGCGAGGTATGGGGTATTTTGAGCCAACCCGGGGGTGATCCATTTTCTCACTGGACATGGACCCTATCCCATATATTTGTGCCGGTTTGGGAAAAGGGCTACGCCCGAGTGTGACTGTGGGGCATCGGAGGTTACTCCCGACCATGTGGTTTACGAATGCCCCCTTTTCGAAGATGTAGCAGCTTTGACTGTTCAGAGATGTCACTAAAACCGCCCAAAGACGTAAACAACTATGCATGAGTAGCGCCTATTAGAGGGAGGGGCTCAGACAGCCGATCATTTCCAGTCATTCTACCAGCAAGGAGGTATGCGGCTCATGTTGTCTCTATTTCAACCAGATTTAGACGATCAATACCAAGGTTCGATTACGTCCACATTGTTTCTTTGAGCCGGTAAGGTCTCTCAACAAAGGAAGTGTCCAGGGGTTTCGCAGTGAACCAAAGCGATGACGTTCGGACATGGAGGAGACACAGAGAGACAGGAACCGTCGATGACATGCCTCGCTCAGACCGCCCAAGGGCTACTACTGCAGTGGATGACCGCTACCGACGAATTATGGCTCCAACGAAACCTGACAGCAACGTCACCATGTTGAATAATACTTTCCGTGCATCCACAGGACGTCGTTTTACGACTCAAACTGTGCGCAATACGCTACATGATGTGCAACTTCACTTTCGACGTCCATGGCGAGGTCCATCTTTGCAACCACGACACCTTGCAGCGCAGAACAAAGAGGCCCAACAATATTCCAAACGAACTACTCAGGATTGGCACCGCCTTCTCTTCACCGATGAATGTAACTTACGCCTTCAACCAGACAATTGTCGGAGACGTGTTTGGAGACAACCTGGTCAGGCTGAACGCCTAAGTGTCCAGCGAGTGTTGCAAGGTGAAGGTTCCCTGCTGTTTTGGGGTGGCATTATGTGGGACCGACGTACACCGCTGGTGGTGATGGAAGGTGCCATCACGGCTGTACGATACGTGAATGTCGCCATCCTCCGACCGACAGTGCAACCATATCAACAGCATATTGGCGACGCATCCGTATTCGCGGGCGACAATTCGAGCCCCCATCGTGCACATCTTGCGAATGACTTCCTTCAGGATAACGACATCGCTCGACTAGTGTGGCCAGCATGTTCTCCAGACATTAACGCTACCGAACATGTCTGGGATAGATTGAAAAGAGCTGTTTATGGACAAAGTCAACCACTCTGAGGGATCTACGCCGAATCGTTGTTGAGGAGTGGAACAATCTAGACCAACAGTGCCTTGATGAACCTGTGGATAATATACCACGACGAATACAGGCATGCATCAATGGTGGTAAAACAAGCAATGTGTGGTTTTCATGAGCAATAAAAAGGGCGGAAATGATGTTTATGTTGGTCTCTGTTCCAATTTTCTGTACACGTTCCGGAACTCTCGGATCCAGGTGATGCAAAACGTTTTTTGATGTGTGTATTAAAACTGAAATATATTTTTGTAATCTGACGTTGTGTGTTCTTATTTTTTCTCTCCTTCGAATCCCATATTCCGACCTCTCATATACTGTTAAATCGGGTTTGTTTGGTCGATGGAGCTCTACTAGCCGCATTCTTAAACACTTTCTTCATATTAATTGGCCAGAATATTGCCGAGATATTAGCTTTTAATCTGTCATTAATTTCCAATTTTATGACAACAATAACTTTTAAACTAATATATATATTTTTGCAGAGCTTTAGCTTTACATATTTTTCTGTCCATAACTGCCAACTCGTACCTCAGTGTCTCTCTTAGTTTTGTTTTTAGCCATTTTTCTCTGGCATATAAATTCCTCCAAGCGCGAATCACGGCCATACACGTCCCTGCTAGGCCTCCCCACAGGTCCTTCCAAGGCCACGTAAAAACTAGCCACTCGCCACAGCCCCATAGCAACCGCCAACCACGTGCTCTGCGGCGGGAGACTGCCACTCTAATCTCCCACCACAACTTGTATACTAACAATTACCCTTACTTGCTCCGCCACAAACGCAGTGCATGGTGTCTCAAGTAGCACCAAACCCAATCTGCGCCCTCAAAAACGAAATGATACACAAAAACAAAGTCTACATATGATGGCAGAAAAATCTAAATGAAAAAGTCCTTCTATTATCTTATGCCGCAGCACTTCCTACCCTAACTTAACTAAACTTACGCTAAATACATTTATTAATCAGAATTTCCATGGTGCTGATATCACTGACCAAAGGTTGTGAGTAACAAAACATAAACGAATTGAAGGTGGACCCATGTCTCTAGATTTACCCCAAACAATAGTCTAGCTGCTGCTCAATGACCAATGAAATTCACAGCACTGCAAACTGAATAAAATCAAATATATAAGATACCCCATGGCACAACATAATCCAAAATATCGGCCTATATTCCCCTGAAGATCCTAAACATATAACCAAAAACAAAAACAAATTATAAAGCCCACCTAATCGAAACATTTCTTGAATGAATACAAGAACATATTAAATGTATACCATTCAACTCCATTTTCTCATTAGTCAATCCCATGCTGAACCATCTCCACTTCCGCACACCAAAAACATTGGTGTGTGACCAAATCACAATTACCTATCATGAAAAATAGAATCAATATTTGTGTCATTATAAACAATTAAAAATAATGCCACTCAATGTCCCTCTCTCACATTCACATCATATCATTTACATATAAGTGCGGTACAGTGACTACAACTGTTGTTGCCTGTATCACTAGTCATCATGAGAGAATTAGTTGTGTCAATCAGCTGTTACACAACATCAAGTGCCACTATATTTTTACCAAGATAAACATGAAAACCATTAGGTCATTCAGAAAATACTTAAAACTAAATGCATATGTAAACAGTATACAGCAAGGAGTCCCTCGCAAAGAAAAAGATTGCTAACATACACATGATAAATTATACTCTAACTGCTTTCCTCTCTACCAGTGCTACAGGGTATTGCTGATTTTAATGGGTTCATGTGGATTCACTTTGAGTGAATATTCAGAATCAGTGAACTTCCTGGTTTCTCAAAAAAAAAATCTATGTTTGTACTCAATAATTGATATAATTCTGCTTTCGTATCCTCAGAAATCTCCTTTGTACCATTTGCTTTACTCCTTATCTCTTTCTCAACCTGCATCGCATCCATTAAGCACTGTGTGACATGCAAACAAGCCACCAATTTTTCACCATTGAATGCATTTTTGGACTTTTTCCTTTTTCTTCCCTCAACAGTATTCATTTTCACCATCTGGTTCCTACTATCTACATATGACTCATATTTACTCAGGAAATCAATCCCCAACACCAGATTCATACTTAAATTTGGGACCACCAAAAATGAGTGACTAAATACTTCACATCAGATGTTTACATCTAGAACCACCTCCTTTCTCACTAGTTTACTGAAAATTCCTGTAGTACTTTTAATTTTCACCCCTGTGAAATTCCACTGTTTCCCTGTTCTTAATATGATGATAAAAGATCTCTGCCGCCCCTGACACAGGACTTCGAGTATCCACCAAAACAGTTCACAGATCCCTGCCACACCAACGGTTATTATCAGCTGTACCTTTTCAATAAAATCATACTTCAGTTCTGTTTCAGCCAACAAGTTCTCCTCCATCTCATGTATGAAATCTTTAGTCATGGTGGACACCTGCTCTTCACTAAAAGATTCAATATCCTTATCCCCTGTAAATATTAAATCAAAGGCCTCTTCAATTTCCGAGTTTACTACACTCACCCCACTAGCTTTTTAGCAACACTATGTTTTTCTTCCTCAGACATCTCCTGTATCAACTGCTGGCACAACTTTGCAAAATTAACCTAGTCATCAGCATCATAATCACACACATTTTCCCCATCCATTCAGTATTTAGCTCCTCATGCACAGCTATGTGTTGTTCATCATTATACACTACGAAATTTTGGATTTCATCAACACCCTCACCTTCCTCACAAATTGTATCATTATTCACAGTATTTTTATCACCTATACCATCTTTTCCCATCATAAAGACACGTTCTTCATCCAGTGATTTAACATTTTTGTCCTCACTAACTATTTTTTTGTAAGCGTGTTTCAACACCTCACTTTCCCTACATAAATCGCTGATTTGCCTGGTATAATCATGCTTGCAATTCTCCCAATTGTAAGGTGCCCACTTCTGAAACCATTTTGCTCTGGGTGTCCAATCATGAGAATCAAAATCACTCTCTGCCTAATTCTCCCACTCTTCCTTGAAAAGATGTGTTTGCCCAGCTTCTTCATTCATATCATTAGCAACAAACATAGACTTACTTGAATCAACAGAATCCCTCTCAGTTTCAACCACAATATCAACACCTGCACCTCCATTCCTCACATTAAAAACTTCACCCACAACTATAGCTCATTCATCGGTTCAGGAACTATAGCCTGCTCATTGGTACATTCCCTACCATTACTGGAGTGAGTGCCTCCACACATATTAACAACACATTCTGCAGCCTCATCCCACATATCAACATCATTACCCTTGATAACATCTCATATACGATCTACTGCCTGCTCTCTATTTAATATATTCACACTGCTGGACCACATACCTTCCTGTATATCTCCATCTATAACAACATTTGAATCAGGCACTGTGGTCTCCGCGTAATTTATACCTTCTTCCACCGGTGAATGTTCCATTGAATTCAACACAGTGCTATTTCTTCTGTCATTACAGTACACATTTTCTCCCACAGGTTGCACAGCTGTTACATTTCATTACTTAACGTAAGTGCCAAGCCAATACTATTTGAATTATTATCACCCACTTTTTGATTCCTTTTATTTAACAAAGCCCCGACATTTATTTCTCCCTCCTGACTCCTACATTTCCTATTATTTTACCTCTAAAGGCCCTCATCTTATCATGCTGATTAAAGCAGCCTCCAAACATCTCATCCATACTCATAATTACCTCCATCCCACAAATCCTTTCTACCCTAACTTGTTTATTTTTAGTTACTGTTTACTGTTAGATTGCCTATAATTCTTATTCCATACATTCCCTTCCCTTATTCCACTGCTTTTGCTTTCATTAAAATACCTCTCATTATTTTGCCTAAAACTATTAAAGATCCACCATTGTTTCTCCCATAATTATTTTCCCATCTCATGGTCCTATTTACTGCATGGTTAATTGTTCCAAATTGGGCCCTGTTTGGAACAAATCTCATTTTAAAGAATTTTGTCCCTGTGGACTCCTTGCATTAATTTCTCCTCTCCCATCTCTCTGTTTTTGCATTGGCCTTTCATCACTCCTGTTTCCATTTCCTCATGTGCCTCTCTGATAACTGACATAATCACAAAAACTTTCCCTGTTATCCTTCCAAGTTTAATTTTTATTTCTATCTCTGTTTTCTCTCCAATTGCCGTTCTGATTTCGTTCCCTGATTGAATTATGGTGGCTATTACCCCAACTCACATTATTTCTTCTCTCTAAATTATTCCTCTGATTATTCCCCGAATTATCCCCCCCCCCCCCGAGTTTTGGCTGATCCATCCTCTCAATAAATTCCAAGAAATTTTCTATAGGATCTGTTGGAAATGTGTCAGTTCCCACTGTACATCTTGAGGTAACCTTCCCCTTAGGGTATTAATCTCAGTCACAATTCCCAACTGTCTATCCAAATGCACCAACTTTCTTAATTCCTTCTGACAAAATTCTCTCATAGTTAGTTTACCTCCTCTGTAAAATGGCCCATATAAAAAATCATTCTGTAATCTGCATTGTTTTGCTTCGCTCCAAAACCTATTTAGCAACATCTGTTCAAATATACTATATAATTTAAATTGTTCACTACATTGAGGGGGGTTTGCCCATTTCTGAGCAGAACCCTTTTTCCCAGTTTAATTTTGCTGTTGTCACTCATACCATCAATAAAACAATCCAAGCATGCTGCCAGAAAATCTATAGCATGGTACTTACTTTCCTCTGAAAAAGGATTACCACTAGGCACTTTACCATAGGCCACCCCATACTTCCAATAGCCCCATATAATTCTATATTACTTAATCTACTGTTAACTTTGTCAATTTCTATATTACTCTTTACAGCAACAGCAACCGCATTTTCAATTTAGTTTCTTAGGTCGCTAGCTGTCTCTACCACTTGACCTAATAATAAAGTTCTGGTTTTATCACAACTAGCCACAATCTTATGATCCACATCAATCTGGGGTTGCCTTCTCTCATTGTCCTTGTGTCACAGAACTCCCTGCCTGAATCACTTATACGCCTTAATTCAACAGCAACGTGCATCCATCTTAGCATTCAAATTTCCTTCTACCTCCTCAATTTTTCTGATAAATCCCCCAATTGATCATCTAATTATCTGATTTTTGTCCCCAAAGAACTTTCCATTTAACCCACATCAGTTTTTAATTCAGTCTTGAAATCCCCCATGTGGCTCATTTATGATCTAAGCATAGCCACTACAGTACCTTCTACTTCTTCTCCCTGTCTGTGTGGGCTCTGAGGCTCACTTCTACACCCTGTAGACTCAATATCAGACCTTCTTTATCACTATTTCGCCATTTTTGGACTCAATCGCTAAACTGGCTGTGAGATAGAGAACTGAGAAATTAATGCTCCTGCTGCCAACACTTGGCTTCGTTGAGACGGCTGATGCATGGCGACGGCTACCTGATGCTGTCGGCTGCTGTGCAGTGTGGTGCAGTGCAGTGCTCTGAGGCATGGAACGACTTGCAAGTTGGCAGCAGAAGCAGCTCCAGGAGCGGAGGTGTTTGCCGGCCAGTGGCACTTCAACTCTTGCTTTGGTGATCAACGTCGCACTCAGTGTACTGCTCAGTGATGGGCAATGTTTCTCCCAATCTTTTTCACTTTCAAGCGCAATACTGCACAGCCTATAGAGCCTGCTCAATTAAGACAATTACGGATGAGCCTCCATAATACAACGGTACTGGACACAACGCACTGAAGATTGAATAGTTTGACCCGAGACCCCAAGCGCTATGGCACGAAAACATATATATTTATTACACTCAACACTCAGCTTAATGGACCGGCCTGTTTGGATAAGTTTTTCGTCAGAGGGTACACCTGTTGTAGACTCAATTTTCAAGCTGCAATAAAAAATGAAAAACAATGCAGGCAGGTGTTGCGGTGAAATTTAAAAATATTGAGTCACTCACGTAGATTTATAATTTGAGCAAGTAGTTTATTACTATTTTTCCACGAAAATCTTCAATATATTCACTAAACACTTAAAATACAGTCTGATGGGCTTTTACGTAATGGCAGTGTTAATAACTGATGCTACAACACTTCAGTACGAAATTCATATGTCGCTATCACGACACACAACTGTCTATTCACAGTTCACAAAATACACTGTTGTCTGCTGTCCTATATTGCACTCAAATTGATCGTTTTCAAACTTCGCTACATACATACTTGTCCCCGAACATGGTTACCAACCCATTACTACAAACAGACGGGCGCCATGTCTGGATCTTAGCGTCGATCTGACTCAACTCCCTAACTTGGTCGCCCTATACACCCTCGAAACGACTGCCTAACTCAAAACAATGTTTGACGAAATAACTACGAATATTCTAAAAATAAACACAAAACCACATACGAAAATTTAAAAATATGAAAATTTTCTGGGCAATAACAATTTAAAGTCAAATTTTTCGTATGAGCCACCGTTTTTCACAAATAATGTTCTTGTGGAGTGATTTTGATTTTCCCAGATTTTTTATACTAAACATAAATAAACAAATAAACATTAGAATGCTGCCGCTGGCTTCGTCTCTATAAATTTCTTAATTACCAAAAACACAGTTTCTCTCAGTCTAATCCCATATTCCGACATCTCAGTAAAGAACGGTACATATTCCGTTAAATCAGCTCTGGTTGCTCGATGCAACTCTACTATCTACACCCGTAAACACTTTGTTCATATTAATCGGCCAAAGCATTGCCGAGATATTAGATTTAAACTTTCATCATTTACAATTTTGAAGACAAAGTAACTTTTAAACTATTATATATTTTGTGGTGCTTCTAGATAATTTAGCATTATCTATTTTTCTGTCCATGAATGCCAACTCGCACCTCCGTGTCACTCTTAGTTTCGTTTTTATCAATTTTTCTCTAGCACATAAATTCCTCCAGACGTGGTAACACGGCCATACACGTCCCTACCAGCCTTCCGCTCGGGTTTTTCCATGGCCACGTAAACGCTAGCCGCTCTTCACTGTCCCGTAGCAACCGAAAGGCACGTGCTCTTCGGCGGGAAACTGCCGCTCTTACCTCCCCACACAGCTTGTACGCTAACCTTAGAAGCATATGTTCAAGAAAATATGAGACGAGAGAGGAAGAGATTTCAGGTCCTGCATGGCGGATTGGATGGCTGCATGTACAGCAGCATTAAGATGGAAACAATGGCTCACATGAATTGGAGACACAATGAACCTGCCAATATATCAGAAAACTGACGAAAAAGACAATATTCAAAACTAGTATTGTAGTGGACACGATATTTTGGAAAATAAAATTAGGGAATAAGAGGATAAGTGCGAACTGCTTGGTGTGCATGTGTATAGGAAATCTAACTTAACACACTATAATACAGCCGTAAGTGAAAAGTTGCATGATCATGATTTTAGATTAAAATGAGCAGAACAGAATGTAACTAAGGCAATGGTCTGTTGTTTACTGGATAATGATTCGGATTTATGTGCAGCTATACAGAATTAGCTATTACGACACTTTAGGGAGTAAGCATTATTGTAGCCATAGGAAAGAGTAAAACGGCAGTAAAAGAAGAAGTTATGTTACCTGTAAAAATTGAGGATGTACCACTGTACCAGAATGTTCTTATTACACACGCCTTAAGTGTGTGTATGCTGTCAAGAGCGGATTTCTTGCAAAAATACAAAGGAAAAATAGATTTTGAAAATAATAATCTTGGTAAATGTGAAATCTGTCGGTGGGAGAAGTCGGTAATGATTCAGATCAAAAAGTGATGTGCCTGTACGATACTGCAAGAAATAAGAAGACATAGTAGGAAGAAATTAACTGGCCTCAGGATATGAGGGCTCTTTGCGATGTCAGAGGTTTGGTAAACACGAGGCCACCTCAGTTGTTGTCAATACTATTTCATTTTTCGTTTCGTATTTTCAGTATGCCTCTTTGTCAGCCAGAAATTTCGGTATCGACCTCCATTCTTCTCTATTTTGTGCAAGTATTTTTTGAAGTAAATAATAGTTACTGGAAATTTATTAGTAATAAAATACAAATAAAAGACTAGATATGTAAAGAGAATGAAAATTGTGGAGTCAGTACATAAATATACTTGTCAATGTACAATCAAAACTGGAAATTTTTGGTAAGTTCCCATGGGACCAAACTGCTGAGGTCATCGGTCCCTAGGTTTACACACTAGTGAATCTAACTTAAGCTAAGAACAACACACACCCATGCCCGAGGGAAGACTCGAATCGCCGACGGGGGGAGCTGCGTGAACCGTGGCAAGCCGCCTAAGACCACGCGGCTACAGAAAAGAAATGGAACAGAAAAGAAGAGTAAAGACGTTATTGCAAGTAGTTTCATCATTTTGCTTACGTTATGGATTTGTATATCTTAAGTGAAGTTTATGAAACAAGAAACAGTAGTTTTAAGTTTTAAATTTTTCTTGGGTAAGGAATATGTCTACTAGTTCTGAAAGAAAAGTTGAAAGAAGATGAAAAGAAGTAAATTGTTTGAATAATAAATCGGAAATTTCTTTCAGCGGCAACTTGCTAAAGAATTAATTTGAACTTGACGTGCATTTAAATTTTTCATTTTGGAAACTGAGTCAAGTAGAAATAGTGTCATATAGTGTTCTATCTTTCTTTTATTAGTGCAATTAGTTCACTTTTAGTGAAAAATGTAAACATTTTGACTGTTGAGAACGATTTGCGTTGGCATGATCTGCTGCTGGTACCCAGGTGCTGAGGAAGTGTTTAAACGCCGCCTCTGGGTTTTCCTTACGTGCTGCTGATGTGTTTAGGCCAAGCGTCTCACTGCTACGGCCACAGAATTGCAAGGGGGGGGGGGGGGGGGGGGCGAGAGGTGCTGGAGCGGGAATTCGAGCGGTGTCGTTCAAATATGTAGCGTTGGGGAACTATCCAAAGTCAGCCGTGCCAATGAGAAAGGTGTATAAAATTTCACAAAACATTCTGCTTTGCTATCCATACAAAATTACCTATGTTCACGAGTTTCTTAATACTAACCTGCCATTAAAACAAACGTTTGCTCCAGAATTTCTTGCCCACGAGGAAGCATGCAAGGAATGGCCATGAAACATTCTGTCGACTTGTCAACACATAGAGCTACAGAACATGGGCAGTGGAATAGCGGCTCGCACGTCAGCCGGTATCAATCCATTTATACACTATGTGATCAAAAGTGTCCGGACACCTGGCTGAAAATGACTTACAAGTTCGTGGCGCACTCCTCCAGTGATGCTGGAATTCAGTATGGTGTTGGCCCACCCTTAGTCTTAATGAGACCTTCCACTCTTGCACGCAGACGTTCGGTCACGTGCTGGAAGGTTTCTTGGGGAATGGCAGCCCATTCTTCACGAAGTGATGCACTGAGGAGAGGTATCGATGACGGTTGGTGAGGCCTGACACTAAGTCGGCGTTCCAAAACATCCCGAATGTGTTCTACAGGATAAAGGTCAGGACTCTGTGCAGGCCAGTCCGTTACAGGAATGTTATTGTCGTGCAACCTCTCCGCTACAGGCCGTGCATTATGAACAGGTGCTCGATCGTGTTGAAAGATGCGATCACCATCCACGAATAGTTCTTCAACAGTGGGAAACAAGAAGGTTCTTAAAACATCAATGTAAGCCTGTGCTGCGATAGTGCCTCGCAAAACAACAAGGGATGCAAGCCCCCTCCTTGAAAAACACGGCCACACCATAACACCACCGCCTCGGAATTTCTCCTGTTGGCACTGCACACGTTGGCAGGTGACGTTCACCGGGCATTCGCCAAACCCATCGGATCGCCACATTTTTCCGTGATTTGTCACTCCACACAACGTTTTTCCACTGCTCAGTAGTCCAATGTTTACACTCCTTAAACCAAGCGAGGTGTCGGTTGGCATTTACCGGTGATATGTGTTGCTTATGAGAACCCGCTCGACCATGAAATCCAAGTTTTCTCACCTCCCGCCTAACTATTATCGTACATGCTGTGGATTCTGATGCAGTTTGGAATTCCTGTATGATGGTCTGGATAGATATCTGCCTATTACACATTACGTCGCTCTTCAAATGTCGGCGGTCTCTGTCAGTCAACAGACGAGGTCGGCCTGTATGCTTTTGTGCTGTACGTGTCCCTTCAGTTTCCACTTCACTATAATATTGGGAACAGTGGACCTAGGGATGTTTAGGAATGCGTAAATCCCGCGTACAGATGTATGACACAAGTCACACCCACGTTCGAAGTCCGTGACTTCCGCGGAGCGCCCCATTCTGCTCTCTCACGATGTCTAATGACTACTGAGGTCGCTGATACGGGGTACCTGTCAGTAGGTGGCAGCACAGTGTACCTAATATGAAACACGTATGTTTTTGGGGGTGTCCGGATACTTTTGATGGCATAGTATTTATAAATAGTTCTCAAAACATACAGCATTTTACTGACCTCAAAATTCTGTACTTGAACAATTAATACCGTATTCGAAACAGTTTTTTTTTAAAGTTCTAAAATCTGTAGAAGGCGAAGTATTAACAAATTAGGAACAAAACACAACATCATGTCTAGCAAAAACAAAAAACCATACGAAATGAAGGAAACTGCTTACGACGGTCATTATTGTGCATCCCTTCATATGACTCTAAACACAACCAGTAGACAAAAGTACCTACTTAGGTACACTATCCTCTAGATACAACCCTCTCCACTAAATCATAAATTTGAAACTATTTTCAACTTGTGTGAATCACAATCTCATTGTGTGTACTGCCCTCTACGTGGAAACAGAGCCAGCTTAAAATTACACGATTTGTGGTATCTTCTTCTCCACATTTACAGGTTGGTGTGTTAGTACATACGACGTCATTTTGATATTTCGGCTATGGGGAATAGCCTCTTAACAGGAATATTCTATATTACCGCCTAGCAGTTCTTCTGCTTTCCCTGTCAGACTGCCAGGTCTAATCTCCAGTCTCGTACATGTCTTCAATAAAAGTTTTACAGCATATGCATTCTTCGAAGATGTCGTGTGTTCTACCATACTGAACGCGCTCCTACCAATATAAGACCGTCCTGAAAGGTACGGTAACGGGAGAAGTAGGCCGCAAGTAGCACCTCCATCCCACTCTGAGTGTTTCGCATACAGCTGCTCTGCAAAATCTGGGGGCCTGGAGGCAGCCCGGATAAGAAATGACCTATTTGTGCCTGGCTGCGAGGGCGTAGGGTAGAGAGAGAGGTGCTGCGGAGAACGAATGCCGGGGTTTTGGCACAGCGGTAGGGGTAGAGTGGAGGCTGACCGGCGCCACGCCGAGGTCTAATGTATTCAGGGCAGCAGGGGAGGGGCGCGGGCATAGCGGAGGCAGCTCGCCTCGAGTGCACCGGCGGCAACGCGATATTAGCTCGTTACTGGGGATGAGGCAGACGCCAGCCCTAATAGCGGCCGTAAATACAAACCCCCTTCCGTGCCAGACAGCATCCTGCGGCAAATACTGCAGCGTTAGCCCTCCCAGCCAAGTGCTGTCTGGGTCACCGTGTACCAAGTGTATATCCTGAGGATGTCACTCAAACTTCGTGTCCAATCTCACACAGATGTACAAGCAGCTGCTAAACGTAAGGGCTTTATTGCTAAATATGATACTACAGTTACAGTTGAAGAAAACATACGTTTAGGAGGCAATAACAGAAATGATTTGAGAAATCAAACTTTCATAAAACTATGAACAACCGCCTCCAGTCACAATCAAGATTACATTTCCGTGGACGATGCATTTCGAGCCCTGGCGGTTCACCTTCCAAGTGCTTATACAGTCTAATTTCATTCATTTTTCGGCTGTCTGAGGCGCCTTGTCACGGTCCGCACGATTCCCTACGTCAGAGGTTCGAGTCCTCCCTCGGGCGTGGGTGTGTGTGTTGTTCTTAGCGATGACATCAGTAGTTTGGTCCCATAGCATCTTACCACATAATAAAATCATTTTTGCCCTTTATTTACATTAATTCTGGCCCTGGTAAGAGTGGCTATTGTGAATATAAATTTACAGAATTAAGATAAATCGATAATTAACTTACCGTTTTCAATAGTGGATACACGTTTCGAAGTACAGTATGAGTAGACGTGCTTATGCTCACATACACACTTTCAATTATAAAATTTAGAAATTTGTGGTAAATTCCTGTGGGACCAAACTGCTGAGGTCATCAGTCCCTAGGCTTACACTCTACTTAATCTAACGACTCGAACCTCCGACGGGGCAATCGCGCGAATCGTGGCAAGGCGCCCTTGACCGCACGGCTATCCCGCACGGAATTTCCATTACACGGCGAATTTGTAAACACAAGTCAGAACAAGTCAAGGAACTTCAAACGTAAATAAAATATATTTTTACAAAAATTTTGCAATAATAACACTGATCTATAAAAATGATTTTCGAAGAAATCTACCGAGCACAGTGGTTATCACACTGGACTCGCTTTCGGGAGGACAATGGCTCAAACCTGCGTCCAGCCACCCTGATTTAGGCAAATGCCGGGATGGTTCCTTTGAAAGGCCACAGCCGGCTTCCTTTCCCATCGTTCCCTAGTCCGATGGGACCTAGTTTTGCAATAATAATACCCGTGTATTTGTAGAAATTGAGTTTTTTTTACACCTGAAGGTCTTTGACTTGGTATTACTTGTATTTACAGATGTGCTACGTAATGGGAAGTGTATAGACGTACACAACATATCTGCTCAAACTTTACTAAATCATGTATCCACAACTGAAAGCATTAATTTATTTTTCTATTTGTCTTAGATATGTAGATTTCTTTCATAATGTGCTACTTTATAATATACCAATGTAATCTAACCTGGATCGGAATTAAGCTAAACTGCTGTCAAAGCAGGGCTCTAAATGTATCGTGCATTGAAGTAAAATCAAAACTGCGGCAAAAGGCACATTTTTTTTCTTTTTTCCCGAATATGTTCCTGTCTCAGTCTTTCCGTACAGTTTTTACCCTCTACACCTCCCTCTAGTACCGTGTCTTAACAGATGTCCCACCATTCTGTTCCTTCTTCTTGTCAGTGCTTTCCTTAGATTCCATTCATTTACGATTTTGTTCAGAACATTCTTATTCCTTACCTTATCTGTGCACGTAATTTTCAACTTGCGTCTGTAGCACATCATTTCATATTCTATTCTCTTTTCTTCTGGTTTTCCCACAAACCGTGTTTTACTATAGACAATGCTGTGCTACCCACGTACAGTCTTAGAAATTTCTTCCTCAAATTACGGCCTGTGTTTGATACTAGTAGACTTCTGATGGCCTAGAACGCCGTTTCTGCCAGGGATAGTCTGCTTTTGACGTTCTCGTTACTCCGTCCGTCATGGGTTATTTTACTGCCTAGATAGCATCAGGCTTAATGTTATGTTTCTCGCTTTTCTCTTTTCTACTACTTCTCATTACCTTCGTATTTTTTCGATTTACTCTCAGTTCATATTCTTTACTCAGTAGACTATCTAGTCAATTCAGCACATCTTGTAATTCTGCTTCACATTCACTGAGGAATGGAATGTCATCGGCGAATCTTCTCGATCATGTCCTTTCACCTTGAATTTTAGCTCTACTCTTGAAACTTCCTTTTATTTACACCGTTGCTTCTTTAGTGTATAGACTGATGTGTAGGGGCGAAATACTACATCCCTGTCTTACACCAGAGCGCTTCGTTCTTAACCTTCGTCTTATTTCCTCTTGGCTCTTGTACATATTGTATAGTACCAGTCTCTTCCTACAGCTTACTTCCATTTTCCTCACAACTTTGAACATTTTTCACCATTTGCCATTACAGAACGCTTTTTCCAGGTCGTCAAATCCTACGAACGCGTCTCTATTTTTCTTTAACATTAACAACTGTAACGTTGGAGCTGACTCTCTTATGCTCCTAAAGCCAAACTGTTCGTCGTCTAACAGATCCTCAAGGATCTTTTCCATTCTTCTGTATATTGTTATTGTTAGCAACTTGGATGCATGATCTGTTAGGCTAAACGTACTACAGTTCTCGCACGTGTCAGCTCTTGCAGTCTTCGGAATTGTGTGGATGATATTTTTTTCGAAAGTCAGATGGTATTCTACACACTAATGTGAATAGTCATTTTTTTGCCACTTCCCTTGGTGATTTTAGAAATTTTGATGAAATGTTATCTATTTCCTCTGCCTTATTTAATCTTAAGTCTTCCAATACTAAATTCTGATTCTAATACTGGATCGACTATCTCTTCTCTATCGAATCCCGTTTCTTCTTCAGGCACATTAGACCCGTCTTTCCCCTTACAGAGGCTGTAAATGTACTGTTTCTACCTATCCGCTCTCTTCTCTGCATTTAACAGTGCCCATTACACTCTTAATGTCACCATCCTTGCTTTTTAATGTCAACGAAGGCTGTTTTGACGTTTTTTATATGCTGCGAAGACATTTTTGAACTTCCTTCTTTCATCGACCAACTGAAGCATTTCTTCTGTTACGGATGGTTTCTTCAGAGTTAACTTCTCTGTACCTACATTTTACGTTCCAGCTTCTGTGACTGCACTTTTTGAGATGTATGTTGCTCTTCAGCTTAACTGCTTAGTGAGCTATTCCTTATTGCAGAACTCATAGCCTTAGAGAACTTCAAGCGCATTTCTTCATTCCCTAGTACTTCCGTATCCCACTTCTATGTGTATTGATTCTTCCTAAGTAGTCTCTTAAACTTCAACTCACTCTTCATCGTTGCTAAATTGTGATCTGAGTATATATCTGCTCCTGGGTATGCCTTAAAATCCAGTATCTGATTTCGGAAACTTTGTCTGACCATCATGTAATCTAACTGAAATATTTGTGTTTCTCCCTGCCTTTTCCAAGTGCACCTCCTCCTCTTATGATCCTAGAATAGAATATTCGCTGTTACTGGCTGATGTATACTGCAGAACTCAGTAAATCTCTCTCCTCTCTCGTTCCTAACACCAAGCTCACATTCTCCGTAACCATTTCTTCTATTCCTTCCTCTACAACGGCATTCATCACCCAAGACTATTAGATTTTTATCTCCCCTCACACTTTCAATAGCCGCACACTTCCTGTATCTTTTCATGTTTAACCTGCAAAGTCTGTATGTGTAACTGAACTATGGTTGTCGATGTTGGTTCGTTGTCGATTCTGATATGAACAAACCTGTCACTGAATTGTTCGCACTAACACAGTCCCTGTCCTACCATTCCATTCAAAACTAAACCTACTATCCTCTGCTGCTGTTAATATAACCCTAAACTCCTCTGACCAGAAATCCTTGTCTTCTTTCCATTTCAATTTAGTGATCCCCACTACACCTAAACTGAGCGTTTGCATTTCCGTTTCCAGGTTTTCTAGCTTCCTTACAACTTTTCAAAGTTCTGACATTCTGAGCCTCGGCTCCGAGCACGGTATCCTTGCGTCGGTTATTCAATCTTTTCCTCATTGTCATTTCTCCCACGGCAAACCCTACCGAAGACCGGAGCAAGGGTCTATTCCGGAATCTTTTGGCAATGGAGAGATCATCGTAATAACTACAAGCCACATGTCTTGTGACTGCACATTACGCTTACGTAATACAGTGGTTTCCATTGCCTTCTGCATCCTTATGATGTTGGTCTTTGCTCGACATGACGTACGAATGTTACTCAGCGGCCTAATAACGCATATTTTGATGGTTCACTGGACTATAATTTGTTAACGTGGTTTAACCATAGATCATAACATTTTGTACTGCGTGCTGAGTGAAATTATTCACTGCTCAAGGGCAGCGAGTAAGTCTGCGATTGAAATCTGTCCCATGCAGCTCCTGTGGCATGGCAGGTGGCGCGTGTGAAATGTG
Organism: Schistocerca gregaria; assembly: GCF_023897955.1. Lineage (NCBI taxonomy): Eukaryota > Metazoa > Arthropoda > Insecta > Orthoptera > Acrididae > Schistocerca > Schistocerca gregaria. The sequence continues at coordinate 604,737,296 of NC_064920.1, forward strand.
TGACCGTGTACTATAGGCCACACTGGCGTAAGGCGATACCAGTGACTGCAGCAATTGCAATTAAGCTGACATGCAGTGCGTCGTTTATTGCATCTGAAACCAAACTCCCATATCCGCACTTCTCGTCGATATTCGACTATTACCGCCTCGCCTTCTCAGTTTTCTTCTAGAAGTCGTTCAGCACTTGAAGATGTAGTCACATAAGGGCTGATGGTCCTGTTTGATCAGGTTATCTCATGGCATAAGCCATGGCTGTCACTGGCATCGTGTTGGCGTTCGCGAAGCATCAGCAACATGCCAACTTACTCGTTGGATGTGTATGCATGTTTATGCCACATCATTATCCGTGACAGATCGAGCCTCATTTAATTGTGCATTCCAGCCTGCCTTGTATAAGGAAATGTAAGGATATACTCTACAGAAGGCCCTATAACTCAGACTGACAATGTACCAAGGATATTTGTCAAATCGTGACACCAGCAACTTTATGTACAGCAAGATCCATCCACCCCTGCTTCGTAACAAAAATTCTCAGAGTCCTTATTTAATTCGATTTGTACATACTTGGTTTATATACATCAGCTAAATGATAGAGTACGGTACTTGTTGATTTACTATAATTGAAGACAGTACAAATCGTTGGAGATGTCTGGGGACTATAGTTGACAGAAGTTGTGAATAGTTAACGGCGGATCGTTCCTGACCTACCTGTATATGAGTATGTCGCGTTATTCCTCATCAGAAATCCCAACTTTTTTCTCATTATTTTGGATCGTTCGTCAACACAAGTACAATGGCCGTACCTCATTCTATCCACAGAAACATGAATCGCTTAAGCCTTGAATTTAAGGTATAAGTCTTAATCTCATCCTATGCAAGGTAACGCTAACAAGGTACAGCCTTAGGATGACTACTGCTAGATCATTGCAAGCAACTGATACCTTTCCGAGCTGTACTACCAACTAAAGCTACGTGGGACGGGGCAATTAATAATTTTAAAGAATCTTTGCAAACTACATCATGTGTTAACATTCTCTTGACCAATTGTTATGGAATTTCACAAAAGAGAACGGAAACCACATCATGTGTTAACATTCTCTTGACCAATTGTTATGGAATTTCACAAAAGAGAACGGAAACTTAACCCATCAAACTGTCTCATATTTATTCGCAACTGAGTCAAAAGTAGCTGGGGGAATGATCAGAGTGAGGCGTACTCTGTGGAATGACGAAACGGGTACTGCATTGGAGGTAACGTCAGTCATCCAAGCACGAAACATATTCCCTTAAAGGAATCTATGGAAGACGAAAGTGAGCACTGATGCTTTAGCAAAGAAAGTTATAGAGCATGTACAACATAAACAGAGAGAGGCAAGTTAGAGCTCCGCTAATTAAAGCTTCGGTAGCTCATCCTTTAATTACCATTTCAAAAACAAGTCATTCTGAAAGAACTAACAGGGAAGTCACGTGAATTGAAACAATGATTCCAAATTTTCTCGGTTTTTCCAAAAGAGGAAAGATGAAACACTGATGAAGCTATCAGTTAATCCAGGGTCGACAAATCATCGCTAACCACGCATACAGTTACATGTTCCTTATCATTCCGGCGTGCTGGCTGGAGCAGCTCCAGACGACAGCAACGTTTGTGGTCTTCCATCACTCGTCTACTGTATTCGACTCGACAAAGCCCAAAGCTCATTTGGGAACCTCGCACTGAAGCTGCTCCCAGTCACTTCCAGCTTTTATCTGACCATACCCGGTTACGAAACTATTCTTCATAATCAATATAACTCCCCAGCGCTTACTGACTGAAGTTTGTACGACTACATAAATATCTGACTGCCATTTCAGCGCCTCCAGAGCGATCACGACTGTCCCCCTGACATCCGCAAAGCTATGTGCCTGCACTCCAGCGACCGAGACGGCATCTCGCTCGCGGTGCTTCACAGTGCTCACCGACCAGTCCTCTGCAACACTTATCTGCACGACGGTACGAACCAATCTGACTGTGAGATAAGTGCGCAGTAATAAAATTTATTTGCCGCCCTTCTTCCGAGACAAAGCTACCAGAAGTTTCTACAAGCCTCTCCTGAGAAATCTGATGAGTGAATGAAACTCCTCTCTTAAAATGTTGCGGGGTGGTCTTTCTTTCCATCGGCCACGACCCACAAGTCTCCCAGGCCGCACAAGAATGTGCTTCATCTTTATAGAGTGCCTAACCCGCTATTGTGCGACAAAAGCTAACGGAATCTCCCTGCGCTCCCTCAACAAGGCTTGATCAGAAACTGCACTTAAAAATTAAAATATATAATGTACATCGATAATTTTTCCGAAATATTGAGCGCCTATAATGATATTTTTTAAATAGCGATGTATCAGATTCCCGATATTTTTAAAAATAGGAGCAGTACTATTATAAGCCTCTGTTATCTCGTGGAGTGGTGTAAGCGGTAAACGGTGCATGCAATCTTGAGATATCGAACCAGTTCCCAGTAATCTCTTCGCGAAGGTTATTGGTGACATTCTACCTTCAACCTCTTCCCGGATTTCAGCTGTTCTCATCCGTCTGTTCGTCAGTCAGTGGATCAGTCCTAATATCTTCTTGAACCCGTGATTAGTCTTGTCGCCTTGTTATCGTGAGAAGCCCGCATCTCGTGGTCGTGCGGTAGCGTTCTCGCTTCCCACGCCCGGGTTCGATTCCCGGCGGGGTCAGGGATTTTCTCTGCCTCGTGATGGATGGGTGTTGTGTGCTGTCCTTAGGTTAGTTAGGTTTAAGTAGTTCTACGTTCTAGGGGACTGATGAGCATAAATGTTAAGTCCCATAGTGCTCAGAGCCATTTGAACCATTTTTTGTTATCGTGAGTCCGTCAGCAATCGTTCTGCTGTCGTCGCACTGCAGCCAATTGTTGGTGCAGCCTGTCAGTGAGACGATCCCATGTCCAAGTTGGGACCTTTGTCATACTTCGAGAGATAGCGACAGGCTAGGCGGAGCCTTGGCTGTTCGCAATATTAGACACATCCAACGGCCATCATGTACTCACATTATTTTCATCTATATGAATAGTCTTTTTCTGTGCGTTTCTCAAACTACAGAAAATAAGCTCCAGTGGTGACTAAAATTAATCTACGTATTCGATAGGCAAGGAAATCTTGGAATACCAGTTCGGCAGCGCACAGTCAGTGCGTATCAGACATCTACAGACTAAAAAATGTTTTGCGTCGCCTCTGTTCCGAGATTATTGGAACCTGTACAGAAAATTGGAATAGAGATCAACATAAACATCATTTCCGCCCTTTTTATTGCTCATGAAACCCATACGTTGCATGTTGTACCACCATATAGCGAGACCTTCAGAGGCGGTGGTCCACTCATTTTGTAAACAATTGGTAGCCTTAATACCCAGTAGCTCGTCCTCTTACATTGATGCATGCCTATATTCATCGTGCCATACTGTCCACAAGTTCATCAAGGCACTGCTTATGCAGGGTGTCCCACTCCTCAACTGCGATTCATCGTAGATCCCTCAGAGTGGTTGGTGGGTCACGTCGTCTATAAACAGCCCATTTCGATCTATCCCAGGCATGTTCGACAGGGTTCATATCTAGTCGAGCAATGTCGTTATCCTGAAGGAAGCCATTCACAAGATGTGTACGATGGAGGCGCGAATTGTTGCCCATGAAGACGAATCCCTCGCCAATATGCAGCCGATATCGTTGCACCATCGATCGGAAGATGGCATTCACGCGTCGTACAGCCGTTACACCACGTTCCATGACCACCAGCGGCGTACGCCGTCCCCACATAATGCCATCCCAAAACAGCAAGGAACCTCCATCTCGCTGCAATCGATGGACAGTATGAGCTACGCGTTCAGCCAGACCAGGCTGCCTCCAAACATGTCTCCGACGATTGTCTGGTTGATGGCATATGCGACACTCATCGGTGAAGGAAACGTGATGCCAACCATGAGCAGTCCTTTCGGTATATTGATGGGCCTATCTGTACCGCGCTACATGGTGTCGTGGTAGCAAAGACGGATCTCGAAAAAATGGTTCAAATGGCACTGAGCACTATGGCACTTAACTTCTGAGGTCATCAATCCCCTAGAACTTAGAGCTACATAAACCTAACTAACCTAAGGACATCACACGCATCCATGCCCGAGGCAGGATTGGAACCTGCGACCGTAGCAGTCGCGCGGTTCCGGACAGCGCGCCTAGAACCGCTAGACCACCGCGGCCGGCTTCATCCATTGCAGTAGTAGCCCTTGGGCGGCCTGAGAGAGGCGTGTCATCAACAGTTCCTGTCTCTCTGTATCTTCTGCATGTCCGAATAACACCGCTTTGGTTTACTCGGAGACAGCTGGACATTTCCCTTGTTGAGAGCCCTTCCTGGCACAAGGCAACAATGCGGACGCTATCGAACCGCGGTATTGACTGTCTATACATGGTTGAACTACAGATAAGACGAGCCGTGTACCTCCTTCCTGGTGGAGTGACTAGAACTAATCGGCTGTCGGACGCCCTCTGTCTAATGGGAGCTGCTCATGCATGGTTGTTTACATGTCTGAACAGTCAAAGTGACTGTGTGTGATTCAATATCCACAGTCAACGTCTGTCTTCAGGAGTTCTGGGAACCGGGGTGATGAAAAACATGTTTGATGTGTGTGTTATTAGACGACTACTCCAGTGCGAGATAACCCATTCTGAGTCGCAGGTTTTATTTGATTTTTAATATTTTATGCAATTAGAGACCAAATTTAAAAATTTAAAACGCTGTCGTAATCTGATCATTAAGAGGTAACAAACTTAAGATGTAACGCTGGAGACCTAGGGCAAGTATTACAGTAGAAATCGTGTATGTATCATGCGGCAATTTAACTCGCGAGATGAACGTTCCCCCGACTATATTCATCCAGCATTTGAGAATGAAAGCATTTAGCGTTTGCAACAAACTTTACACGTAATTTAAAACCTTTATCAAACTTTCTCTCACTGGTTGCCCCAGAAAATAATGAAAAGTAGAAAGTTTATCACTTACTATATCTTTCCTTTGAAACACTCAGCAAGCATAATATTTAATTTTTGTATTTCTGTACTACGAACTCTATTCACGACACATAATGCGGACAGTGTCCACATATACTACTACATTGAAATGCAAAATCGTATCGTCCTATCATGCGTAGTTCAGGAGATTTGATTTTATAAACAATGATGCGCTTGAAAAACTATTTTCTTAAAACTAAGTACTGATTACTTAGACTATACTCACACAGCTGTCGATAAAGAGAAAAGACAGAGAATTCCAACAAACTTTAAATAATTTTAAAAGTTTTCTAAAATTGTTTTGTTTATAAGCTTAATGCCAAATATTTGGCACATTAGCTCATTTGTAAAGCAATGAGACGACGGAAATATTTTATAACTGGGAGTTCGATTCTCTTAGGATCGGGTGATTACTGGTTCCTTCCTAGATAACGCGTTGTCTTTGTGTTGAGCACTTTTGTTGTTCCAAGTGTCGTGCGTCAAGCTCTCCTCCATTTAGCTGCTGCATTGTTTGTACGGTAAGCAAAGTGCATACAAGCATTTATTTGTATTGGAAGGGGATGATTTGAATTTCATGACAGTAAAAAAGTAATAAGCAGTACGTCTAAAGTATCTCATACTCATCCATCTCAAGTAACTATTAAGAAACGTTACTCCGAAACGAATTAAGAAACGTCAATATACTCAAAAGAGGACAGACCATGGCTGATCAATAGTATGCCGTAATTCACCTGAAGCATCTATGTTTATGAGCTGGAAACCTAAAGTAACTGTTGGAAATGTTGCCAGCACCACAGACAGCACTTTGCAACATTTGGTCGCATGAATGCCGTTGTGTACGATACAGAAGTAAGTACTGTAAGACTTTTTTCTTGAATTTAATTTTGTTATTCTCTTGTAAAGGTATGAAAGACATGAGAAATGGTTTTTCTTCATTACATTTCAACATTACTGTAATGTGCACTTGCAATGTCAGAAGTAAAACGTAGTGCTTCGGTATTAACAAAGCTTAGAGCAAAAACTTTCTACAGCTACATCTACATGATTACTCTGCTATTCACAAAAAAGTGCCTGGCAGAGGGCTCAATGAACCAACTTCAAGCTGTCTCCCTATCGTTCCACTCTCGAACGGCACGTGGGAGAAACGTGCACTTAAATTTTTCTACACGAACTCTGATTTCTCTCATTTTATCGTGATGATCATTTCTCCCTATGTAGATAGGTGCCAACAGAATGTTTTCGCAATCGGAGGAGAAAACTTCATGAGAAGATCCCGTCGCAACGGAAAACGCCTTTGTTTTAATGATTGCCACTCCAATTCACGTATCATGTCTGTGACACTACCTCCCCTATTTCGCTATAATACAAAACGAGCTGCTCTTCTCTGTACTTTTTCGATATCATCCGTCAGTCCCACTTGATGTGGATCCCACACCGCACAGGGCGGACAAGCGTGGTATAAGCAGTGTCTTTAGTAGACTTGTTCCACCTTTTAAGTGTTCTGCCAATGAATTGCTGTCTTTGGTTTGCTCTACCCACAATATTATCTATGTGATCGTTCCAATTTAGGTTATCTGTAAGTGTAATCCCTAAGTATTTAGTTGAATTTACGTCCTTCAGAAATGTGTGACTTACCGCGTAATGAAAATTTAGCTGATTTCTTTTAGTACTCATGTGAATAACTTCACACTTTTCCTTATTCAGGGTCAATCGCCACTTTTCGCACCATACAGTCATTTTGCAAGTCGTTTTTATCATCTGATGACTTTACAAGACGGTAAATGACAGCATCATCTGCAAACAATCTAAGACGGCTACTCAGATTGTCTCCTATGTCGTTAACATCGATCAGGAACAATAGAGAGCCTATAAACTTCCTTGGGCAACGCCGGATACTACTTCTGTTTTTCTCGAAGACTTTTCGTCTATTACTACGAACTGTGACCTTTCTGACAGGAAATCACGAATCCAGTCGCGCACAACTGAGGCGATACTCCGTAGGCACGCAGTTTGCTTACAAGACGCTTGTGAGGAACGGTGTTGAAAGCCTTCTGGAAGTCTGAAAATATGGAATCAATTTGACATCCCCTGTCGATAGAACTTATTACTTAATTAGTATAAAGAGCTAGTTGTGTTTCACAAGAACGATATTTTCTGAAACCGAGCTGACTGCGCGTCAATAAATCGTTTTCTTCGCGGTACTTTGTAATGTTCGAATACAGTATATGTTCCAAAACCTTACTGCAAATCGACGTTAGTGATACAGGCCTGTAATTCAGCGGATTACTCCTACTTCCCTTTTTGGGTATTGGTGTGACTTGAGAAATTTTCCAGCCTTTAGGTACGGATCTTTCTGTGAGCGAGTGGTTGTATATAGTTGCTAAATATGGAGCTATTTCATCAGCATACTCTGAGAGGAAACTTTGGTGAAGGAGTTTCGGAAAACCACGTTTAATAACTCTGCTTTAGTGGCACTGTCATCATCGACTTCACCGATGTTATCGCGCAGTGAAGGTATTGATTGCGCCTTGCCATTGGTGTGCCTTATGCATGACCAGAATCTCTTTGGGTTTCCTGCCAAATTTCGAGCCAGAATTTCGTTGTGGACATTATTAAAAGCATCTCGCATTGAAACTTTGCCAGTCTTGGGTATTGTGTGTTCTTTCAAATTTGCCATGCTTTTTTCGTTGCTTCTGCAACAACGATCTGACCCGTTTTTTGTACAATGGTGTATCTTTTTGATGGTTGTAGGTGTTACGGTATTCAGCCTAGCAGCATCTGCCTTGTGGTCGCTAAACCCTGTATTCGTCAAATAATCACTTTTTGTCCAGGATTATATGTTGCTAAAAGGTCAAGTATGTTTTCACAACCATTTACGCTTCGAGTTGGCTCATTAACTAATTGTTCAAAGTAATTTTCTGAGAAAGCATTCAGTATTATTGGCAGTTATTATTAGTCAGATCCCTGGTATGGCACCTAGGACGCTCTTAATGAATTGTTTATTTTCTAATTTATCTTATTTTATGGAAGTGATGGAAAGAGCAGCATTGTTCTGTGGTAGCAATTTTTCGGATGCAAAGTTATTACGTGCTTAATGAAACTGTGACAAGACCATGGAGGAGCGAAACTATCGGCTGGAGATTCAAACACAGGAGATAGCCTCACCACCTTCTCCGAACGATTCTCCCACTCGTACTCACCTTGTACCACAGTCATCACAAGCTGGAAGCTTTCGCCTCTAAGGACGGCGCTTCTCTAGCCGAAAGAGCCGAAATAAGACATGAAAGGAGAATGCTGTCTGATACCAGTGTGCACAACCCAATAAAAGAGTCTCACTCGAAGAGGCCATGATCATCTCAATTGACAGCTAACATTTTTCCAAATAAATTCCATAGCCAGAAGCAAAGATTGACTTCTTTCAAACAATACTTTGTAGCTTCAAATTCGTACGCTAGGGAAGTCGCTTTAGTAAAATAGCTAGCGAAATAGCATTATCTACATATTAATATAGAAAATGATTCAAAAAGAAATAACAGATTTCAGTTGTCTATTACAGACAAACTATGAAAACTAGAAAAACAGCTGACCGCGGTGGCCGTGCGGTTCTAGGCGCTTCAGTCCGGAACCGCGCGACAGCCCGTGGTCTAGGGGTAGCGTCTTTGATTCATAATCAAAACATCTTCGGTCCTGGGTTCGATCCCCGCCATTGCCTAAGTTTTGATAAATAATCAGCATTGGCGGCCGAAGACATCCGGCATAAGAAGTCAGCATCATTCTGCCAACGGCCTTGTCAAAGAGGGCGGAGGAGCGGATAGAGGTTCAGGGCACTCTCTTGTCCTAGGGGTGGGAAATTGCCCCTAAAGGCGGAAGAATCAGCAATGATCAACGACATGAGGATGCAGAAGGCAATGGAAACCATTGCATTAAAGACACGTAACACGTATCCACAGGACATGTGGCCTGTAGTTGAAGAAGTGTCATGATGATCTCTCCATTGGCAAAAAATTCCGGAATATGCTGTTTGAGGCTTTCCCGGCGCTGCAACTGCTTGATAGGTTCACGGGAATTACGCCGGGCCGGCCGCGGTGGTCTCGCGGTTCTAGGCGCGCAGTCCGGAACCGTGAGACTGCTGCGGTCGCAGGTTCGAATCCTGCCTCGGGCATGGCTGTGTGTGATGTCCTTAGGTTAGCTAGGTTTAAGTAGTTCTAAGTTCTAGGGGACTGATGACCACAGCAGTTGAGTCCCATAGTGCTCAGAACCAACCAATTACGCCGGATAATATTGTAGAAACCGTACAATATTTCAGCGAGACAACTGCCCGCCATCTTCAGGTCTTTTGTTGCGGAGTTTATCAAACTCACGCACTGTGTTAACCATCTCCTCCCCGTAGAGGTACCAGATGTGCTGTTTGAGGCTTTCCCGGCGCTGCATCTGCTTGATAGGTTCACGGGAATTACGCCGGAAATTTTTGTAGCGGAGTTTATCAAACTCACGTACTGTTTTACCATCTCCTCCCCGTGGAGGTACCAGATGTGCTGTTTGAGGCTTTCCCGGAGCTGCATCTGAAGATGGCGGGCAGTTGTCTCGCTGAAAATTTTGCGGTTTCTACAATATTATCCGGCGTAATTCCCGTGAACCTATCAAGCAATTCCGGAATATGATTTCGTAGACTTTCCCGGCGTAATAACTGCTGATATTCTTCACGGGTTTGCAGCCGGATCATTTCGTCCTCCAGACACAATATTTCGGCGGACCAGCTGGCCGCCATCCTCAGGTGAGTTAATGCTGGTGCACTGCCTCGCCGGAACTGAGTTCCAGCCACAACGACGGAAACCTTTATACACCACAAACCGTTCACCGCGCATGCGCGAGAAGATAGCGCCTCCTGGCGATAAGAAGACACGCAGCGCGCCGGTGGAGAAAGACGGCGGAAACGATAAATCGCATCAGGAAGGATCCAAAGATCGAAAAGAAGAACGTTTTTGTTTAATGTCCGACAACATCGGATTCCATATTTTGCTTAGAGGAAAACCTCTATCCCTGTTAATAATATTGCTTGCTAATCTGATTTCAATAGATTCTTTAAGAATACATTCCCAATAGCGAGAAGCAGGAGAGATCAATTGTGTCCTGTCGTACATCATTCTGTGTCCCTCGTTAAGGCAATGTTCCGCCACTGCAGATTTCTCGGGCTGGAGCAACCGAGTGTGCCGATGATGTTCCACACACCGGTCCTTAATCGTTCGAATAGTCTGACCAATGTACTTCTTTCCACAGTGACACGGGATTTCATATACACCGGGTTTCCTCAAACCCAAATTATCCTTAACTGAGCCGAGAAGGGCTCTAGTCTTGGGCACCGGCGTAAAAACGCTTTTAATATCATATCTCCTTAGAATTCTTGAAATTTTAGATGATATACTTCCCGCAAAGGGTAAATAAGCAACAGCTACAAAAGTATCCTCTATAGGCTCGCGTGACGGACCAAACTGAAGAGCACGGCATATTTGTTGTTCCGTATATCCATTCTGTTTGAAAACAGTTTTCAAATGGTCAAGTTCTTCTTTCAAATGTTCCTCGTCAGAAATGGCATAAGCTCTTTTTACCAAAGTCCGCAAAACTCCACTACGTTGGTGTGGTGGATGACAGCTGGTCGCATGAAGATAACGGTCAGTATGAGTGGGTTTCCGATACACACTGTGTCCGAAAGTCCCATCGTCCTTTCTTTCAACCAAAACATCAAGAAATGGAAGTTTGCCATCACTTTCAATTTCCATGGTAAACTGAATGCTCGGATGTAGACAATTAAAATGATCCAAAAAACGATTCAAGGCATCAATTCCATGCGGCCAAACCATAAAAATGTCATCAACATATCTGAAAAAACACTTAGGTTTAAGAAACGAAGTTTTGAGTGCCATGTCCTCAAAGTCTTCCATAAAAAGGTTAGCGACTATGGGGGAGAGGGGACTCCCCATAGCCACTCCGTCAGTTTGCTCAAAATATACATCATTAAAAAGGAAATACGTCGAAGTGAACACATGACGACATAACTTGGTGGTTTCTTCATCTAATTTCTCACTGATTCGCTATTGGGAATGTATTCTTAAAGAATCTATTGAAATCAGATTAGCAAGCAATATTATTAACAGGGATAGAGGTTTTCCTCTAAGCAAAATATGGAATCCGATGTTGTCGGACATTAAACAAAAACGTTCTTCTTTTCGATCTTTGGATCCTTCCTGATGCGATTTATCGTTTCCGCCGTCTTTCTCCACCGGCGCGCTGCGTGTCTTCTTATCGCCAGGAGGCGCTATCTTCTCGCGCATGCGCGGTGAACGGTTTGTGGTGTATAAAGGTTTCCGTCGTTGTGGCTGGAACTCAGTTCCGGCGAGGCAGTGCACCAGCACTCACCTGAGGATGGCGGCCAGCTGGTCCGCCGAAATATTGTGTCTGGAGGACGAAATGATCCGGCTGCAAACCCGTGAAGAATATCAGCAATTCCGGAATAGTCTCCCATTCGGATCTCCGGGAGGGGACTGCCAAGAGGGGAGGTTGCCATGAGAAAAAGATTGAATAATCAACGAAAGGATAACGTTCTACGAGTCGGGGCGTGGAATGTCAGAAGCTTAAACGTGGTAGGGAAACTAGAAAATCTGAAAAGGGGAATGCAAAGGCTCAATCTAGATATAGTAGGGGTCAGTGAAGTGAAGTGGAAGGAAGACAAGGATTTCTGGTCAGATAAGTATCGGGTAATATCAACAGCAGGAGAAAATGGTATAACAGGTGTAGGATTCGTTATGAATAGGAAGGTAGGGCGGAGGGTGTGTTACTGTGAACAGTTCAGTGACCGGGTTGTTTTAATCAGAATCGACAGCAAACCAACACTGACAACGATAGTTGAGGTATACATGCCGACGTCGCAAGTTGAAGATGAACAGATAGAGAAAGTAGGGCACTGGTAACCGACAAGATAACAGACGACGGTCGACACGTGGTAGAAAAATCAGAAGCCTTCTATGGGCATTACGCTCAACTTTATTCAGCAGTGCTCCCTTATATGGCGACGGTAGACACCGTTTGAGCACATGTCCACGGTACAGTTCCACGAGACATGGTACCGACTTTACTGGGAGAAGTCACAGAAGAGGAAGTGCTCGACTCCATTGGTAAAGGTTCTCCCCATAAATCACCAGGAATCGATGGATTACCATTAGAAAGTTCTATCGAGCCTTTAAACAACTGTTGGTACCGTGTTGGGTTGAAATTTGTCAGGAATTGATGTCCCAGGGTATACCGTTGCCTGCACCGTTCTTGGAAGAACTGATTGTCCCCATCCACAAGCCAAAGGGATGGAATCATGTCCGCGATTATCGCCCCTTAACGCTATTGAACAGCGACTTCAAGATCTTTTCGAGGCTGCTATCAGAACGTATTCGCGGCACACTATTGCACGTCCTGTCCAACAATCAGACCTCCTTGGGGGACCCAACAACATCAGAACTACGTTATGTCGTTACAGAGATCTCATCTCCCTTGCACGGGTGAGATGTCTGCCGGCAGCCCTGGCGTCTATCGACTTTAGCCAGGCTTTTCACCGCGTGTGCCACACTTTCCTCACTTCCATTCTACGGCGCATGGAATACCCCGACCCCTTTATCACAGTGTTGACACGCCTTCTGCATGGGGCTACTTCTCGAGTTCTTGTTAATAGACGAACGACGGCACCCATGTCGATCCGCCGATCAGTACGACAGGGATGTCCATTATCAACATTGTTATTTGCATTGGCCTTAGAACCCTTGTTGTGTGGTCTCCGAGACAGGCTCACTGGGACACAGTTCGGCGGCTCCATCTATCGCTGTACCGCATATGCGGATGATTTGACGATCGTCACACATCGGGCTGCCGATATGGCGGCGGCTTTGGACTGGATTGCAACCTACGGTACAGCTTCTGGTAGCCAAATCAACGTTGACAAGTGTGTCGCCTTGAGCATCGGGATTGGGCTACAGCACGACCATATTGCCCCCTTACGCTTTAGTGATACTGTCCGCTGCTTGGGCTTAGATTTCATGAACGACATGCCTCGCACGACGACGCTCAATTATCGACGACTTCTTAACCAAGTTAGGGCCGGAACTGCAAATCAGTGCTTGCGATCCCTCAACATCGTTCAGCGATACCTTTCGCCCGCATACCGCATGTCGCCCAAACGCTACCCATTCCGAAACACTTGGCTCGTAGCATTATGGCAGCGCTGGGATACTTCGTCACCGCTGGTATGTTACTGAAAATCAGATACGTATCTCTTACCCTTCCCAAGAAAAAGTTGGTCTCGGCCTAGTTAACGCCCATGATAGGGCCATTGCCCTCTATGTTAGCTCACATTTATGTCTGCTGCGCCCTTGTCCTACGAGCCTCACGAGTCTGCCTCTGACGCCGCTACGACCTACTTCACTAAGAACGCCGGTGCCACTACAGGACATCCCAGCGCCCCTCTTTTATATAGGACGTTTCTCTTTAGAACAAAGTTATTGCAGTGCAGCGCTCACGACACCACGAATGGCCACGACTCGACGCCTATATCACAACATGCTACAACGCCGCCCCCTAAATGTGGTCGAACTAAAATATCCTGATGTGCGGTGGCGCATGATGGGAAAGACTGTACACGATGCCATGCTTGATTCCGATGTTGTTTCCCAATGGTACGTAGTCTTTAACGGGAAACTGGTGACGCAAGAACGTCTCCACAACATCCACATGGCAGAATCTCCCAATTGTGTGGGTTGTAATACAGTAGATTCTGACGATCACCGCTTCAGCTGTGGAGAGGCGGAACCGTTTTGGCACCTAGTGCGGCAGATGCTGGCTTATCTCTTGAGCGTTAGGCCGGAGCATATATCTGCACGCACGTTATTGTATCCGGATGAGACATTTTACCCCAAGACTCGAACCAACTCCGTCACATGGATACGTGGTCATGCGGTCCATTACCTTTGTCGTGACGGACATAAGAATTTACTTGACTTCTGGCTCTATTTGCAAGAAAAACATCATGCTATTTCCGGGCATACCAGATATCGACAATGCTTCGCAAACTACCTATGGAGTGCCTTTCACAGCCCGCCGTGCAGCTGGAATGTTCCAGGCAGTAGCAGATGAGGTCAGAACGAACTGCAAACGATCATATATTGAACAATCTTTATCAGTGGGCGCAGTCGTTGGGAAGCCTAACTACGAAGTGGTAGCTTTATTTTCATGTCATTTCTGTTTACTATTTTCGATGGTGTCTTCATTCGGTTTTAGTTTTCCAGTCTTGATTAAATATGACTGTTCGCACATTGATATCTATATAAATTTTTAAAAAAATGGTAAGGCGGCCACTCGCGATAAGCGGGAAATCCGGGTTCTAGTCCCAGCCCGGCACAAATTTTCACTGTCGTCATTCCATTATACAGCTGATGTTAGTCATTATTCACAACTCTAATTGATCTGATGTGGATAAAACTTTGAACCTTCCTCCATCCAATGACTAGCGCGATGTGTTTCTACCATTCATAGTTTGTAATAAACAACTGAAATCTGTTCTTTCTTTTTGAATCAGCCTTTATACTCGTGAGATACATGATATACCAAAACACACTAGTACTGCTCATCAGCTGTTATTACGTGGATATTTTAGTGTTCAAATGTATGTGAAATCTTATGGGACTTAACTGCTAAGGTCATCATCCCCTAAGCTTACACACTACTTAACCTAAATTATCCTACTGACAAACACGCACACCCATGCCCGAGGGAAGACTCGAACCTCCACCGGCACCAGCTGCACAGTCCATCACTGCAGCGCCCTAGACCTCTCGGCTAATGCCGCGCGGCAACATTTTAGTATTCCTTAGCTTTAGATGTTACTGTTAACCTTAAAGCAAGGGAGAAAACAGTGGTTTTCTTTTGTCTTCCATAGTTTACAATCTTGTGCGAGTGTTTTCAAGTCTACATAATTAACTAAACAAAACGTCTCCTACAATTTTCTTATATAATCTGCTTTGTATGTTCATCTGGCCTTGCTATTTTCCGCTCTAGTGATTCTTTCAGCGACAGAGTACCTGTTCCTCAACTTTCCTTTAACTCTCTAGTTCTTCTGATAAGGGTCTTACATAAACTCATATCTTCAGCAATTATTTCTCCTTATTTATCACTTTATATGTTTACTAATCTTTTAATATTCTTCGTTAAAACCACACCTAAAATGAAGACATAAAGGAATTAAAAACGTTAGTTGCCAGTGGGAAATGATTTAAATCAATGGGAGATGAGGAAAATCTTGGACTAGGATTCAAACCAGGGTCTTCTGCTTACTAGGCAGCCGCACTGACCACTACACCATCCGACCACAGTGGTCAACACAAGCGGAGGAACTGCCTGAGCACGCCTCCCGTCAGATCCAGTTTCTCAACTTTAAAGTAGACACTACTAATGTAGTGGCACTGCTCATTAGCTTCATTGCTCGCACCATCTCGCCGATTTCTGTAATTAAGGCGATGACGGCCAATGATCCCTTCAGTGCAGATGCACGCCAAGCTCTAATTCTTAAGGAACGTGTCCGAAAGATCAGATATCACATACACATGCATGAAATGATTCTAGATTCCTCTTCTCCACATTTTCCTCAAGTACCATGAAATCCTGTGCACCAGACGAATACTATGAGGAACTTGTTTCTGTAGAATATCACAGCATCACTAAGGAGAATGTTCTAGACGTTGCGCAATTTGTTAACTATGAGCCCCTAAGTTCCGAACACCCCCGCTGTTTTCGGCACATTATCAGATGAACCGTCGTACGCCTCATCAGCCAGCCGGCCTGGAATCCGGCGCGCGGCAGCGAGAAGCGGGCCTTCCGAGAGTTGCCAACCTTGTCAATTAAAACTTGTTTGTGAACATGTCTTCCCAGACGCAGCTGCAGGCAAACAAAGCAAAACCGAAGCGGGAGGCGAACTGCGAGAAACTCGGGACCCTAGTTGCAGGCCCCGGGGAGCTCCCGCGGCAAGTTGAGGGGCGCGCCGCCCGGTGATGGCGGCGCTGCGGTCGCCGCCACCCTTGCCTGTCTGCCTGCGTAGCTCGCCGCGACGCCACACTACACGACGTAGAGAGGGCGTGCGCGGGAGCGCGAGCGACGGCCAACCTGACACCAGCTGACTGGAAGAAACCATATACACGGAGCTACACGCACAATTTCATGCTTCTCGTTGCTGTGGGCTCTCGATTCCTATTCTGCAAGAAGGCAATCAGACCTCGGAGGAAATTAATTAAATCCTTACCTCTTGTCTCGTTTCTGTAGGATCCTTTGTACCAGGCGACATCCTATCCGCGGCTGCTCGTTCTAACACCAGTAAAAACTAGAAACTTTCATTAAGAAAGTTCCCTCTCATTAATCGTTATAAACGATAAAAGTTCTTTATGTATCACAATCTTTATCTCAAAATAGATAACTCATTTCCATACTGTTAATATGTTGCCAAGATCATAAAAATGTATTCGCCTACTGCAACAACTAGAATTAATTAGGCAGCATATTTTTTCTCGTCCAATTTTGGTTGGAAAAATTCGTAAGTTTTGTTGAACGTTGCCAAATATTCCCGCCTCACACCCTATGTCATGCAGTTCTGATAGGTGGCAACGCCAAATGTACCCTTCAAATTGTCGTCTGTAAGGGAGCTGCGTTCCAAGTAGGGAACTATCAGTGAGTTCATAGGATCTTGCACAATGTCTACTGAAACCTGGCAGTGAATAAAGGCGCGATGGGTCTTTGCGCGAGGCGTATGTGGTTCAAAATGTTGCAAACGGCTCTGAGCACTATGAGACTTAACATCTGAGGTCATCAGTCCCTTAGAACTTAGAACTACTTAAACCTAACCAAACTAAGGACATCACACACATCCATGCCCGAGGCAGGTTTCGAACCTGCGACTGAAGCGCCTAGAACCGCTGGGCCACCACGTCCGGCAGGCGAGTGTGATCAACGCAACAATGTCGCGCAAGCCTGTCAGATCTACCGCGAGTCGGCCGGCTGTACACAGTAGTGCCTCCTGCAGTTTTGGAACGTGCGGACACTTTTGTTCGATGTGATCGACTTCGCGGGTCAGCTGGACGATTCTGTTGGTAGTGCCGACACCCACTAGTTGTATGCCCGGTGGGTTCCCCGCCGCCTAGCAGAAAACCATAAAGAGTAACGAAGGACCATTTGCGCAGAACTGTTTGCATATTAAAAGGCAGATCTTGACAATTTTTTGTCGAATGTCATCACAAGCGATGAAACATGTGTTCATAACTGCGAACCGGAAACAAAAGGGCAACCCTTGGAGTGGCGCCACACCACCCCTCTTCCAAAGAAAAAGTTTAAAGCCACAACCGCCGTCGATTGTTGTGTTTTATGTGCACCCTAATTGTGCAACGATCAACTCTGAAGAGTATTGCGTTACGCACGGGAAATTGGAGAAGCGTCTTCAGCGTGATCGTCGCCACAAAAATGCAAACAAACTTCTCTTTCTCCATGACAACACAAGGCCTTACACAAACCAGCACACCTGAGAGCAGCTCACAAAACTTCATTTGACTCTTCTTCCTCATCCACCCTATAGCCTATCCATCTGTTTGTCCCAATGAAGGATACGTTTCAAGAGACACAGTACACGAATGGTGGGAAGATTATTGATGCAGCAACACGTTGGCGCCGACGTCGACCGTTAGAGTGGTATCATGCAGGTCTTTTCGTCCAAAACTAAACTACATGCGCTATACTATTTGCGTAATTCTACCCCAATAAGCAAAATGTAGCACACCCTCTAACTTCATCAGCCAATTCAAGGACCGATGCCTGGCTGGTGTGGCCGAGCAGTTCTTGGCGCTTCAGTCTGGAACCGCAAGACCACTACAGTCGCATGTTCGAATCCTGTCCTTAGGTTAGTTAGGTGTAAGTAGTTATAAGTTCTAGGGGACTGATGACCTGAGATGTTAAGTCCCATAGTGCTCAGAACCATTTGAACCAAGGGCTGATACATTCAATTTTGGTTCACATTGACATCTTTATAGGGGATTAGAAATCTTCAGTTTCACTGTACAGTTTGTCGCGCCTGACATCATACCTGAGCAACAAACTGTACAAATACCACTGACAGTTCACGCAGTCTACATATTAACAGCGAATGCATAGGCAGCACCTTCATTTAGCAACAATCGAAGAGCGTATTTTGCGGCGATAAACAACACAGTTACCTGCAGTAATCTCCTGTCACTTAAACTTCGAGTTGGCGTCATCATGAATTCTCTTTGAATAAAAAGAGGTTTTAT
Organism: Schistocerca gregaria; assembly: GCF_023897955.1. Taxonomy (NCBI): domain Eukaryota; kingdom Metazoa; phylum Arthropoda; class Insecta; order Orthoptera; family Acrididae; genus Schistocerca; species Schistocerca gregaria. The sequence goes on from NC_064920.1 coordinate 604,755,700, forward strand.
ATTTTTATTGAATGCTGTGGCCGTAGTGGGACACAGTTCTCTTATAATTGACAGGTACTTAAACTATTATTCTGCTAAGAAGAGTACGACTCCCTGAGGATAATCCTTCCGTTTCATTGTCAGGTCCATAACCAATTGCTGCCCACATATCCCCCTCTCCCTCCTCCACTCCCTCCCCGTATTTCCCCTCCATCCCTCTGGGAACACCACCACACTGATACAAGCACAATTTTTACATCGATTTGATTGACTGCATAATCAAATTGATCAATTAATGAGCTCCTACCTCTCTGGAAAATCCCTGACCCCCCATTCCCCTCCAGGTTCCCTACTTGGATATTGGCGGCTCTGTGCTGGAGAGGAAAAACCTCACACAGGAAATTCAATTACATAGAAGATATATTGTTTATTAAAAAAATCATTTTGCAGTGTTTGGATCTCTTTTGCTCATCATTCTCTGTAGTTTAGGAAGATTCAGCTATTGTAAAATACATAAAATAAGTAATTAAACAATTCTCTGTAGTTTGGGAAGATGCAGGTCTTGTAAAACACATAAAATAAGTAATTAAGCAGATCACACAAGGAATATTGTCATGAATCACCAAACATACGTAATTAAAGGGTTAAAAATCTTTCAATCACGAATCATGCACCATCCACTGGCCCATAATGAATGCCACCCATGCAGGCTGTCCAGAGTCAGGGTGCACCAAGGAGCCTGCAAAGTGGCGTGTCTGTCAGCATTCACGCCGTTTACTGGTCTGCTCGGGCCCCGAAACTGACAGACCAGATATCGAGCTAATCCCCCCCAAAAAAAAAAGCATCAGGTGGCGGAAATCCTTTGATACATGACACCTGAGAAACTCCTATCGAAACATGTGTTCTCTCTATCTCTCTTTCTTTCTGCTGCTGTTGTGTCCACTACCGGGCCTATACGCGCCGTCGGTCATGGTCAGACCAAAAACAAAACAGTATTTACCCAGTAAACCCCTGCGGAATACCAACACAAGCGAGAACTCTTTCCAAGGAAAATGCCTGACTGAGAATGGATTCCGCCTTAGGCTCCAAGCTGCCGTCTGTGCTGGAAAGTAAGGATGTCACGACAGAAAAATCAATTATATAGCATAGGCTTTACTGTTTATTTATAAAATTCAATTCGCAGGAACTGGATCTCGCTTTTATTTGGTGGTAAAAGCTAACATCTAGCAAATATATGTCCTCATTATGTAATTACATTGCTGCAAATTGGGGAATTTTCAAGCATGCTCTCACCTTCATATGCAGGGATCGACTGGACTAGTGCAACAGTGCCACCACAGAGAACATCCCACCTCCTGCCCCTCGCCCCTCCCTCCCCACCCCTCAGAATATTGTATTCCTATTGGCTAACGCTGGAGACAAAGGGAAAGCTGACGCAATTTCGATATCAAAAACAGAATCGAATAATCCATTTGCACTACCTTCTCAAATTAACTGTTTAACAATTTACAGGAGTCAAATCGCTTTAAACACTCACTTCCACGGTACGTTGATCCTTTTTGGTAATAATAATAAAACGTATTTTCAATGTTTGAGTATCACACGCAAACATTATGCAAAACAAGTAATGAAATTTCCGTGACAAATACGATCGTAGCGCTAAATACACTCCTCGAAATGGAAAAAAGAACACATTGACATCGGTGTATCAGACCCACCATACTTGCTCCGGGCACTGCGAGAGGGCTGTACAAGCAACGATCACACGCACGGCACAGCGGACACACCAGGAACCGCGGTGTTGGTCGTCGAATGGCGCTAGCTGCGCAGCATTTGTGCACCGCCGCCGTCAGTGTCAGCCAGTTTGCCGTGGCATACGGAGCTCCATCGCAGTCTTTAACACTGGTAGCATGCCGCGACAGCGTGGACGTGAACCGTATGTGCAGTTGACGGACTTTGAGCGAGGGCGTATAGTGGGCATGCGGGAGGCCGGGTGGACGTACCGCCGAATTGCTCAACACGTGGGGCGTGAGGTCTCCACAGTACATCGATGTTGTCGCCAGTGGTCGGCGGAAGGTGCACGTGCCCGTCGACCTGGTACCGGACCGCAGCGACGCACGGATGCACGCCAAGACCGTAGGATCCTACGCAGTGCCGTAGGGGACCGCACCGCCACTTCCCAGCAAATTAGGGACACTGTTGCTCCTGGGGTATCGGCGAGGACAATTCGCAACCGTCTCCATGAAGCTGGGCTACGGTCCCGCACACCGTTAGGCTGTCTTCCGCTCACGCCCCAACATCGTGCAGCCCGCCTCCAGTGGTGTCGCGACAGGCGTGAATGGAGGGACGAATGGAGACGTGTCGTCTTCAGCGATGAGAGTCGCTTCTGCCTTGGTGCCAATGATGGTCGCATGCGTGTTTGGCGCCGTGCAGGTGAGCGCCACAATCAGGACTGCATACGACCGAGGCACACAGGGCCAACACCCGGCATCATGGTGTGGGGAGCGGTCTCCTACACTGGCCGTACACCTCTGGTGATCGTCGAGGGGACACTGAATACTGGACGGTACATCCAAACCGTCATAGAACCCATCTTTCTACCATTCCTAGACCGGCAAGGGAACTTGCTGTTCCAACAGGACAATGCACGTCCGCATGTATCCCGTGCCACCCAACGTGCTCTAGAATGTGTAAGTCAACTACCCTGGCCAGCAAGATCTCCGGGTCTGTCCCCCATTGAGCATGTTTGGGACTGGATGAAGCGTCGTCTCACGCGGTCTGTACGTCCAGCACGAACGATGGTCCAACTGAGGCGCCAGGTGGAAATGGCATGGCAAGCCGTTCCACAGGACTACATCCAGCATCTCTACGATCGTCTCCATGGGAGAATAGCAGCCTGCATTGCTGCGAAAGGTGGATATACACTGTACTAGTGCCGACATTGTGCATGCTCTGTTGCCTGTGTCTATGTGCCTGTGGTTCTGTCAGTGTGATCATGTGATGTATCTGACCCCAGGAATGTGTCAATAAAGTTTCCCCTTCCTGGGACAATGAATTCACGGTGTTCTTATTTCAATTTCCAGGAGTGTATATCAGAGGTCTTTATACGTCCATGTTTGATAGCATAAACACCCTTGTCCACCATAACGTTTCCACCAAATATATATGATGAAAAAAAAATCCTGGCGGTCACACAAACTCGCCATCATGAAGCACACCGTCCGCCAACTGCAGGGTATCCCAATCCGCGCCGGCTGGGAGAGAGACGCCCACACCCGCCCCAGCCATGCCCGCCCATACCGAACGCATACGTGCACGCAGTACAACTCTCAGAAGCAATAAACTGATCAGTCCGTAATCTGACGTCGTGATTGGGTTTCTAAAGGTACTACAGACTTCCTAAATTGGTTCTTCGGAAGAAGGAGGAGGTAATGCGTGACAGGATAGAGATAACAGCAAATAGCATTGCAAGACAGAATCCACTGCGATGTATTCAGAACCACTAAGCACAATACACTCAAACCGTTGTCATGGCTAGATGTCGCAGATCTCTGTCAGTTGGGAATTTGGCGTCGCGTCTACGTTTTTAAAGCACCATAGAATTCAAAAAATGGTACTCTCCGCTACATTCGCAAGAAGTAAAGCTCTACTGTGAGACAGGATAGAGGCAACAGGAAACAGTAATTGCAAGACAGAGTCCACTGCGATGATTTCAGAAGCACTACACACGACACACTTAAACCATGACCCAGTCGCGTCTCTTTTCCTTCCATGGTCACGTTGCAGACAAGATACCGAAATGGGATAGGAGTTAAGTAGAGTATAGGACCGGAAGTCATGTGACCGTAAGTGCCGCTATAAAAGAGACCTGAGAGCCGCAACTGATCGGTCTTCCATAGTAGTTGAAAGTTTCAACATGGGTTCCTCCAAAGTGCTAAGCATCCCTCAGCTATTAGGGAGAAAGACAAGACTAACGGATGAACGCTTCAAAATGGCTCTAAGTACTATGTGACTTAACATCTGAGGTCATCAGTCACCTAGACATAGAATTACTTAAACCTAACTAACCTAAGGACACCACACACACACATGCCGGAGGCAGGATTCGAACCTGCGACCGTAGCGGTCGCGCGGTTCCAGACTGAAGCGCCTAGAACCGCTCGGCCACAGCTGCCGGCGACGAACGCTTCGGTTTGTGGATATTGCAGCAGAACCTGGATAATATGGTTACTGATACTGGCAACATAAATTTACCGAAAATAGCGTACTGCTTAGCAATACGAGTATAAATGTGCTTACCCCTATTACAGACCCGTTTTACAATATCATTATGGTGGTTAAAATCTGTAATCAAGTCGACTGTCAAGAAAAATTAGAAAGAGAACTGTCTGTAACATTAAAGAAGGAGATGTGTGGCTCGTTTAACTATTACCTACGTAGTAAATTCTCCAATGTCGTCATTGCGACACATGGCGTCATGGCGAAGCTGCATTTTCTCCTACACTAGAACGACAGTGTGACGGCAAGAAGGATACGGAAAAAAAGTCGGCAAGGAAGCACTGGAAACTATTACTAGGAAATATTAAAATAATGTGGTTTACCATGTAAAGTGGAATTGGCTGACGTCCAAATGGATGTTCTAATGGAAGAGCTGCCTGGAATATTGCAGCAGCTACGAGCAGACGACTATTATCTTTAGTATTTGGACATAACGTAAGACTTTGGCGAGATTTTTAACAACATGGAGATTTGAGACTATTTAATATCAACGCAGAACTTCTGCATGAAAGGAGATCGCCAGGGAGACAGCAATGTTATTGTGGACAACGATAAGACATTGGAATAGACTGTCTAACATGGTTAAGTTCCAACTGTAAAAATGTATAATAAATTTATATGTCACAAGTCCGGTAGTGAATGAAGATATTGGTAACCAAATTACAGATTTTATAAAGTGTTCAGATATGCGTTTACAAGAAATTTTTAGGTCTTCCTTGGCTAAGCAGCAAGGCATTACCAGGTTGGAGGCTACAATACAGAATTACAGAATAGATCGTGTATTCGACTCTGTGCAAGAGTGTTTACGTGTATTAGACGCCAGCAAACAGTATTTACAATGTGCTCCACTTTTACGTGGAGATTCTTAACTCTGACACCAATAAAGACAATATAACGAATACACGGAAGTGTTATGTTAAAGCAGAAGAAACTAATTCTTCTCTCTACAACATTATTCTCCTCAATACCGTCCAATATAGATACTGCAGAATTACTGTTTTATACCACAAGTACTAAGAAAAGTAATTACAACATCAAAAAGACACAAACCACTCCCTGTTAAAGCAGTTATAGCTTTAAGTACAGTTAACGTGTTATTCGCACACGAAAGAACCTAGAAATAGAGGACATTGAAGTAAACAAAAGAAAACTGAAGTATATGCAAAAGAGAACTACTCTAAAAGAAGAATATTAGGTGCAAATGGGAAAGTAAGAAGCTACTGCGGACGTGCAGTCCAGGTTTACTTATGGCTTTAAACACGACGTATAGAGAAATCTAGCTACAGCTGGGGAATACAAAATAATAGGGTTTACTGTAAAGAGCAGTGGTAAGTGGCCATATGTTAGAGTACTGGCCGAAAACGGCGGATTGGACCAAGTTTACTACACACATCAAAAGACGTTTTGCATCTCTTCGGTACCGAGAGTTCAGGAACGCGTACAGAACACTGGAGTAGAAATCAACATAAACATTATTTCCGCCCTTTTTATTGCTCATAAAGAACATATGTTGCATGTTGTACACTACATATCGTGCGGTAGCGTTCTCCTTCCCACGCCCGGGTTCCCGGGTTCAGTTCCCGGCGGGGTCAGGGATTTTCTGTGCCTCGTGATGGCTGGGTGTTTTGTGATGTCCTTAGGTTAGTTAGGTTTAAGTAGTTTTAAGTTCTAGGGGACTGATGACTAAGATGTTAAGTCCCATAGTGCTCAGAGCCATTTGAACCATTTTTGAACCACTACATAGCGAGAACATCAGAGGTGGTGGTCCAGACTGCTGTCCACATCGGTACCTCTAATACCCAGTAGCACGTCCTCTTGCATTGATGCATGCCTATATTCGTTGTGGCATACCACCCAGAAGTTCATCAAGGCACTGTTGGTCCAGATTGTCCCAGTCCTCAACGGCGATCCCTCAGAGTGGTTGATAGCTCACATCGTCCATAAACAGCACTTTTTAATTTATCCCAGGCATGTTTGATAGGGTTCATGTCTGGAGAACATGTTGGCCACTGTAGTCGAGCGATGTCGTTATCCTGAAGGAAGTCATTCAGAAGATGTGTACGATGGGGGCGCGAATTGTCGTCTATGAAGACGAATGCCTGGTCAATAAGCTGCCTATATGGCTGCACTAACGGTCGGAGGATGGCATTCACGTTCGTACAGCCCTTACGGCGTCTTCCATGACCACCAGCGACGTACGTCGGCCCCACATAATGCCACCCCAAAACAGCAGGGAACCTCCATCTCGCAGCACTCGCTGGACCGGATTGCCCCCAAACACGTCTCCGACGGTTGTCTGGTTGAAGGCATATGTGATACTCATCGGTGAAGAGAACTGGATTCCAATCCTGAGCGGTCCATTTGGCATGTTGTTCGCCCCATCTGTACCGCGCTGCAGAGTGTCGTGGTTGCAAAGATGGTCCTCGCCATGGACGTCGGGCGTGAAAAAATGGTTCAAATGGCTCTGAGCACTATGGAACTTAACTGCTGTGGTCATCAGTCCCCCAGTACTTAGAACTACTTAAACCTAACTAAGCTAAGGAACTGCTGTGGTCATCAGTCCCCCAGTACTTACAACTACTTGAACCTAACTAAGCTAAGGATATCAGACACATCCATGTCCGAGGCAGGATTCGTACCTGCGATCGTAGTGGTCCCGTGGTTCCAGACTGAAGCGCCTAGAACCGCTCGGCCACACCGGCCGGCCTCGGGAGTGAATCCAGCCCATTGCGCACTGATTGAGTCGTAACACGAGGTGCTGCGACTGCACGAAAAGCATTATTCAACATGGTGGCGTTGCTGTCAGGGTTCTTCCGAGCCATAATCCGTAGGTGGCCGTCATCCACTGCAGTAGTAGCCATTGGGTCGCGTGATCGAGGCATGTCATCGACATTTCCTGTCTCTCTGTATCTCCACCTTGTCCGAACAACATCGCTTTGGTTCACTCCGAGATTCCATGACACTTCCCTTGTTGAGAGCTCTTCCTTGCACAAAGTAAGAATACGGATGCGATCTAACCGCGATATTGACCGTCTAGGCATGGCTGAACTACAGACAACACAATCCATGAACCTCCTTCCTGATGGAATGACTGGAACTGATAGGCTGACAGACCCCCGCCGTCTAATAGGCGCTGCTCGTGCATGGTTGTTTACATCTTTGGGTGGATTTAGTTCAAAACTGTTCAAATGGCTCTGAGCACTATGAGACTTAACATCTGTGCTCATGAGTCCCCAAGAACTTAGAACTACTTAAATCTAACTAACCTAAGTACATCACACACATCCATGCCCGAGGCAGGATTCGAACCTACGACAGTAGCAGTCGCGCGGTCCCGGACTGAGCGCCTAGAACCACTAGACCACCGCGGCTGGCAGGCGGGTTTAGTGACAACTCTGAACAGTAAAGCGACTGTGTCTGTGATACAATATCCACAGTCAACATCTATCTGCAGGAGTTCTGGGAACTGGTCTGACGCAAAACTTTTTTTTGATGTGTGTATGTTAAAAGACAGACAAAAAGTCTGCTTATCATTCCATTCCTCTTAGGATCTGCTTAAAGTGATGGTTAAATTATATCGAAATAAGGTGTGCTTGATGTCAAGCACTTAGCAACAGGACAATCGCTTGCAGAGTTTAAAACCAACGGAGTGACAACCTTTAATGGCAGTTCGTTTGTAAAGTCTTAACTTATAGTTCTACACCGAAATTCTACTGCAATGTATAACAGAAGAACTGATGGCCTGTACCCTGGAAGATGTGGAGTGTTATAACAACAGCATTATGCAGAAAATGAGAGGAAAAACTAAATCACCAAATGCTCTCGTCTAGAAGAACTGTCAGAAGGAACAGAAATAATTGTTAAAACCATAAAAGAGATAGCTTACAGGAAAAAACTAAATACAAACTGGTATTCGGGAACATTCCTTGTCTGTATTTGTCAAATTACTGGCTGGAGAAAGAAATAGATGATTCACATGTGGATTCAAGTTACAAATTAAAATATAAACTGCGCGTTATTAAAACTTTATCTGACAAAAATAGATACTTGTTTTCTCTATGTAAATGCACATGCAAAATTTAATAAAGATTTTGTACTAGAATATTTAATTGTTTTACTCGCTATCCTCAAAAAAATCCTAGGGTATAACCTATATACTATGAGATCAAAAGTATCCGGACACCAACAAAAACATATGTTTTTCATATTAGATGTATTGTGGTGCTTCCTAGTGCCAGGTACTCCATATCATCGACCTCAATAGTCATTAGACATTGTGAGAGAGCAAACTGGGGCGTTCCGCGGAACTCAGGGACTTCAAACGTGGTCAGGTGATTGTTATACGTCTGTTCGCGAGATCTCCACACTCCTATGTGATGGTTAAGTTGAAACGTGAAGGAACACGTACAGCACAAAAGCGTAAAGGCCGATCTCGGCTGTCGACTGACAACATTTGAAGAGGGTTATATTGTATAATAGGCAGACATCTATCCAGACCATCACACAGGAATTCCGAACTGCATCAGGATCCACAGCAAGTACTATGACAGCTAGGCGGGCCGGTGAGAAAACCTGGATTTCATGGTCGAGCGACTGCTCATGAGCCTCACATCGGACCGGTAAATGCCAAACGGCGACTCGCTTGGTGTAAGGAGCATAAACATTGGACGATTGAACAGTGGGAAAACGTTGAGTGATGAATCACAGTACACAATGTGGCGATGCGGTGGGAGGGTGTGGATATGACGAATACCCGGTGAACGTCATCTGCAAGCGTGTGTAGTACCAACATAATATTCGGAGGCGGTGGTGTTATGGTGTAATCGCGTTTTCCATGGAGGCGGCTTGCACCCCTTGCAGTTTTGCGTTGCACTGTCACAGCACAGGCCTGCACTGATGTTTTAAGCACCCTCATGTTTCCCACTGTTCAAGACCAATTGTAGGATGTCGATTGCATCTTTCAACACTATCGAGCACCTGCTCATAATGCACGGCCTGTGGTGGAGTGTTTACACGACAATAACTTCCCTGTAATGGGCTGGTGTGCATAGAGTCTTGATCTGAATGCTATAAAATACCTTTGGGGTGTTTTGGAACACCGACTTCGTGCCAGGCCTCACCGACCGACGTCGATACCTCTCCTCAGTGCAACACTCCCTGACGAATGGGCTGCCATTCCCCAGGAAACCTTCCAGAACCTCATTGAACGTATGCCTGCGATAGTGGAAACTGTCATCAAGTCTGAGGATGGGTCAGCACCATTTGAATTCCAGCATTATAAATGGAGTGCGCCACGAACTTGCAAGTCATTTTCAGCCAGGTGTCCAGATACTTTTGATCACATAGTGTACATTGATCCATGTGCATGCATTTTGGATGGGGAGAGTATGTAGTCGGGTGACCTTGAAAGTAGTTGAAGCTAGGTCGTTGGAACTAGAGTAACCTACCTATATGAGGAGGCATTCCGTGATAGTGGTGAACCTTAGCATTTTGTCATGAGCCAAGAGCATGTTTAATATTCTAGTTCTGTGATGCAGGACGTGACAGATAGGAAAAGACATTTTTCTACCTGATGAAATAATACTTCGGAGGGACTATATCTTATGCCAATACAGTTCAATACAGGATTTTCACAACAATAACGATACTTTAGTGACGCGAAAAAGTGTGTATTGTCCAGTTTCTTCTATCTTCGAAAATAACCTGTATTACCCGAGGAATCTACATTCTGGGTGAGAAATTCGAGGTGTTTGGTCAACACCATCGCTGTCTGCGTTTGGATAAAGTGGATTTTTATAGACTGGTGGATGTATGTCGGGGTGGAATTGTTTAGAACTACTGTATATGTCCAAGCAGCAGTTGCTTGTTTCGCAGTGCACTTCGACTGGCTGCAGCGGCGGTCGTGAGGAGCAGGCAACCGGAAGTAATGGATTAGCTCAGCCTGGGCCAGGTACGAAGAATGGGCAGACCTGTCTGATATCGCCCACGGGGCGAGGACGGGCCAAGTCGCCTGTGTGAGCGAGACAGAGGCGGAAATGCGTGTGTTCAGTGAGAAGATTAAAAATGGTGAGTGTCTGTGCTGGACTTATTGATAATATCCGAACTCCAATTATGTCTGGATGCCCTCCATGGCCAGAGGTAATGCTCTCTGATGCAGCCGCAGCTGTAGTTTCTTCCAATTCCTAACCGTCGGTGGTGACGTTATTCGAGGGGTCGGGTGAGTCGTGTGTGGGCGTCTGGGAGCTGAGTGTACAAGATGTGTGAGTGTGACAGCGATCTCCGACATGTACTCATGGAAACTACTGCTACAGGCTGGGTCGTGGTTTAAATATGGCGTATTTATCGCTTCTCAGTACATCCCAGTGGATTCCGTCTTGAAGTGGTGTCTGCTCTATCCTATCGCGCTGTACGAATGTCGTGGAGATAACCATTTTAGGAATTGTATAGTGCTTTAAAATCCCAATCACCGACTGATAACGATCTCTGACATATAGCCATAACAACTTGGTACTATGGATAGATAGTGGTTTAAGTGTGCTACGTTTAGTGCTTCTCAGTACTTTACAATGGATTCTGCCGTGCAGTAGTATTTGCTATCGTCTCTGTCCTGTCATGCAGTAGGCTTTCCTCCTACCGAATGTAACGGGGAGAACCAATTTAGAAATTTTATAATGCTTTAAAAAATAAAATATATTTAACAGACCTGTAGAGTTCGGCAATTCTATAGCCGTGGCGGTATAAATTCATACCGAAATTTGAAATTCCAATTGTCAGTCACGTGCCACATCTTTTGAAGCACAATTTGAGACACCTTCAAGGTATGATATTCCGCACCATACTTAATAACTCCTGAAGTAGATCGTGAAATATAATACAAGAAAGTGCTCCGAGAAGTCTTGACAGAACAGAGACCATGGCGGAAGTAAATATACCATGCTGGTTCCTATGACATCTGCAAAGCAAACTACAGTGCTCTCTCTCTCTCTCTTTGTATGAAATGATCATTCTTAATGTGTATTCGGAGTCAGCCGGCTACTAGTTTCGTGACATAATCAATTTGTGTGGCAGAGATAGCTATTCTGTCCGCATTATATTCCCTTCATCATGACCAAAAAATTGTTCAAATGTGTGTGAAGTCTTATGGGACTTAACTGCTAAGGTCATCAACCGCTAAGTATACACACTACTTAACCTGAACTATCCTAAGGACAAACACACACACCCATGTCCGAGGGAGGACTCGAACCTCCACCGGCACCAGCTGCACAGTCATTGACTGAAGCGCCTGACACCGCTCGGCTAATCCCGCGTGGCATCATGATCACATGACTAGAAATTAATAATTTATTAACTTCAGCAATATTTCTGGATCGATTCTCAGTCAGGAATTTGCCTTGGAAGGAAGGCATCTAACGTGCTTTGGTACTCTACAGGAGTTTACCAGGCAAATGCTGCTTTGTTTGTGGTTCAGCCCAACCAAAACCAGCCTGGCAATGTCATGCTACAATATGAGGGAGAGAGAGAGAGAGCAGCGGTTTCAGCAGGAATTTCTCAAGTGTGAAGTATCAAATAGTTGCCGTCACCTAATGCTTCTTTTTTTTGGGGGGGGGGGGGGGGGGATTAGCGTCACATCCAGTCTGTCAGTCGTGGCGCCCAAGCAGATACTCCTTCGACACTGGCAAGCATGAAGCTGCTGTTACACATGTCGCTTTTGTGAGACGCTGAGTGACCTGTGTGTATGGTGGTGTAGGCCTATACTGGGTATAGGATGGTGGACAGTGCATGCTTCGACAGATTTTTAACAGTGTAATTACGTATGATGGGTGTTTCTTGATGGTATTCTTTGCAAGATCAGAATGAAAAAACATTACAATTGTTTAAATATTCCATATTTCACCTTCAACTGCATAAATTGTTCAAATAAACAATATTCCACACATTCTCTAAATGGTTTAAACATTATTCCATATGCCGCAATAGATATCCTGCCAACCGCCAAATTCTTGACATACATACATGAACTATATTCCATACACAGTCTCATATTCCACACATTGTTTTAATAAACAATATTCCTCATACTGTCTAAATTATTTAAACAATACACTGGAATCGATTCTCACCACGCCGGCCGGAGTGGCCGTGCGGTTCTAGGCGCTACAGTCTGGAACCGAGCAACTCCTACGGTCGCAGGTTCGAATCCTGCTTCGGGCATGGATGTGTGTGATGTCCTTAGGTTAGTTACGTTTAATTAGTTCTAAGTTCTAGGCGACTGATAACCTCAGAAGTTAAGTCGCATAGTGCTCAGAGCCATTTGATTCCCACCACATTCTTTAAATAAACGAATAAACTATATTGTCTAAATTTTTAAACAACTTTCCATACACTATAATCGATTTCACTTCAAATGACCGATCATCTGAATCCTTTCCCACCAGTTTTTAGGTGGGGGAGGGAAGGGAAAGGGCTGGTGAGTCTCCCAAAGCGGGGCATTTAAATAATTGATTGATTTAAATAATTAATCAATCAAATTGATGTCACAGATGTGCTTGCACCAGTTACGGGAATTCCCAGAGGGGTGGGAGAGGACGAGGGGGAGGGGGAGAATGAGGGGGAGGGCACAGGTGACATGGGAAACCACTTAACCGAAAGTAGGTTAAGGACCTGCGAATCAAAAGGATGCATTATTCCCAGGGGTTCATAATCCTCTTAGGAGAACAATAGGTTAACGACCTGTCGATCAAAAGAGAGCAATAGGTTTGTCTCTGAATGTATGCTTGCTCCCTGATGTAGACAAAGCGCAATGGGCGCTGATGCCCCTGTTTCCCCACTATTTACGGCTGGCGAATTACACTGTGATACTATAGTGAAGACAATAAACAAACTTTGATCTGCTTCACGGAAATAAAGATGCTACAAGTGTAGCCACACAAGAAACTGTGGTTCACCTTTTACTTCATTGTTTGTCACTTTATCGACACGACTACGACACGCAACACCAGACGTTACAGAAGTCAGAACTGGAAGAAAAGTAATGTTGGCCACAGAGCTTGAGTGCAGATAGTTCTACAGATTTTGTCTTGTTGTGATCACTGTAAAAGTTAAATTGAAGGCGTTAGAACTTCTTAATACAGTCACAACTCATTCCATATGTATGTGACACGACTATTTTGTACTACATTTAATATCTGAATTATCAGTTAAATTGGTCAGTTTTACACTTATGCTGGATTTTAGAGGCCTTTGGGCCTAAATGGCCTCACAGGAAGGAAATGAGCAAAAAAGGCAAATACAAGGAAATACACTCCTGGAAATGGAAAAAAGAACACATTGACACCAGTGTGTCAGACCCACCATACTTGCTCCGGACACTGCGAGAGGGCTGTACAAGCAATGATCACACGCACAGCACAGCGGACACACCAGGAACCGCGGTGTTGGCCGTCGAATGGCGCTAACTGCGCAGCATTTGTGCACCGCCGCCGTCAGTGTCAACCAGTTTGCCGTGGCATACGGAGCTCCATCGCAGTCTTTAACACTGGTAGCATGCCGCGACAGCGTGGACGTGAACCGTATGAGCAGTTGACGGACTTTGAGCGAGGGCGTACAGTGGGCATGCGGGAGGCTGGGTGGACGTACCGCCGAATTGCTCAACACGTGGGGCGTGAGGTCTCCACAGTACATCGATGTTGTCTCCAGTGGTCGGCGGAAGGTGCACGTGCCAATCGACCTGGGACCGGACCACAGCGACGCACGGATGCACGCCAAGACTGTAGTATCCTACGCAGTGCCGTAGGGGACCGCACCGCCACTTCCCAGCAAATTACGGACAATGTTGCTCCTGGGGTACCGGCGAGGACTATTCGCAACCGTCTCCATGAAGCTGGGCTACGGTCCCGCACACCGTTAGGCCGTCTTCCGCTCACGCCCCAACATCGTGCAGCCCGCCTCCAGTGCTGTCGCGACAGGCGTGAATGGAGGGACGAATGGAGACGTGTCGTCTTCAGCGATGAGAGTCGCTTCTGCCTTGGTGCCAATGATGGTCGTATGCGTGTTTGGCGCCGTGCAGGTGAGCGCCACAATCAGGACTGCATACGACCGAGGCACACAGGGCCAACACCCGGCATCATGGTGTGGGGAGCGATCTCCTACACTGGCCGTACACCTCTGGTGATCGTCGAGGGGACACTGAATACTGGACGGTACATCCAAACCGTCATCGAACCCATCGTTCTACCATTCCTAGACCGGCAAGGGAACTTGCTGTTCCAGCAGGACAATGCACTTCCGCATGTATCCCGTGCCACCCAACGTGCTCTAGAAGGTGTAAGTCAACTACCCTGGCCAGCAAGATCTCCGGATTTGTCCCCCATTGAGCATGTTTGGGACTGGATGAAGCGTCGTCTCACACGGTATGCACGTCCAGCACGAACGCTGGTCCAACTGAGGCGCCAGGTGGAAATGGCATGGCAAGCCGCTCCACAGGACTACATCCAGCATCGCTACGATCGTCTCCATGGGAGAATAGCAGCCTGCATTGCTGCGAAAGGTGGATATACACTGTACTAGTGCCGACATTGTGCATGCTCTGTTGCCTGTGTCTATTTGCCTGTTGTTCTGTCAGTGTGATCATGTGATGTATCTGACCCCAGGAATGTGTCAATAAAGTTTCCCCTTCCTGGGACAATGAATTCACGGTGTTCTTATTTCAATTTCCAGGAGTGTACATTCTCGACTTTTAAAATTGGCAAATAGAACCTATCATTGGCACACATATCTGCCAGACAGGGTTTCAGAGCTTTCGTCTTTAAGCTCGAAAGAAGGAGATATGGATGTATGAAGAGGATATACTCCTAAATTCTTACAAATGTGCATAAAAGTACAGTCGCATCGAACACCTAGCAGCATTTAAAATTTGAACGCCACTGATTCGTCAATAAGCTTACAAATGAAGTGCTTGTCGTTTAATTCTGCTGAAAACCAAAATTCATCAAAATCTGCCAATCATAATTATATTTAGTCTTTCTAACGTGATTAATTGCTTTCACTGGCACTTTTTCAAAGGCAAAAATCTTCTAGAAGGAATGATTCTCTTGAGAGCTCCATTACCACAATAAAAGTGCAATTTTACTAAGCGATATAACGCAGAAATTAAATTCACTGGAGTAGCATTGGAGAAGAGTTCCAATCTCTCAGTTCAGACTTCTTTCAGATCTTCAAAATGTAACATTGGCGTCGTTTCCCCAACTGTTTGAGACAGGTACTGGGATGATTTATTTGGATGTGGATCCGAACGCTTCACTTCGGTTCATAATTCAATCAGACGGTGAGCTCTAACTCTTATGGGTGCACGTTAACGCGAATTCCACATTCTTTTGTTGAAGTCCAGTTCTTAGCAGAGTCGGTACAATATGTCATGTATGGACTGCTTTGATCACTTTGTTTGTCACTCCTCAGTCGATACGGCCAATCTTTTACTCCGTGTGTCATCAATGAATTTAATACGAAACCATCGCACCAGCTTGTGTCGATTTTACCGCCATACTTTCCACACGAGCATCCTGGTATCCTGTGAGGCTACAGTATCAGTGAGTCATCAATGGAATCATTCACATAGTACAAATACCCAGGTGTACTAATTTGTACAAATATGAAAAAACAAAAATCTAATAAGCTCATTCGTTGGTAAGATAGATGGAAGACCACAGTTCGCGGGCAGGATACTGCAAAAATGCAGTCAGTTTAGAAAAGAGGCTATTTACACATTAACTTTACCTCCAATATTACAACATTGCTCAAGTGTGGGGGACCCATATCTCGGATAGAAAATTTATCTCATGAATTATTGCTAGACGAAGGTGCTGCCTATGCATTGCCGTTAATTTGTAGACCACATAGTCGCTGGTGGCTAAAATCTATGACTTACGTCAAGTTTGTATAACATCCTCAAATATTCAGTTTCGACAGTTGCATGATGGCTCATCAAATTCAGGGACAAAAGATCTGCGCAGTTTTCATGGTTAAACAAACTACCATTGAAACTGGCCGCGGGTGACCAGAATCAATTAGTCTCATAAAGAAAACCCCAATTGAATTTGACGAAATGAATAAATGAATAAGTAACTCGCAGAAAGGAGGAACTTAGAATATCTGTACAAATAAAATCGTTCATCTTCGGGTCCTGACAGGCGCTCGGGGCCTAACGATCATTACTCTGAACAAGACACCTAAAACTAGCTTGAGACTAAAACGAAAATATCATGGTTCGTGAATATTGCACACCATCATAGGCATCCGCTAAAGGTTTCAAGAGCTGGCACCTCCCTCTTCCTGGACTCTGGTTACAGACTTATTTTCATTACAGAATTCTGTGGAATATCTAGGAGTCATTGTCTGCAGCTCTGCTAAACTACAAATTAACGAGGTGAAAAATAATGTACTCTAGCGATCACTATATATTTGGCGTTTTATTAGTTGTGACTCTGCTCAAGGGCAATTACATTTATTTCGTCTTTGACTGCCAACACAGATATGGCAGCAGTATACATAAAAGTTATCTGTCCCCAAACCCTACAAGGTCGCTCCCTCTCCTTGATGCATGACAGAGTAACATCAACGATTGTGGAAAAACAAAGCTGATGATGGATTACTGATTCTGCATACGCTTTATCATGACTCACATATTGCACTACATTCGGAAGATGGTTCAAATGGCTCTAAGCACTATTGGGCTCAACATCTGAGGTCATCAATCTCCTAGACTTAGAACTACACTCCTGGAAATTGAAATAAGAACACCGTGAATTCATTGTCCCAGGAAGGGGAAACTTTATTGACACATTCCTGGGGTCAGATACATCACATGATCACACTGACAGAACCACAGGCACATAGACACAGGCAACAGAGCATGCACAATGTAGGCACTAGTACAGTGTATATCCACCTTTCGCAGCAATGCAGGCTGCTATTCTCCCATGGAGACGATCGTAGAGATGCTGGATGTAGTCCTGTGGAACGGCTTGACATGACATTTCCACCTGGCGCCTCAGTTGGACCAGCGTTCGTGCTGGACGTGCAGACCGCGTGAGACGACGCTTCATCCAGTCCCAAACATGCTCAATGGGGGACAGATCCGGAGATCTTGCTGGCCAGGGTTGTTGACTTACACCTTCTAGAGCACGTTGGGTGGCACGGGATACATGCGGACGTGCATTGTCCTGTTGGAATAGCAAGTTCCCTTGCCGGTCTAGGAATGGTAGAACGATGGGTTCGATGACGGTTTGGATGTACCGTGCACTATTCAGTGTCCCCTCGACGATCACCAGAGGTGTACGGCCAGTGTAGGAGATCGCTCCCCACACCATGATGCCGGGTGTTGGCCCTGTGTGCCTCGGTCGTATGCAGTCCTGATTGTGGCGCTCACCTGCACGGCGCCGAACACGCATACGACCATCATTGGCACCAAGGCAGAAGCGACTCTCATCGCTGAAGACGACACGTCTCCATTCGTCCCTCCATTCACGCCTGTCGCGACAGCACTGGAGGCGGGCTGCACGATGTTGGGGCGTGAGCGGAAGACGACCTAACGGTGTGCGGGACCATAGCCCAGCTTCATGGAGACGGTTGCGAATGGTCCTCGCCGATACCCCAGGAGCAACAGTGTCCCTAATTTGCTGGGAAGTGGCGGTGCGGTCCCCTACGGCACTGCGTAGGATCCTACGGTCTTGGCGTGCATCCGTGCGTCGCTGCGGTCCGGTACCAGGTCGACGGGCACGTGCACCTTCCGCCGACCACTGGCGACAACATCGATGTACTGTGGAGACCTCACGCCCCACGTCTTGAGCAATTCGGCGGTACGTCCACCCGGCCTCCCGCATGCCCACTATACGCCCTCGCTCAAAGTCCATCAACTGGACATACGGTTCACGTCCACGCTGCCGCGGCATGCTACCAGTGTTGAAGACTGCGATGGAGCTCCGTATGCCACGGCAAACTGGCTGACACTGACGGCGGCGGTGCACAAATGCTGCGCAGCTAGCGCCATTCGACGGGCAACACCGCGGTTCCTAGTGTGTCCGCTGTGCCGGGCGTGTGATCATTGCTTGTACAGCCCTCTCGCAGTGTCCGGAGCAAGTCTGGTGGGTCTGACACACCGGTGTCAATGTGTTCTGTTTTCCATTTCCAGGAGTGTATTTAAACCTAACTAACCTAAGAACTTCACACAATCATACCTCAGGCAAGATTCGAACCTGCGACCATGGCAGCAGTGCAGTTCCGTACTGAAGCGCCAAGAACCGCTCGGTCACAGCGGCCGGCACATTCGAAAAAACAACCTGTATTTCTGGTATGTAATTTTATACCCAATGACAAACACAACAGTAAGAAAAAGAAAATAGCTGTTCCATTATCTGCGCCAGAAGATAAGAAAACAAATTTGAAATTTCAAGTTCAAAAGTATCGTCGCAGGTATTTTGACTCAGTAAATGTCTGAAGATGGCATTGTAAGCCGAAAACCGGTTAACAATAAAAGTAATATTGTAGAACAAAAGCAAACTGGTGCTATTCATTTATTATCTCCTCTCCGGGATTGGAACTTTGTGAAAATTTGAGAGTGCAACACAGCGCCTTACACAGTCAGGCAGCTACGAAACCTGCATACCAGTTGGCTTACTGCATAATAATGCGACAAACTGGAAATACGAAGATTACCTCGATACAGTACTAGGCCCAAAAATTTGATTCTACTGGCAAATATGAGAATGGTTTTGGAAGATTTGTCACATTTATCTAGTCGGATACTGACCGTAGGTTATAGTTTACCTAACAAATCCAAAAAAAGATCGCTTTCGGCACACATTTTGTTCATCTTCCGTTATTCAAGTCGACATAAGGAAAATGTAATTAAGGAAGAAATTCAATAAATCTGTTTCTTGAAATTTCCCCGGTGTAAAGAGCATTCCATGAAGTTTCGGAATTGCGACCGGATCTTGTCACGATATTTCGCCTGACAACCATTAAACCATTATCGCTAGTTCACATCGCTAACTTCACACCGAAATTGATGCAAAGACCCATGCACAAAGCCTCTGTCGAATTTGCACCCTCCTCGAATACTGCTCCGTCCATGAGGAGCATCCTCATGTGTAATGATGACACTGCATGCGCACTCTCTGTGGAAATGGACACTCGGAGAGTTAAAATTCAACTGTCAAAATCAATTAAATTAACTCTCATTAGATGTGTCATTGGTCACGAAATTGAAGAAGTTAAAGAATTCCCCGGGCCCCCCGCCCTATCCAGATGAAAGCGGCCATCGCGATTAATAAAATTTTTCGCTACACTCGATTTCACTGATTCCTTAATAACTGAATCCCAGAAGGACCTCGTAGAGGTCAAGATTTGAATGGCAGAATAATCCATCAAATGGATACAATGCTCCATTGTGGCTGACTTACTGGGCTGAGAAGAGGGGGTGTAGCGATAACCTTCTATGCATAAGTCACGTATCGCGCGTTTTGCATGATCAATGTAGACTTTGGCACACAGCAGGTATTCTGTAGATTCCAGCCCTCCGAAATTACATTGACATTATTTTTCCTAATATTCTGCCTAATTTCGACGAAACATTGCCGACGTACGGAAGGAGCGCCCTGGACAAACCGTTTCTTGTCTTGAGTGGTTACGTTTCTTTTCATTTCAAGCTGTTCTGACCTGTTGTAGTAAATATCCACTATCTTTGAACACTTATTCTAGGTGTTCCAGCTCCTTTGATAAGCTGTCTCGCACTCAACAAATATCCGGTGCACCAAAGTTCGAAGGTAAGACGGCACTGGGCTCTACACACTGAAGTTTGAATAGTTAAGTCGAGCCCCCACGTGCTATGGCACGCATATATATACAGGGTGGTCCATTGGTAGTGACCGGACCAAATATCGCACGAAATAAGCATCAGACGAAAACACTACAAAGAACGAAATTCGTGTAGCTTGAAGGGGGAAACCAGATGGAACTATGATTGGCCCGCTAGATGGCTCTGCCATAGGTCAAACGGATATCTACTGCGGTTTTTAAAACAGGAACCCCAATTTTTATTACATGTTCGTGTATTACGTAAAGAAACACGAATATTTTAGTTGGACCACTTTTCCCGCTTTGTGATGGATGACGCAGTAATAGTCACAAACGTATAAGTACGTTGTATCACGTAACATTCCGTAACATTCCGCCAGTGCGGACGGTACTTGCTTCGTGATACATTACCCGTGTTAATATGTACCGTGTATCAATTGCGGAAAAGGTCGATATTATGTTGATGTATGGCTATTGTGATCAAAATGCCCCACGGGCGTGTGCTATGCATGCTGCTCGGTATCCTGGACGACATCATCCAAGTGTCCGGACCGTTCGCCGTATAGTTACGTTATTTAAGGAAACTGGAAGTGTTCAGAAACGTGTGAAACGTTAACCACGACCTGCAGCAAATGATGATGCCCAATCAGTTGTTTTAACTGCTGTCGCGGCTAATCCACACATCAGTAGCAGACAAATTGCGCGAGAATCGGGAATGTCAAAAACGTCGGTGTTGAGAATACTACATCTACACCGATTACACCCGTAGCATATTTCTATGCACCAGGAATTGCATGGCAACGACTTTGAACGTCGTGTACTGTTCTGCCACTGGGCAGAAGAGAAATTACGGGACGATGACAGATTTTTTGCACGCGTTCTATTTAGCGACGAAGCGTCATTCACCATCAGCGGAAACGTAAATCGGCATAATATGCGCTATTGGGCAACGGAAAATCCACGATGGCTGTGACAAGTAGAACATCAGCGACCTTGGCGGGTTAATGTATGGTGCGGAATTATGGGATGAAGGATAATTGGCCCCCATTTTATCGATGGCAATCTAACTGGCGCAATCTATGCTAATTTCCTACGTAATGTTCTATCGATGTTACCACAAGACGTTTGACTGCATGACAGAATGGTGATGTACTTCCAATATGATGGATGTCCGCCACATAGCTCGCGTGCGGTTGATGCGGTAGTGAATAGCATATTTCATGACAGGTGGATTGGTAGTCGAAGCACCATACCATGGCCCACACTTTCACCGGATCTGATGTCTCCGGATTTCTTTCTGTGGGGAAAGCTGAAGTATACTTGCTCTCGTAATCTACCGACAACGCCTGACAACATGAGTCAGCGCATTGTCAATGCATGTGCGAACATTACGGAAGGCGAACTACTCGCTGTTGAGAGGAATGTCGTAACACATATTACCAAATGCATTGAGGTTTACGGACATCATTTGAAGCATTTATTGCATTAATGTCGTATTTACAAGTAATCAAGCTGTAACAGCATGCGTTCTCAGAAATGATAAGTTCACAAAGGTATATGTATCACATTCGAACAACCGAAATAAAATCTTCAAACGTATCTACTTTCTGTATTTTAATTTAAAAAACCTACCTGTTCGTCTAAAATTGTGAGCCACATGCTTGTGACTATTACAGCGCCATCTATCACAAAGCGAAAAAAATGGTCCAACTAAAACATTCATATTTCTTTATGTACCAAGCGAATATGTAATAAAAATGGGGGTTGCTATTTAAAAAAAAAACTCTGTTGATATCCGTTTGATCTATGGCAGCGCCATCTAGCGGGCCAACCATAGCGCCATCTGGTTACCCCCTTCAAGCTAGAGTTTCGTTCTTTGTTATTTTTTCGTTTGACGCTTATTTCGTGAGATATTTGGCCCGGTCACCATCAATGGACCACCCCCCCTATATACTACACACAGCGGCCTAGAGATGTGTCTGTGCCAGCTCGCACTTGTCGTTAACTCAATTTTTAAACTGAAATAAAATATAACAAAACAATGCAGGCAGGTATTGCGGTAAAATTTAAAATATTGAGTCACTCTCGATGATTTATAATTTTAATAAGTAGTTGATTTTCTTCAGTATATTCATTAAACACTTATAGTGCAGTCTGAGTGCCTCTTACTTAACGGCGGCCGTTAATAACTGATGCTAAAAAATTTCACTATAAAATTCATATGTCGCGATCACGGAGTTAAACAATGTGTTCACGATTCACAAAATACACTCTTGTCTGCTGACCTAAACCACTATATTGCGCACCACTTGATCGTTTTCGAACGTCGCTATATATTTGTCTCCGGTCGCTGCTGTCGACCCAATACTACCCCAAGATGGACGCCACGTCCTGCTCTTACCGTTGCTCAAAACCCACTGTCATCGAAAATGACAGCCCTATGCTCCCTCGAAATGACTGCCTAACTCAAAACAATGTTTGACATAAAGAATTACGAATATTCTGAAACTAAACACAAATACACATATGATACATTGAAAAATATGGAAAATTTCCATGCAATAACAATTTAAAGTCAGTTTTCTGTGTCTCCCACCGTTTTTTCACAGATAATGTTCTTGTGGCGTGATATTGATTTTCCCGGATTTTTGGTACTAAACATAAATAAACAAATAAATATACATACTTCATTACTCATTTACCTCTTTAAACTTTATAATGCTGTCGCTAGTTTCGTCTCTTTAAATTTATTTATTACCAAAACCACAGTTTCCCTCAGTCCAATCCCATATTTCGACCTCTCATTCAAAAATGGTACACACTATGCTAAATCGGCTATGATTGGTCGATACAGCTCTACTAGCCGTAGACACTTTGTTTATAATAATCGCCCCAAGCATTGCCGTGATATTAGCTTTTTAACTTTCACAAATTTACGATTTTTAAGACAACAATAACTTTTAAACTATTATTTTTTTGTGGTGCTTGTAAATAAGTTAGCCTTACATATTTTTCTGTCCATGAGTACCAACTCTCACCTCCGTGTTCTTCGCAGGATTCCACGAGATAAGAAAACATCCTAACAGCACTTGCGTTTAATACATATAACACAAGCAGGATCAAACTAGAGTTGTGTAACTGAATAGAATAAGACGTAAAAAATTCCATGGGAAGATTTTTACCGAAGAGTGGGTGACAATCTTCTGTTGCTCCTGCTGCTGCTGTTATTGTTTTTGCTGTTGCTGATGTATGATCATGAAGATGAGGATGATGATAATGACGATAGTGATGACAGGATAATTTACGCTGCAATTATTTGGATAATTATGCCTGCATAAATGCCTATCTTTTGTAGATTATTAAATCCAATAATTTGAGATTATATGGGAACTAGGCTTTAATTTTGAAAGCTGAAAGAGAAAAAGCCTAAACAATATTTGAGAAAGAGAAAGTAAGTTTCTGGTAACTGCATTCTTAAGATTTCCATGAACCATACTGGAACACTGAAGGACGTCTTGTAAATAAGAAACTTGTATTTGAAGATACTGAAAGAAGGTCGCACCTAATAAACTGATCACACCCCTTTTGTGATCTCAAGATACATGCGATGAGTACTCCACTGCTAAATATTGTGAATTATAAATGAATATACATTAATATTATCGCTAAAGCGTTAAAAATACTTTCAATGAGATAAATATAATTTTATCGCAAAGGATTTTCTCTATTTAAAATAAACTGGTACTAATTATTATCATCAGCAGCCGGCCTGTGTGGCAGTGCGGTTTTAGGCGCTACAGTCAGGAACCGGGCGACCGCTACGGTCGCAGGTTCGAATCCTGTCTCTGGCATGGATGTGTGTGATGCCCTTAGGTTAGTTAGGTTTAATTACTTCTAAATTCTAGGCTACTGATGACCTCAGAAGTTAAGTCGCATAGCGCTCAGAGCCTTTTTTTTGTCATCAGCAGTAGAGAAATACTGAATGATGACACTTCTTCATCCATAGATGTTAGCAAGTTGTACATATACCACACAACACCGAGATTATCAACGCCTTTTTCAGATGTCGCACAACTCCTTCTTGGCGTTACGATTTTCTTCCGTCAGTGTACTTTAGAGTTGTTCAAAAATAAAGCACATTTTCAAGGGAAATTTGGAGTACCCAAAAAGAATATGTAAGGAGGAGCAAATGGAGGTCAACGTGAAGTTAGAGAAGATACTGTGACTCAAGAAAATTATAATTTTAACGTAATTGAACTGAATATTTAAGAGCGCCACTACACTGTAATTGTACTGCGTAGTTGGCACTAGCCAAAAATTAACTACGTGGGGAGAGTAAAGGTGGAAGACTTGCTGGGCGAGTGAGCAATTAAACGGGCGGTGGGCGGGTGTTTAGCAGGTGGAATGTCGCAATACCGCGGCGGTGACTGAGGTGAGGCGAGGTGAGCCGCGCTTAATGGAATAGACAATGAGGGCGGCGAGGCGCGTGGGCCGCGCAGTGCTAACTCCCGGCGGTGCGGGCTTAGGGCGGCTGCCGCCTCATTGTGGGCGGCCTAAGCCGGACGCCGTGGGCGGCGGCGACGGTGGGGGCGGCAGCGGCAGCGGCGGCGCCAGTAGTGCCGCCAGCGGCGCTGTTCCTTTCAGTGGCAGCGCCGTTGTGCTGAGCACTTGTCTGCCGCACAGCACGGGGCACTCAGTGAATGCAGCCACGATGTACTGACAAATATAGAATGCAATATAGCCATGCTACCGGCACAGACCCTGTCGCTTGCTCAGACTCGTGGCCAACTACAAATACACTACTGGCCACTACTTGCTACACCAAGAAGAATTGCAGATGATAAACGGGTATTCATTGGACTACTATATTATACTAGAACTGACATGTGATTACATTTTCACGTAATTTGGGTGCATAGATCCTGAGAAATCAATACCCAGAACACCCACCACTGGCGATAATAACGGCCTTGATACGCTTGGGCATTGAGTCAGTCAGATCTTGAATGGCGTGTACAGGTGCAGCTGCCCATGTAGCTTCAACACGATACCACAGTTCATCAGGAGAAGTGACTGGCGTATTGTGTCGAGCAAGTTGCTCGGCCACCATTGACCAGACGTTTTCTGTTGGTGAAAGAATGTGCTGGCCAGGGCAGCAGTCGAACATTTTCTAGATCCAGAAAGGCCCGTACAGGACCTGCAACATGGGGACGTGCATTATCCTGCTGAAATGCAGGTTTTCGCTGGGATCGAATGAAGGGTAGAGGCACGGGTCGTAACACATCTGAAATGTAACGTCTACTGTTCAAACAGCAGTCAATATGAACAAGATGTGACAGAGACGTGTAACCAATGGCACCCCATACCAACACGCCGGATGATACGCCAGTATGTCGATGACGAATACACGCTTCCAATGTGCGTTCATCGCCATGTCGCCAAACACGGATGCAACCATCTTCATGGTGTAAACAGAACCCCTCGGGCATGGATGTGTGTGCTGTCCTCAGGTTGGTTAGGTTTAAGTAGTTCTAAGTTCTAGGCGACTGATGACCGCAGCAGTTAAGTCCTATAGTGCTCAGAACCATTTGAACCATTTTTTGGTAAACAGAACCTGGATTAATCCCAAAAAATGACGTTTTCCCATTCGTGCATCCAGGTTCGTCGTTGAGTACAGCATTGCAGGCGCTCCTGTGTGTGACCGCTTCGCTAGAGCTATTATGCCAGTGGCAGCCAAGAATTCGGCTCAAGAATGATGACCTGGCATGCGCTCTACCTGGCTGGCACATTTCCCCCACCGCTCCCCTTGTCGTCTGACGATCCGTTACAGCCATGCGGATAAGGTGCCTGTCATCTCGAATGCTAGTGATACGAGGCCGTTGGGTTCCAACACGGCGTTCCGTATTACATTGGATCTCGACCAACTCGAGCAGCAATGTCGCGATACGATAAACCGCAATCGCGGTTGGCTGCAATCCGACCTTTATCAAAGTCGGAAACGTGATGGTACGCATTTCTCCTCCCTACACGAGGCATCACAACGACGTTTCACCAGGCAACGCCGGTCAACTGCTGTTTTGTGTATGAGAAATCGGTTAGAAACTTTCCTCGTGTCCTCACGTTGTACGTGTCGCCACCGGCGTCAACCTTGTGTGAATGCTCTCAAAAGATAATCATTTGCATATCACAGCATCTTCTTCCTGTCGCTTAAATTTCGCGTCTGTAGCACGTCAGCCAGCAATGTACTTTGACTAAACTACTTCGCTAGAGATATTGTGCCAGTGGCAGCCAAGAATTCGGCTCAAGAATGATGACCTGGCACATTTCCCCCACCGCTTCCCTTGCCGTCTGACAGCGACGAAGGAGAAGAGGGTAAAATTACGAATGCACCATGGCAATGCAATAGCACTGCATACTACTTAGTTTTATATTTCACAGTTCTCAACCATATATATCAAAAACATAATACATCTCCAGTTGTAATTAGTTATTTTTGGAGCGCTGAAAATTTAACACATATTTTTCTTCATACAAACTTTCCACATAAAGACAGGCGCATACAGTTTCAGATTTTCGCACTCGGGTTACCATGTAATCGTGACTTTTTGAGTTTCATAATCGTAAAAACGACTTTCACACACATATCTTGGTCGAAATTTCGCAGCACTTTTGTAACCTAATGATGAAGATGTGGAAACTCAACCACGATAAAAGCAATGTATGTGTGCTTGACAATTTTAATGTTGAAGGTATTTCTCTTTAAAGCGGGAATTACTCTGCGTATCAAACAGTTACATCTCCACATTCACAGGAGCGCTTTCAACTGAAACGTATGACGGTCCCGAAAACAGCTTGAATACAGACATAAGATTGGCAGTGTCCTCAAAACACTTAGAAGACGTTGGCTGCTGTGGCCAAGTGGTTCTAGGCACTTCAGTCCGGAACCGCGGTGCTGCTACGGTCGCATGTTCGAATCCTGCCTCTGGCATGGATGTGTGTGTTGTCCTTAGGTTAGTTAGGTTTAAGTAGTTCTAAGTCGTGGGGACTGATGACCTCAGATGATATGTCCCATGGTGCTTGGAGCCATTTGAGCCATTTTGAACTTAGGAAACTACCCTTGTTATTCTCTTAAGGACACAACGAACTCTTCAGACCTTGTGTTTTCTTTAACGGCAGTGAGCCTAGGGAACTAGCCCATCTCTGTCAGAATGTGTCCCTTCTACAACACGATTTATTTTTCCAATGCATCCCAATTCAATAGGAAACAAGTTATCTTGCAGCGTCTTACAGTGGGCAATGTAAAGTGAAATCCACTTAAAATGCAAAGTCTGCAGTCCATTCGTGACCATAATTTCAACAATAGCGTGTTTTAAACCGAAACATCGTTCCAAGCCTGCCTGTAGACTTAAGCAACTCACTTTAAAGGAATATACGAGGTCTCCATAGTTTTCGTTCAGTTCCAATGAAAACTGTTGCAACTGACAATGGAATAACCTGTTCTTCTGTTTTTTTTTTTTTTCACTAGCTCCATGGGTACAAATTTAAGAGCTTCTTGAGGTACAGAAAATTGTGTCCCGCCTGTCGATCGTTATAATTTTTTGCTCTTTCATTGTCAACTAAATCTTTAAATTCTTTCTGCATGATATTGTAGTGTTGTTTCATAGAAAACCTCTTTTCTGTCATTCCCAATCATTTTTAAAGGTTTGTGATAATAGCTCAGTAGAATCTCTCTTTTTGTGCAAACAGCCACAGGACCAGTAAACGTCCGTCATATCACGAACACATTGCGAAGGGTAAACGAAGTTGACAGCTCAATTCTGCCCAACTTAGAGAGTTGTTCCGATCGAAAAATTCCGCGCCGCTGTGCTACATGAAATGTTGCGCTGTTCCGGATACTTCGGAGGACCGAGCAAAACCTAATGACAGGTCGTGCCTTGACGCGCAGACTGCCCGCACACGAAGCACGCTTGAAGTTTGGCATGCCGTGGCCGGCCCTGTATTACACGACCGTAAAATTTTTCGTCATACACCCATGCTCATAAATTAAGGATAATGCTGATACATGGTGAAACAACGCTCTGGTGGGCGGTTTGCGGGTTGAAATCACCTCGTTGTATGACCATGCCGTGCATTTGACCTGCGGTCGTCGCACGGTGGCTCTGGCAGCGGTCCATATACGCAGAGGTGTGTTGGTGCATGACAGAGTACGGTGCAGCAAGTAAGTGTGCAGACGTTTTCAGACGTGCTTATGGTGACTGTGTGTTGAAAATGGCTCAAAGAACACATATTGATGACGTTATGAGGGGTAGAATACTAGCGCGACTGGAGGCTGGTCAAACACAGCAGTTCGTAGCACAGGCCCTCGGTGTGCCACAAAGTGTGATCTCAAGATTATGGCAACGATTCCAGCAGACAGAAAGTATGTCCAGGTACTACAGTACGGGACGTCCACTGTGTACAACACGACGAGAAGACCGATAGTTCACCATCAGTGCCCGCAGACGGCAACGCATTACTGTAGGTAGCCTTGCTCGGGACCTTACCGCAACCACTGGAATAGCTGTCCCCAGACACATAGTCTACAGAAGTCTGAACAGACATGGTTTATCTGCCCGGAGACCTGCAAGATGCATTCCACTGACCCCTGGACACAGGAGAGCCCGTAAAGCCTGGTGTCAAGAACACAGTACATGGTCATTGGAACAGGGGTCTCAGGTTAAGTGCACGGACGAGTCCAGGTATAGTCTGAACAATTATTCTCGCCGGGATTTCATTATGGCGTGAACAACGAACCAGATACCAACCCCTTAATGTCCTTGAAAGGGACCTGTATGGAGGTCGTGGTTTGATGGTGTGGGGTGGGATTATGTTTGGCGCACGTACACACCTGCATGTCTTTGACAGAGCAACTGTGACATGTCAGGTGCATCGGGGCGTCATTTTGCACCAGTATGTCCGCCTTTTCAGGTGTGCAGTGGGTCCCACCTTCCTTCTGATGGATGATAACGCATGGCCATCGTGAAGTGTTTTCCAGACCGAAACCCCATTGCGAACGTCTGGGATGCTCTCGGTCGATGTATCGCTGCACGTCTTCAAACGCCTACGACACTTCAGGAGCTCCAACACTCACTTGTGCAAGAATGGGAGGCTATACCCCAGCAGCTGCTAGATCACCGGATCCAGAGTACGCCAACCTATTGTGCGGCCTGTGTACGTGTGCATGGTGATCATATCCCATATTGATGGCGGGTTACATGCGCAGGAAACAGTGGCGTTTTGTAACACATGTGTTTCGGGACGTTTTTCTCAAATTACCACCAATACCTTGGACTTACAGATCTGTGTCGTGTCTGTTCCGTATGTGGTTATGCTATGAACGCCAGTTTTGTGTAGTGCCACGTAGTATAGCACCACATTCTGCAATTATCCTTAATTTATGAGCATGAGTGTAGTTGTTTTGGAATGTATGCCAAACGGTTAACAATAGCATATGTTTGTGGCGAGCGCATTGCTTGAAAAGGAAGGGATTGGAAACGGCTGTGGACGAACCCGTGGATACCGAGAGGAGAAATTCGAAGCGTTCACCAGAATTTGCTTCGAGAGCTACAGTGCGAGGACGTAGAGAACAATGAAAGTTATTTGAGACTTGGCGAACAAATATTTCAATTTGCCCAGGTGAAACGTGATATGCGATTTCCTAATTTTATTCATCATACTCGACGTTTTATGAAAGTGTGCAACTGTGTCACAAGTGATTTAAATAACCAAAAACTGCATTAGTTACATATTTGTTCACGTTTATTGTGACGCTTCTTGAGAATTTGTTTTCAATATAAAAAAATGTTCACATAGGTATTTTGTGTAGCGTTTACATGTCTGTTATTCAGTTTCAGTTGCGTTTATATGATTTACTACAATCCGACGGATTTGTTGTGACCGATTTTCCGAAATATCACATAAAATACCAACGTAAATATTTGTACACTCGAGGTATGAATTAAAAAAGCGCCTTCAGTCAAAATGTTTCGTGTTTTATTCAGTACACGATGCATTTCAGATCCTGTGGCTCCATCTTCAGGTGTAATTCGCCATAATACACGATTTATTTGTTCTCTTGAATGACATGCAATCCCTGGATTATTTGGTAAGTTTACACTATTTATTTTTTCCACTATTTCACACACATTTTCCGCGTCTGGCTTACGAAGTTCGTAACCTGAAATTAAACCTTTTCGTTACAGGAATATGTATTTCATCTCATTCAAGAGAACAAACAAATCATGTATTAAGAATAATTACACCTGAAGGTGTACCCACAGAGTTCAAATGGTTTAAATGGCTTTGACCACTATGGCACTTAACTGCTGATGTCATCAGTCCCATAGAACTTAGAACTACTTAAACCTAACTAAACTAAAACATCACACACATTCATGCCCGAGGCAGGATTCGA
Source organism: Schistocerca gregaria (assembly GCF_023897955.1). Classification (NCBI taxonomy): domain Eukaryota; kingdom Metazoa; phylum Arthropoda; class Insecta; order Orthoptera; family Acrididae; genus Schistocerca; species Schistocerca gregaria. The sequence continues at coordinate 604,786,262 of NC_064920.1, forward strand.
ACCTGCGAGCGTAGCGGTCGCGCGGCTCCAGAATGTAGCGCCTAGAACCGCTCGGCCACTCTGGCCGGCGTAGCCACAGGGTCCGAAATGCATTGTGTAGTGAATAAAACACGAAAAATTGTGACTGAGGGCGTTTTCTAATTCATGCCTCGAGTGTATTGAGTACAGTCACGTCTGAAGCAGCAAAATATGGATAAAGCTAAATTAAATATTGGTACTTGATCATTAGAATAAATCTGGCAAAACATCGAGCTAAATACGTAACTTCAGCAGTGTTTCATTATTAAAATCATGATTGTTATTTCTACTGAAGATCATCTCAAGGTTAATCTTTGTTAACATGTGAGCCCCTGTTAAGGGATTTGTAGACGTTAAGTAAGGTCATTTATTTTGTGTAATACCTCATAGTCCACTACAGTAAGGAAAACTGGGCTGCAGAGGGGTGCCTCATAAGGAAGCTGGACAGCAGCAAAAATGATTAGCGAACACGTAAATATAGTTAACAGAATTTTTACTTTCTCCAAGCATCGCGGAGAAACTTTAAAAAAGAAAAAAACAGCGGTAAAGCCCAACCATTTCAAGAAGCATCTTGCAGTGTGACGCTTCCATTGCTAACGCACGAGCGAACTGTCAAAGACTGAGACTGAGAATGAGTTGTGTACCTTCCGCCGGCCATCCTATACCGTGACGTCAGAGGACGTCTGTATTCACTAAACGCATGGCTCAGATGACGCTCATCATTGGAACCGCCGGGTCCCCAGGTGACCACTGGCGGAATGTGTCGGAAACGTGCGTTTTCGTTGCCAACTTTCAGACATCGGTGAAGTGGTATCGATCTATGATAATACAGTTCAGATCACAACTAAATACATTTGTTTCACATATGTACACTTTGAACACACTTGGCATTTTACATCTCTGTCACCCACCACAACCTCTCTTTTCATACGTAAGCTTAAAATCCACAGTGCACTACAGTGCATCCACAGCGCACTAACTTCGAATGCAGCTGATAGCTGCAGTTATTTCTGTGGTGTCACCGCCAGACACCACACTTGCTAGGTGGTAGCCTTTAAATCGGCCGCGGTCCGATAGTATACGTCAGACCCGCGTGTCGCCACTATCAGTGATTGCAGACCGAGCGCCGCCACACGGCAGGTCTAGTCTAGAGAGACACCCTAGCACTCGCCCCAGTTGTACAGCCGACTTTGCTAGCGATGGTTCACTGTCTACATACGCTCTCATTTGCCGAGACGACAGTTTAGATACCCTTCAGCTACGTCATTTGCAACGACCTAGTAAGGCTCCATATTCGTTTACTATAATCTGAACAGATAATATTGTGAATCATGTACCGTCAAGAGCGACGTTCATCATTAATGGATTAAAGTTAAGTATGAAACTAATTACGTCCGCTTTCTGAATTCTCATTCCTTGTCATGTTCCAGACCTCACGTCAGTATGGTTCTTCCCTCCTCACGACAGCCTGCGTGAGCTGAAACGCGTGCATTTCGGCCTCCCCTCTTAACACGGTGTTGGCTCTTCTGCAAACACAAAATTTCTTTGTGAGATTCAAACATCTTATTACGAATTTTGTAGGCAGACAGCATTGTGTTGCTGAGAATTTCATATTTTTCATACTAATCATTGATCACGGTGATGCAGCCATGCTTTGTCATTTTACAGCTTAAATGCACCATAGCAAGTGAGGCCAAATGCAACCAATGGCCCTCGCTCTTTTATCAAAGATCTTTGCTAAAAGATTCCCTACTACACTGTCAAAGATTCTACCGGGGGTTTGAAAAGTATTTATCGTTGGTCATGAACACTTCATTGACAGACAAGTAAATGAAAATGGTATCTGTTCTTTCGTATCGTGTGCCAACCTGTTCATTTCAGAGTAGCACTTGCAACTTACGTAGTCAATTATTTGCTGGATGTATTCCAGTCTCTGTCTTTCTCTACTGGTTTTGCCCTCTACAGCTCACTTCAGTGCCACAGAAGTCATTCACTGATATCTTAACACATGTTCTCTCATTCTCTCCTTCTCTCTGTCCGTGTTTTCCATAAACTCTCTCCGATTCTGCGCAGAACCTCCTCATTCCTTGCCTTATCAGCACAACTAATATTCAACATACGTCTGTAGCACCACATCTCAAATGCTTAGATTGTCTTCTGTTCCAGTTTTCCCACAGTCCATGTTTCACTAACATACAATTCTGTGCTCCAAGCATTCTCAGAAATTTCTTACTCAAAGTACTCAAAGTAAAAATGGTTCAAATGGCTCTGAGCACTATGGGCCTTAACATCTATGGTCCTCAGTCCCCTAGAACTTAGAAGTACTTAAACCTAACTAACCTAAGGACGTCACACAACACCCAGCCATCAAGAGGCAGAAAAAATCCCTGACCCCGCCGGGAATCGAACTCCACAAAGTAAGGCATATGCTTGATACAAGTAGACTCCTCTTGGCCAGTAATGGTCTTTTTGCAATAGCTGGTCTGCTATTGATTTCCTCCTTGCCCCGTCCGCAATTGGTTACTTTGCTGCCTAGGTAGCAAAGTTCCTTAACTTCATCTACTTCGTGACCATCATTCCTGTTGTTAAGTTTCTCGCTGTTCTTATTTCTGCTACTTCTCATTATTTTCGTCTTTCTTCTATTTACTGTCACTCCATAGTTTTTACTCATTAGAGTATTAATTCCATTCAGCAAATCATGTAATTCTTCTTCACTTTCACTCAGGATAGCAATATCATTAGCGAATCGTGTCATTGATATCCTTTCACCTTGAATTACAATCCCGTCCTTAACGTTGAGTTTATATCCATCATTGCTCCTTTGATTTACAGATTAACCAGTACATCCCTGTCTTAGACGCACGTCGTTCTTTGTTGCCCAATCTCGTTGGCTGTTGTCCCTATTTTTCTCAGACTTTCGCAAATCCTTCACTATTTAAATTGTCGAACGCTTTTTCCAGGTCGACAAATCCTATGAAAGTGTCTTAATTTATCCTTAGTTTTGCTTCCGTTATCAACCGCAAAGTCAGAATTGCCTCTCTGATGCCTTTATCTATCGTACAGCCCAACCGATCATCATCTAACACATCTGCAATTTTCTTTTCCATCCAAATGGTTCAAATGGCTCTAAGCACTATGGGACTTAACATCGGAGGTCATCAGTCCCCTAGACTTAGAAATACTTAAACCTAATAACCTAAGGACATCACACACATCCATCCAGGATTCGAACCTGTGACCGTAGCAGCAGCGTGGTTCCGGACTGAAGCACCTAGGACCGCTCGGCCATGCGCCCGGCTTTTTCCATCCTGTATATTATTCTTGTCGGCAACTTGGATGTTTGAGCTGTTAAGTTGATTGTGAGATAATTCTCGCACTTGTCAGTCCTTGCAGTCTGTGTGTGAATGATATATCTCCGAAAGTCAGATGGTATGTTGCCAGACTCATACATTCTACACATCATCGTAAATAGACGTTTTGTTGCTATTTCCCCTAATGATTTTAGGGACCGATGACTTCACTGTTTGGTCCCCTCCCCAAAATCAACCAACCATCCAACCTAATGATTTTAGAAATTCCAGTGGAATGTAAACCATCCCTTCTGCCTTATTGGATCTTAAGTCCTCCAAAGCTCTTTTAAATTTTGATTCTTATACTGGATCGCATATCTTTCCTAAATTGATTCTTGTTTCTTGTTCGATCACATCACACAAATCTTACCAGTCAGACGGGCCCTCAATGTGCTCTTTCCACTTATCCGCTCTCTCCTCTGCATTTAGCAGTGAAATTCCCTTTGCACTCTTTGTTTTACCTCCCTTACTTTAAATTTCACCGAAGGTTGTGTTCACTTTCCTATATGCTAAGTCACTCAACATCTTTTTCGAGTTCTTCAGATTTTTCATGCAGCCATTTCGTGTTAGGTTCGCTGCACTTCCTATTTATTTCATTTCTGAGCAACTATATTTCTGTGTTTCTGAATTTCACTGAACGTTTTTGTACTTCCTTTTTTCATCGATCAACTTCAGTATTTCTACATCTACATCTACATGGATGCTCTGGAAATCACATTTAAGTGCCCGGCAGAGATTTCATCGCAACACCTTCACACTAATTCTCTATTATTCCAATCACGCACAGTGCACGGAAAAAACGAACACCTACATCTTTCCGTGTCTGATTTTCCTTATTTCATTATGATGACCGTTTCTCCCAAGGTAAGTCCGCGTTAACAAAATATATTTTTATGTTATCCATGGTTTCTTCGCAGTTACCTTCTATGTATCTATGCTTTTCTTTCCAACTTTTGTGATTGCCATTTTTAGTGATGCCCGTTCCTCTTCAACCGTACTGCCTACTGAGCTACTCCTTATTGCGGTATCTACAGCCTCAGGGAACTTCAAGCGTATCTCCTCATTCCATTTCTTTGCCTAATGATTCTTCGTCACTAATCTCTTAAACTTCAGCCTACTCTTCATCATTACTACATTGTGATCTGAGTCTACGTCTGCTGCTGTATACTCCTTACAATCCAGTATCTGATTTCGGAATCTCTATGTGGCCGTGATGTAATCTAACTGCAATCTTACCGTATCATCTGGCCTTTTCCAAGTATAACTCCTCCTCTTGTGATCCTTGAACAGAGTATTCGCTATTATTAGTTGAACTTTATTGCAGAACTCAATTAGTCTCTCTTCTCTCTCATTCCTTCTCCGAACCCCGTAACCATTTCTTCTATTCTTTCCCCACAACTGCATTCCAGACCTGTGACTGTTAAACTTTCATTTCCCTCTATGTACTGTATTATCCTTTCAGTATCCTCATTTGCTTTCAGTATCTCTTCATATTTGGCTTGCGACGTCGGCATGTACACCGGAACTACCGTTGTCGTTGTTGGTTTGCTGTCGATTCCGGTAAGAATAACCTTATCATTGAAATGTTGACAGTAACAAACTCTCTATACCACTTCCCTAATCATAACGAGTCCTTCTCCCACTAAACCATACCATTTTCTGTTGCTGTTGATATTATCCTATACTCATCTTACCAGAAATCCCTGTCTACTGCCAATTTCACTTCACACATTGCGACTCCATTCACACGCATTCCATGTTTCCCGTTCATAGCACGACTCCAAACGCAGCTCACTTTCTCGTCGGTTGTGCAGAGACCATCGTCAGTCCATATTTTATGTCCACCCAGTTTTCAATATGCTTCTGTGGCACCACATCTGAAACGCTTCGATCTTCTCATTTCCTGGTTTTTCACTGTCTGTGATTCAGATGTACTGTACATTTCATAAATTTCTTCCTCATTTTAACTCCTGTGTTTGATACTAGTAGACTGCTTTGGGCGAAGAATGTTCTCTTTCCTGCCCTAGCCAGCTTTTTTTTTTGTCCGTTTGTGCGATCGTTCCGTAGTTTCCTTCCGAGGTAGCAGAATTACTTCGCTGTCTGTACTCCTTGGTCACCAACTTCGGTATGCCTACTGCCAATCTGATTACTGCTAGTCTTCATTACTTTCGTGTCTCTTCTCTTTATTCTCAGTTAAAATCCCTTACTCGTGAGAATGTTCTTTCTATTTAACAAGTCTCTTAAGTCTTCTTCACTTTCTTTGAGGACAGCAACGCCATTCTGCAATCTTATCCTGATACCTCTCTCTTGAAAATTTATTACATTTTTCATGGCTTCTTCGAGGTATAGATCGAACAGTAGGGGTGAAAGACTGTACCCTTATTTATTTAACAAGGACATTGGGCAAATAGCGTTAAACTTTGAGAATTTGTTTTGTTTTCGATCCCGAAACTAGTAGCGAAAATAAAATGAAATAGCTTCTGAAACTGGACGGCTGTTTGATCAGCTGCCGTCCCATGTTCAAAATGGACCAACAAAGACCATACCTCTGTCCTATACCCTTTTTAATCACACACTGAGATTATGTATTTCCAGTTTACCGTTGCTGGCAGTTATTCTTTACTCATGTACTGAAAAATTTGTGGAACATTCGTTGATGAACTTCTTTGGGAAAAATGTATTTAACAACTCAATTTTAGTGGAGATTTTGTTGGAAATATTTCCATTGCTATCACGCAATGAACCTGTTAATTATTTATTGCCGTATGCTTTACATACGACCAAAATGTATTCAGATTTTCTGGCAGATACATCGTGCAAAGTGTTAAAACCATCGCAGATTGAAGTCCGCACGGTTTCAGCATTCTTTAAACCGTTGCCAATCTTTGAGATTTCTCGATCTTTTACGAGTGACGTGCTCTCCTCGTAGCTTCTGCAACATCAGTGCCTAACACGCTTTGTGTACCACGTGGGATCAGTTCTGTGGTTTTTTTTAATTTACTTGGTATAACACTCTGAATTGTACTGGATAAATCGCTTACCTTCATGCTGCACACACAAGAACGGGAAAAAGCCACGTATAAGATGATGAACGCCTTACCTCCTTTCCTTGTCAACAAGGAAGTCAGTGTCCGAACAAAAATTGAATTATAACACTTTATGGTGCAACTAAAACTTACGTGTGGATGTGCACCGTGGGATCCCTATTCAGTCTGTCCAGACATTCCAAAACCGGTGCCTGCGTTAACCTGGTAGCACCGCGATCGATCAGGATACTCCTCGAAGTTAACGAACATACCTCCAGGCTAAGACCGAAGACTACGATTCCAAGGTTTTCAAGGAGATCGACGCATCAAGGAACGTTCTGCGCCACCTCCAATTAAGCTGGCACCATTTATTCGAAATGGTGGTATAAACACTGAGTGGCCAGAGCCATTTTGCACTGGCACCCGCCTTAAATGCAAAAAAAGTCTTCTAGAAGAACAGGGAGAGGGTACTGGACACTACGAAATCAGTTTAACTCAATGACGAATTCGACTTTTCACCCCATATTTTCCTCGCCTTAGGTTCTAAAGACCCGAGGGGTCCCCAAGAACCCTCCCAACGTATAAAAATTTTAAGTAAAGTTAATTCCCTCATGCTGAAGTATTTAAGACTAGTCATGACATATTGTTAATGTGGAAGAGGAGTACAGGACCTTGCTGTGATGCAGTCATTGACTGTGCGGCTGGTCCCGGCGGAGGTTCGAGTCCTCCCTCGGGCATAGGTGTGTGTGTTTGTCCTTAGGATAATTTAGGTTAAGTAGTGTGTAAGCTTAGGGACTGATGACATTAGTAGTTAAGTCCCAAAAGATTTCACACACATTTGAACATTTCTTGCTGTGATGTAGCAATGACATGGTGAAGCCACAGATTATCGGGATCGGCTGTCTTTTAATGAAGCTGTGTTTTGGGAGACTCTGGAGGGCGTAAGACGAAAATTAATTTATGCTGTTTATACAACCGCAACTGTGTTTTATGAGAGGAGGATCAGCGATGACAGGAATAAGTTTCGTACTGTAATCCACGCTTAAGCTGGAAAAAATACAAATGTGGTACAGTGCAAACAAAATGGTTAATTCTTACTTATTCACCTCCACCATGACCAAACATATGTTCTGCGTAAAGGCAAAAAAAACTGAACACACCACAAATTAACTATTACACCCCAGCTTGTGTTTATGAGCTAACAGTTAGTTATGTATGTTAGCTTTCATTTCAGTAAGAATTTTTCATGCAGGGTGATTTTTCCCACCGTGTACAAACTCGAGGTATTTGTCGATGAGAGAATACGGAACAAAAAGGATCTAGTGAACTTATGTCGGAAAATTCATGGTTTCCATGATAGAGACCACTTACTCAATCATACTTTGTTACAGAGGTTGCAGTCTAATACGCGCTGTACCACGCGGCCACAGTTCAGTATGCACGGTTTCCTCCTAGAGGGGATGCTACTGTTTCTCATACGTTATTCTCTAGCGCCCTCTCCTGCCATAGTAATTGAAATGTTGTGTTCGATTCACGTATCTTGCTGCCTCACCTTGTGGTGGATGTGACACAGCGTTGTGGACAATGGTTGTGCATCGAGAGCTTGCCGACATGGTGTTTACTTACGGAAAGACAAATGGCAACGGGCGGCGGGCAAAAAGGTTGTAGCAGGGGACGTAACACCACCGACAACAACCACAGCATTCAATGTTTGCAACAGTGTTTCACCGTTTGTTTGAGACAGGGTCTTTCCAAAAAGCAGAAAAAAGTGAAGCACGCACCCGAAATGTTCGGACACCAGACTTGGAGGAAAATCTGAACACTGTGGATAACGACCGCTATGTCAGTATCAGGCAGTTAACCCGCCATTACAGGATAAACTAGACGATCGTGTGGAACACTCTACATGACAATTGTTACTACCCTTATCACTTAAAGCGTGTGCAGGGATTACCAGAAACAGAGTCTCCACATCGGCATCAGTTTTGTCACTGGTTTCTTCACCAGGCAACCACGATTCCGGGGTCTGTGTCACTCACCCCACTCACAGATGAGGCCACCTTGTAAGTAGCTTGTTTATGTGTCTGTATGTTGGCAGCGCGATAGATGGCGTTAATACCTCTGACTGCGCTGTGCGCACTCTGTAAGAGCCTCTGTAGCTGGTCGGATGCAGTTGGAGGTGAACTGCCAGCAGTGATGGAAATTGGGAGTGATTAGTCAGCAGTGATGGAGGTTAGAGGTTTGTAATTAGCAGTGATGGAGGGTTGCAGTATTAGCGCGAGCGGACGACCTGAATGAATATCCGTCATTGAGATTTTTATTACACAATTTTTTAATTGGTTGTCACATTCTTAATGTAAGTACACTGTTTGCTCTGGAACAAAATCTTTCCTTTGCTAACCACTCGCCTATTAGTAGTTAGAGCCTTCAGTAATTAGAATCTTTTATTCAGCTGGCTATATTGGCGCTTTCTGTATTGCAGTAGTTCGTGTGATGAAGATTTTTGTGAGGTAAGTGACATATGAAAAGTATAGGTTTTTGTTAGGATTTCTTGTAATTCAGAGCCATTCCTTTGTATTAATTATCTGAAGTCAGGTTAACAATTTTAAAGAAGTCAGATTGCGTAATTAATGAATAGGAAAAGTTTGAGTTCTGTTTGTCAGGGCAAATTCAGTAGGTCAGTGTTGAAATGATAAAGACAAGCAAAGAGACAGTACGTCAATTTCCCTTAGCAGTTTAAGCACTAAACAAGATAGATAAAACCTTTATTAGGAAGTTTCACCGTCTCAGTTATTTCAGTCCGAGTAAAATCCTTAAAAAGAAGTTTCAAACTTTACGCCGGGTGGTATCTAAAGCTTTCATAATAGTCATCTGTGTGATAGTAAGCAGACTCCCCATTGTATGGTGAGAAAGAATCATCAGCTTCGTCGCATTCGGAATGCGTGGGCCGAGATGACTGGCGACCGTATTTGGGGACCATTTCTCCTTCCACGTCGCCTAACAGGCCGGAACTATCGGCGTTTCTAGCGGGTGACTGCCTCTCTAGCTGGAATAAGTGACATTAGTGATTCGAAGGGTTATATGGCTGCTACATGATAGTGTTCCAGCCCACTTCGCCGTTAACGTCCGGACGCATCTCAATCTTGTCTTCCCTGGATCGGATGAGGGGGTCCAGTTTCATGATCCGCTCGTTCACCGCATCTAAACCCGTCCGATTCTGGTTATGGGGCCATCTCAAAACTATCGTGTATGCAGAACCTATTCAAGACGGGGAGACATTGCAGAAGCGTATTCATGCTGCCCTTGACACCGTTCGGTTACAGCTTCGCCGATGTGAACTTGTGAGACAGAACATACTACGGGGCGTACATGCATGCGTTGAGGCATATGAAAACCATTTTCGACATACACTGTAACTGAGGCTGCATGGTACAGCACGTGCTAGGCCGCAGTCTCTGTAACAAAGTATGATTGAATAAATGCTCTCTAGCATGGAAACAATGCAATTCCGGACATAAGTTCATTAGACATTTTTTATTCCGTATCTTCTCATCGACCAGCCTCTAGAGTTTGTACACAGTGGAAGAATTCAGTCTGAATAATAAAAATAATCACCATTTAGAGACAGCACTTCAACCTTACATCATGTTTTCTGGTACATTACATACTCATTAAAGTCTCCAAAGTGTTTGATTTTGAGCATAATGGTTATGCATTCTCCGAACAGATACTAAATATTAAAATAAATTTACAGCAGTTTTCGAAAAAGTTTATGTACGAGTATATATGTGTACTCGCTCTTAACCAACTAATTATTGTATCACTATATAATGATCGTCATGCAGAATGACTGCTTACGCCATTTAGGCAGGTAGGACATTTTGTGAAATATGGATGTAAAGCTGAAATCATGACTGTGTGAATTAAACGAACAGCAGTTCAGAGTTTAATGAGGTGAATTTCCTACGAAAAAGTTGCAATTGTAGCGAGAATGCCGCGAGTCCGCGGTTACACTAGCGAAATCGTGTACTCGCTCTTCTTTGTGCGCGTGACGAGTCCGCTTGTATCCGACAACAAAAGCGACGAATTGGCGGCGTCGGAGAATCGCGTGTCGAGCCTCCAAACACATGGCAACCGCGAGTTAATATTACAAATTTCAATTCTGTTTTTATATTTTTTGCCGAATCAATCCCATGTATGAAGAATAAATGTATTTCTTAAAATAATAAATTTACGAGTCAGCGTTACAGGACTCGCTGGCGAGTTTGAAGCGAATATTCAGAGCTCATTTCTGACCTGTAAGTCGTCGACGGGACATTGAATCGTAATCTTCTTTCTTCATTTACTAAATCCAGTTGCCTGTGCGATCTGCCGGTATAGTGCTCGCATGTCTTCCACGTCAGTGTTCCGGTATGTCTGATAGCCTGAAAGACGGCGATAAGCTGCACTTGCACGTCTTCTACGCATACTACGCAGATATTACCAGATTAAAGTTCCAGCAGCAACAACAACACAAAAAATGGTTCAGATGGCTCTGAGCACTATGGGACTTAACTACTGAGGTCATCAGTCCCCTATAACTTAGAACTACTTAAACCTAACTAACCTACCGACATCACACACATCCATGCCCGAGGCAGTATTCGAACCTGCGACCGTAGCAGTCACGCGGTTCCGGACTGAAGCGCCTAGATCCATTCGGCCACTCCGGCTGGCAACAACACACACACACACACACACACACACACACACACACACACACACACACACACACACACGCAGGGGCCGTCATGCACTCGCACCATGTTTTATCTGTAGGAATGGTTTACACTGTACCGGAAAGAAGCTTCAATACGTCAAATTCTTGTGGGGTTTCCATCCGGATCAGACTGTCATTTGAGCACGATATTTCAGCGGTGCCAGGTGGATCGCTGAAATATTGTGCTCCTATGACAGTTTGATCCGAGAAAGTCTACATAGTCACACAAACTTCGATACGGATTAAATTTCAGTCAACGTACTCCTTAGCCATGGAAATATTTGAGTATCAAATTGGTAGCTTTCGATCAAGGTGTTCGTGGTTTAGTGCTACATTTCCGTTAGCGTATTTTATGTTACAAGAGTTATTGCATCTAATATAATATCCAACAATTGGAAGCCATTATAACATGACTTATGAAAACGAAAATATCTATACTTACAGAAATATGTATTTTATGTACTTTTGCGAAACGTAGAATATACAGATAGGTTAGTGACAGGTTGGGCACTGGCAATTATGTACATGACAGGAGGGAAGAGACGAGAGAAGCACGAATTCGATAAAACACAAGCGATGGAGTGAACAATGACACAGGATCAACGTCGTGACTGAGAAACAAAAGAAGTGTTCCTGGAAGAAGATGTGAGCTTTCGTTTCACTACTCACATACGTCAGTTTTTAAGGGAAGGATATGAGACTGACCATAGTAAGTGCTTTTCTCTCTCTTAATTACTATTATGTAACTTCTGCTAGAGACGGACAGCAGCAATCGAGATAGAGTTTGCGACTTTTTATGTCTCACTGGTTACAGAATTTGGATATTTAAACCTTCCATATATACAACTGTAAGTTTAGGAAATCTCACAATAGGTAATGAAACATACTTCACACAAATTTGCTCAGTATTTCGACAACGACATCACGTAAGTAGTACGTGATTATCACTCAACTTTGTAACAATGTTTGCGCTCAAAAGTCCACACGGTGATCTCATTTTTCACCATCAGTTACTGCAGGCACCTGAGCTCATTTAGATAACGCCAGCAGCCTACCGGGATGTCGCTGCTGGGTAATTTAAATTTCCCATCGCGCGCCACTGACGACCTGCTTGATGAACGATGTTTGTAGGAGAGATTGAAAATAAATATTATCAGCGCCCGGAATCAGCGCCACGGGCGCCGAGTTGACCCCTAGGTGTACCGCGTCTGATGCAGCGGGGATCTGCGTTCGCGAGTGAGCTGGGGGATCTCTGTGCTTTGCAGAATATCCAAGGTATCTGGAGAGAAACTGCTTGCAAAGCAACAGGCTAGCTTCTTCACGCTGTATTTTGTAACCTGTTGACTTTTATATAGATGAATATCTTAGCAATTATACCTCTGTTTCCCACCCTCCACTGACAGATTTACTGATCAACAACGCCTTAGCATATTTTCCAGCTACCTGTTTCTTCATCTGCTTAATTTTAGGGCCTGAATTTCTTCACTCATCCTGTTTCTGCCAGGTATTTTGTCGATCTACCACCACGTTTAACATTTTTTTAAAGTAGCATATCTGAATCCCATCGAGTTCTTTTTTTCTTTTTTTTTTCCCTTGCATCCTGGAGTCGAAATTTTGCTTGTAGTTCTATTCTTTGAGAGAATCTCTATTTCACACATCATCCAACATTTTATGGCATTAATTTTCTTGTTTTATGGAAAGCCTTCCCTTGTTTTTCTCTTTATACGTTTGTAACACGCCCGAGGGCACAAATGGGTAGGGTACCTTAAAGTGTTTGTCGTTTCGACCATGCGCCCTGTCCACACAACGTACCTGGTAATCCCGCGGCGGTCGTACTGTTCTGCTACACACTGCTGCTGGCTTACCTGAAATTGTCTATCGAAATATGCAAGCGAATAAGGGAAGCCACTCAACGTTAAGCACAACAATGTTCTACGCCTGGTATGAGCTTTTGTATACTGAGACGATAAGAAATCACAGGTTGCACTGCTTACAGTCTAAGTCATAAGTTTCGTTGTCAACTTATAGGTGACTGTCTGTCCACCAAATCACTTGGACGAATGTACGCGTAACCGAACGCGGGTCGGACGATTGTTGATTATGCGAAAGCCGAGTAATCGAACGGAAGTTCTAACACTCGCCATGCATACACAGATTTTTTGTACCTGCCCTCCTTGCCACTAGTAATAAATTTTAACACTGTTCACAAAGTTAAATTTACACTTCACAGTTCTCAGTTGTACGAGCGTGCGCGTAGCCGTCGCGGTGTGGCTGATTGCTGTTGGGGAAACGCGATGACCGAACGCACGTTCTCACGCTCGCTACAAGACACTGGCACTTGGTTGCTCTCTTTTATGGTACTAATTTTTGCTGATTCACATTAGTTGATTCTGAGAGACCGAACACGGCGCGGATGGTTGATACTGTACGGTACGACACGCAACGAGAGGAAACACAAATACGTTATCGGCAGCAGTGCTTATTTTTAAATTACTTCTTGACGCACTTTCCTCTGAATCACTTGCATATTTTATCACTTTACTGTAATAACCCTTGTAGTAACACTTCAACTTCCAAACTAACAATGCTTTTTACATGCAGAGCTACCCACAACACAACATAAAAGTTCCGTGTCCTGAGTTCGACTCGACAGACACGACACCCCGCAAAGATACTCCACAACTAAGCCAGCGATATGACAATAGGCTTACACGTTCTTCCTTATATCTTTGGTTCTATCCTTCGAACTAGTTTCTAAATATTGAGTGCTTTTTTGCAGTATTACACAACACAGTTCTTTGTTTATAATTCGCTCAAACTTTTGTAACTGTTTGCTGTTGTTTACTGTTAATGTCTTCATTCTGTAGCAGACCAATTAAACAATGGAAGAAGACGATCTCATATCCTTTTCACACTCACGTACCTTTTCTTAGCCTATGTCTTCACAGTGCTTTTGAAGGTACTGAAAAATTACATTCTCTGAATGTGTTTATTATGTCATTACAGAAGTGGACGCATGAGCTAAATTAATTGCCAACTCAGAGATACATGACCGGATGTTAAGTGAAATGGAAAGCTCGAATTGGGAATGTTTAAGACAGATGCGCCTGAAAGTTAATATGCCTAATAGGAAGCTAGACAAGTTAAAGATCGTGGTGACCATCACATTAACATTGTGTGGCAGATTAAAAAGACTGAAAACATAATAGATAGGATAATGAATCCGGAGGTGAGCGGAGGTAAATGTACTGGGATGCAAAATGCAAGGACGGGTCTGGAACCGAGCGACCGCTACAGTCGCAGGTTCGAGTCCTGCATCGGGCATGGATGTGTGTGACGTTCTTAGGTTAGTTAGGTTTACGTAGTTTTAAGTTCTAGGGGACTGATGACCTCAGATGTTAAGTCCCATAGTGCTCAGATTCATTTCTACCAATTTTGCAAGGACGGAAGTACTTTCACGTTATATATGACTGCCGATATCATAGTTCTATGAAACTTGGACCATACATAAAAGAACAGTTACTGCGAAGTACAGAAGATAAATGAAAGAAATACGAACTAGACGAACAGGAACTACACTATCAATCAAAGACAGCAATTACACTGAAGTCATCGCGATTTATGATGATCCCGTGGACATAACAGAAGGCGGTAATAGGGTGTGTGAACACCACAGACGGCAGCGGATGCTGTGCAATGCACTTCCACGTTAACCACAAGTTGGTAAGGAGTTCCTATTGCAAGACGTTCCATTCCGCCATCACCACGGTTCACATTTGCTGGACAGCCCTTCATGCCTCTGCAAGCGCTGCATTGCGTCTCCCCAACTGCCCAACGCAACCCACATGTGCTTCATGGGATTTAAGGCTGCGGAACTGACATGTCAGCCCATTCGCTAAATTCTTCTCCTTTCCAAAGCTCCACTACCTGCGCTGTCTGATGCGGTCACGCACTGCCATCCCTAAGAATGAAGTAAGGGCCAAATGCATCCCTGAAAAGATGCCCATGACGAAAGTGTACAGCGTCACAGTAACTTTTACCGATGAGTGAACCGCAGTCAAGGATTTGGAGGTCAGTACATCCACGCAACTTCATGCCTCCTACATCATAACACTGAGACCACCAAAACTATAATGTTCAAAGACAAAGACCCACGAATATTATCGAACGTGATAGTTTTGGTGGTCCATTTTTATGTTGTACTGAGACATAACGTTGCGTGGGTGTAGTGACCTCCAGATCTTTGAACACGGTACACTCACGCGTCAATGTTATCGAGACGCTGGACTTCCTCCTCATTGCGTCTTTTCAGGTGTGCATACGGCTCTGACTTTATCCTTCTGGATGATAATGTGCCACCGCTTGCAATTTCTCAAGTGGATGAGCTCTTGGAGGATATTCAGCGAATGGACTGCTTTTCCGTTCCCCAATCATATATCGCGGTGACTTCAGTGTAACTATCATCTTTCAATAAAACTGTTCTGTTCCTCTCATTGCGCATGTGCTTCAGTGTCCTTCTGTACTACACCATTCCAGATCCTTCAATATCAGATCCAGCATTCATCGAGCTATACTACTTGATAATAACACTTCACGCACGACAGTGTATTAGTGTTGAGAAACGAGCGAAAGTGACAAAACTAAAGAATGCTCCAAAGTCCTTTGGAACCCGCTTCAGATTCTATAAAAACATTTCAGCTGAGTTATTCGCCAAGAACATGCCAACAGTAAATCGCGCCTAATGCAAAGCACAATCGTTTACAAGAAGGGCAGCAGCAGTGATCTACAGATCTGTGACATCCATCCGGTAAAGAACGTTAAAATATATTCTGAGATCGAAGTTAATGAAGTGATGGATGTTCAGAAATTTAACATCTAATGCCGACGACATTTCTTCCAAATTCCTTGAGTTACAGTTTTTACTAGACCGACACGCCATACATTTCGCCTGCATCACGGCGACACATCTACATATGGGCAGCGCCATTGATTACTGATCAAAACGCTATCAATTCCGGGTTTGAATCCCACTGAAGCTTCAATTTTGAATAAAAATCATCCTCAATGACAGCTGAAGACTTCTGACTGAAGAAAACACCTTCATTCACCAATTTCCTAGTCAAAGAAGGTGGAAGAGCGGAAGTAGGTTCAGGGCACTCACTTGCCCTTGGGGTGGGAAACTCCCCCTAAAGGCGGAAGAAACAGCAATGATCAACGGTATAGGGATGCAGAAGGCAAAGCAAATCACTGTATTAAAGATGCATAATATGTATGTATAGGGCACGTAGCCTGTAATTGAAAAGGTGTCCTGATGATCCCTTCATAGGCAAAAGATTCCGGACTAGATCTGCATCAGAAAAAGAATCAATAACCAACGAAAGGATAACGTTCTAACGTAAATAAGAATGTCAGGAGTTCGAATGTGGTAGGGGAGCTGGAAAACCTGGAAAGGGGAAAGTAAAGGTTCAGTTCAAATGTAGTGGGGCCAGTGTTGTGAAATGGAAAGAAGACATGAATTTCTGATCAGATGAGTGTAAGGAAATATCAAGAACTGCAAAGAATGGTATAACTGAAATAGGTTTCGTTATGAATAGGAAAGTAGAGCAGAGACTGTGTTACTGTGAACAATTCAGTGATGGGATTGTTCTTATCAGTCTTGACAGCAAACCAACATCGACAACAACAGTTCAGATTCACATGCCGATGTCGTAAGCTGAAGAAGACATAGAGAAAGTATATGAGGATACTGAACGAGTAGTTCAATACGTAAATGGAGACAACATTCAAATACTTGTGGGTGACTGGAATGCTGTTGCAAGCGAAGGATTAGACGAAACCTTTACGGGAGAATATGGGCTTGGAACTAGGAATGAGACAGGAGAAAGACTAATTGAGTTCTGCAATATGTTTCAGCTAGTAATATCGAGTATTCTGTTCAAGAATAAGAAAGGGAGTGGCATACTGGAAAAAGGCGGGGAGAAACAGAAAGATTTCCATTATATTTCATGACAGGCATAGAGTCCGAAGGGATAGGTGTAGTCTCGCATCACAATTTAGTAATGATAAAGAGTAGGCTGAAGTATAATAGACTAGTAGGAATAAACTATGCGTAAATAAGTGCAATATACAAGTACTAAGGAATGAAAAGACACGCTTGTAGTTCTCTGACGCTATAGATACTGCGATAAGGAATAGCTCATGTGGCAGTTCAGTTGAACTGTAAATCTCTAAAAGGGGCAGTTACGGAAGCTGAAAAAAACGTAGATATAAAGAAGGTAACTGAGAAGAAGCCTTGAGTAACAGGGGTAACAGAAGGAAAACTTCAGTTGATCGACGAAAGAAGGAAGTTCAAAAACGATCAGGGAAATGCAGGAGTACAAAAATGCAAAGTCACTTAGGAATGAAATAATTAGAACTGCAGGGAAGCTAAGACGAAATGGTTGCTTGAAATATGAGAAGAAATCGAAAAGGAAATGATTGTCGGATGGACTGACTCAGCCTGTAGGAAAGTCGAAACAATCTGCGGCGACATCAAAAGCAACGGTAATAACATTAAAACTGCACTGGGAATCCCATTGTTAAATGCAGAGGAGGGAGCAGATAGGTGGAAAAAAGACATTGAAGGCCTCTATGAGAGAGAAGTTTGTCTAGTGTGACAGAAAAGAAAGAGGATTCGATGTAGGAGAGTTAGGGGATCCAATATAAGAATCAGAATTTAAGAGCTTTGGATGATTTAAAATCAAATAAGATAATAGCGATACATAACATTCCATCAGCATTTCCAAAATCGTTGGGGAAAGTTCCAACAAAATAATTATTCATGTTCGTGTGTAAAATGTATGAGAATGCTGAAATACCACCTGGCTTTTGGAAAGCATACACCAGTCGTTCTGAGGTCTCTGCACTATAGCCAGCTGTCTGAGGGATCTGTTCACATGTTGTTCCTACGTCCTACACGCCAAAGATATGACCTTTGCCAAAGCCAGAAAAATAGCGATAAGCTGCACATGCCTGCCTCTCGGAATGCTGTGCAGCGATTCCCACCTGGAAAGTTCCAGCGACCGTAGACTCTAACAACACCCATCACGTAGGGGACGGCGTCATATCTACAGAAGAGTGTACACAGAAACACGTGATATGTTTTGGTCTGTGCTACAGCCTAGTTATTGTATTAGAACCATATGAGAGGGTGCGCACTAGAGAGCCCCATGAGTGGTTTGCGCTGTATTCTACAGTTTTAATTGTCGTCAGACATGAGACTGTCTTTTGTGAAACATGTGAAAATAAACACACCAGAAAAAGTTTTACATCACCCCCAGTTACCAGAACTCCTGAAGATTACCGTTGACTGTGGATACTGTATCGAGGACACAGTCCCCGCCCAAAGATATAAACAACCATGCTTCAGCAGCGCCTGTTGGACGGAGGGGGTCGTACAGCCTATCAGTTACTGTCATTCCACCGGGAAGAAGGTACACGACTAATGTTGTCTGAAGTTCAGCCATGCCTAGAAGGTCAATACCTCGTTTCGATCTCGTCCTCATTGTTGCTTTGTGTTAGGGCTCTCAACAAGGTAAGTGTCCAAGCGTCTCGGAGTGAACCAAAGCACTGTTGTTCGGACATGGAGGAGATACAGAGAGAAAGGTACTGTCGATGACATGCCTCGCTCAGGCCGCCGAAGAGCTACTACTGCACTGGATAACCGCTGCCTGCGGATTATGGCTCGGAGGAACCCTCACAGCAACGCCACCATGTTGAATACTGCTTTTCGTACGGTCGCAGGACATCGTGTTACGACTCCAACTGTGCGCAATATTCTGCTTTATGTACAATTTCACTCCCGACGTCCATGGCGAACTCCGTCTTTGCAACCACGACACCATGCAGCGCCGTACAGATGTCCCAACAACATGCCGAATGGACTGCTCAGGTTTGGCATCACGGTGTCTTCACCGATGAGTGTCGCATATGTCTTCAACGAGACAATCGTCGTCGGAGATGTGATGAGGCAACCTGGTCTGGCTGAACGCCTTACACACACTGTCCAGCGAGTGCAGCAAGGTGGAGATTCCCTGATGTTTTGGGATGGCATTATGTGTGGCAAAGCGCCGTTACGGCTGTACGATACGTGAATGCCATTCTCCGACCGATAGTGCAATCATATTGGCAGCATACTGGCGAGACATTCGTCTTCACGGACGACAGTTTGCGACCCCATCATTGACGATAAATACATCGCTTGACTGGAGTGGCCAGCATATTCTCCAGACATAAACCATATCGAACACACCTGGAACGGATTGAAAAGGGCTGTTTATGAACGACGTGACCCGCCAACCACTCTCAGGGATCTACACCGAATCACCATTGAGGATTGGGACAATGTGGACCAACAGTGCCTTGAACTTGTGGATAGTAAGCCATAACGAATACAGGCAAGCTTCAATGTAACAGGACGAGCTACTGTGTGTTACAGGTACCAGTGTGTACAGAAATATGGCCCACCACCTAAGAAGGTCTCACTGTATGTTGGTACAACATCCAATGTGCGGTTTTCGTGAGCAACAAGAAGAGCGGAAATATCATTAATTAAAACTTGGGGCTGAATTGCCGTGGTCCATAAATAAAACTTCTTCTCCTTCCTAACGTTTCGTTGCCTGCTGCGGGCAACATCTTCTAAAGTGAGTCGGCGACTGGCTACTAGGCGCTGGTGGCCCCGCTTATATAGAGCGCTTAGATGGCGCCACCACTCGTCACGTGCTTTCGACTTTAAAACTTTCTGTGGCTAGTGCCATCTCTCTCGATCACACGTAACCGATTGTCACTTCGGTGGTAAAAAGTCGACAGCCATATCTTGTCTAGTTTTAAACGTTCTTCTTTTCTATTAAAATTATTTCAGTGCTTGTAGATCTCTATAGCTTCTATATACATGCTAGTATAATAATGTGAAGTCATAGCTATCACGTTTGTAACACTACATTTTTTTGTGATCACCGTCTTTAATAACGTGTTCCGCTACAGCTGATTTGTCAATCCGTCCCGTTCTACAGTTCCTTTTGTGTTCCGTTTGCCGGTTATTAACACTCCTTTTAGTTGCTCCAGTATAAACCATGCCGCAGCTACACGGAATTTTATACACACCTGGAGTAGCTAAGGAGTGTCGTGCGTCTTTCACCCATCTTAAATTTTCACTAATTTTCTTTGTAGGTCGGAAGATTGTCTCCACTTGAAACTTGGTCAAAACTTTACCAATACGGCCCGTGATGTTATGAATAAATGGAAGAGAAACTCTCCAAGCCGACGGTTGTTGTTGTCGTGTATTTTCCGACACTGTTCTTCTAGGGTGGAGTGCCCGATCTATTTCCATGTCAGTGTACCCATTTCTCTTGAAAGCTGTTCGCAAATGTCTTAATTCATCTTGCAAGTAAATTGGCTCACAGATGTTATTAGCTCGGTCCACTAAAGTTTTATGACTCCTCTCTTCCGCCTAGGATGATGATTCGAATTCTTACGTAGGTAACGATCGGTGTGTGTGTGTCTTTCCTATATACCTTGCGCCCTAACGTCCCATCTGCCCGTTTAATAACCAATACATCCAAAAAATTTAGTTGTCCATTACTCTCTTTCACCATGGTGAATTGTATCTTTGGATTGAAACTGTTTATGTGCACCAAAAATCACTCAGTTCCTCTTCAGCATGATTCCATATCACAAAGGTGTCATCCACGTATCGATACCATTTCAAAGGGCTTTTTTTGGCCGACTGCAGCACCTGTTGTTCGAAAAATTCCATAAATAGATTAGCAATAGCAGGGCTTAGAGGGCTACCCATGGCCACCCCATCAATTTGTTCATGAAACTCGTTGTTATATTGAAAATAACTCGAGGATAGACAATGTCGAAACAAAGCTGTTATATCAGTAGGAAACATATCAGCTATGTAAGAAAGAGCTTCGTCAACAGTGACCATGGTGAACAGGGATACTACATCGAAACTGACAAGGATATCACTTGGACTGTGAACTCCCCCAGTTTTTCGATAAAATGCATTAATATGAGTGTCAGTTTTACCTATATACGGTTCCAACAAAGAAGCAAGATATCTAGCCAGCTCTTGAATAGGATCCCCAATGGCACTTACTATCGGTCTATAGAACTTGGCGCAGAAGTGTTCTAATAGGCAGAAGAAGATGTCTGAGCATTTACAAAAACCGGAAACGTTGGTTACAGATTATTCCCATACAGTTATCAACTTGTCCGGGAAAGAACTATCCACGAAGGAAGTCTCTGTTCTTCCGAAAGAAGGAAATTTTGCTATAGCTCCATCACAGATTCCCACGGAAGATATTGTTGCCAATATAGAAGCAGGGATTCGTCTGTTATCACAGCATTCTTCACATGAAATCAGGATGGAAACAGCCAGAATATTACGTAAAGCCAAGCCACCCATCAGTAATTTATCCCTAGGGGAAATGCAGGCGTTACGGGAGATCGATGCGGACAGGAATATTATTGTACTTACTGCTGATAAGGGTAATTCTACTGTCATGCCGAAGAGTGAGGATTATCATAGAAAGATCAGCGACCTCTTGGATCCTACCACCTATAAAAAACTGAAAAAGGACCCTACAACGAAATTGTTAAGTGCTACCCAGCGATTAATAAAAAGGTCTTCCATTCCTACAGAAGATAAAAGATACTCTTGCAAAACTATAGCTTACCCTCCCAGCTTATATGTTTCTTACTGATATAATAACTTTGTTTCGACATTGTCTATCCTCGACTTATTTTCAATATAACAACGAGTTTCATGAACAAATTGATGGGGTGGCCATGGGTAGTCCTCTAAGCCCTGCTATTGCTAATCTATTTATGGAATTCTTCGAACAACAGGTGCTGCAGTCGGCCAAAAAAAGCCCTTTGAAATGGTATCGATACGTGGATGACACCTTTGTGATATGGAATCATGCTGAAGAGGAACTGAGTGATTTGTGGTGCACATAAACAGCTTCAATCCAAAGATACAATTCACCATGGTGAAAGAGAGTAATGGACAACTAATTTTTTTTTGATGTATTGGTTATTAAACGGGCAGATGGGACGTTAGGGCACAAGGTATATAGGAAAGACACACACACACCGATCGTTACCTACGTAAGAATTCGAATCATCATCCTAGGCGGAAGAGAGGAGTCAGAAAACTTTAGTGGACAGAGCTAATAACATCTGTGAGCCAATTTACTTACAAGATGAATTAAGACATTAGCGAACAGCTTTCAAGAGAAATGGGTACACTGACATGGAAATAGATCGGGCACTCCACCCTAGAAGAACAGTGTCAGAAAACACACGACAACAACAACCGTTGGCTGGAAATGTTTTTCTTCCATTTATTCATAACATCACGGACCGTATTGGTAAAGTTTTGGCCAAGTTTCAAGTGGAGACAATCTTCCGAAATACAAAGAAAATTAGTGAAAATTTAAGATGGGTGAAAGACGCACGACACTCCTTAGCTACTCCAGGTGTGTATAAAATTCCGTGTAGCTGCGGCATGGTTTATACTGGAGCAACTAAAAGGAGTGTTAATAACCGGCAAACGGAACACAAAAGGAACTGTAGAACGGGACGGATTGACAAATCAGCTGTAGCGGAACACGTTATTAAAGACGGTGATCACAAAAAAATGTAGTGTTACAAACGTGATAGCTAGGACTTCACATTATTATACCAGCATGTATATAGAAGCTATAGAGATCTACAAGCACTGAAATAATTTTAATAGAAAAGAAGAACGTTTAAAACTAGACAAGATATGGCTGTCGACTTTGTACCACCGAAGTGACAATCGATTACGTGTGATCGAGAGAGATTTCAGTAGTCAGAGAAAGTTTTAAAGTCGAAAGCATGTGACGAGTGGTGGCGCCATCTAGGCGCTCTATATAAGCGGGGCCACCAGCGCCAAGCAGCCAGTCGTCGACTCACCTCAGAAGATGTTGCCCGCAGTAGGCAACGAAACGTTAGAAAGGAGAAGAAGTTTTATATATGGACCACGGCAATTCAGCACGGAAAATTTTAATTAATGAAAACGCCTGCCGTGATATGTTACATGTTATGATAAGGGTGGAAATGATGTATATGTTGATCTCTATTCCAATTTTCTGTACAGTTTCTGGAACTCCTGGAACCGAGGTCATTCAAAACATTTCTTGATGTGTGTATTTCGGGTTCTATACATATAAGTGTTGTATAATACATTAAAGCTATTTCATTATAATGTTAATTCTTCAGGTACGAAAGTAAGATTCTGTATCCAGAATGAGATTTTCACTCTGCAGCGGAGTGTGCGCCGATATGAAACTTACTGGCAGATTAAAACTGTGTGCCCGACCGAGACTCGAACTCGGGACCTTTGCCTTTCGCGGGCAAGTGCTCTACAATCTTTTTTTTTCTTATTTGGTAAGTAATGTCATTTTTATGTCTCTGCTAACAGTAAAAACTTTCGTCTTTCGTCATCTTGTGTCGGGGTCGAAATCTTCAGCTTTATAAGTAACATCAGACAACTGTCTGACACATGGCAGCTGTCCTGGAAGGAACCTCGCTGCCGTCCTACCATGCAGCATGAAATACCAACAAAATCAAAGTGGGGTCACCTCCGGCACCCTAAAGAAAAGTATATATGGATATGAAAACAAAATTTAAAGTACATCCATTCTCTAACTGTTCAAGCCTGTGTTTTTCGTTGGTCGCATACTCGCATAATGTTGTTAGTCGGTGACATTACTTCGTCGGTTTCACAACGAAAGCACCGCCGCTCATCTTTGCGCACCCGGCACACCTCAAGTATATATCGGGTCCGCAAAAACCGTTACTAGGAAATTGGCATACCAATTCTTGTACTTTTGTAGCCGTAATAGTTTTGTGTGTCCATCTTGCAAGTATTGCCAGTAATCCAGGACGTTCAGTAAGTTCGTACGTGTGTCTCTATAGATGTAATGGACCGTCATACCTGTGATCCACGCCACTGCGTTCGTCTTATGACGCGGAAAATACGTTTCCTCTGGGAAAAACACTATGTCAGAAGAGACTGCTGTATAGATAGTGCGCCGCATGAACGCTATTATCTTTCTTGCGAGAGTCCAGACAGCCAATGCCTCGCCGCAGACCAGCCGATGGTCATCCGTATCCAGCACGCCGCATTGCTGACACAAGGGCGAATCCGTCAAATGTATTGCGTACTTTTTATCATTTTTAGGGTATTTTCGGTTCACGACAATGTACCATGTTGATCTGACTGATGTAGGTAGGTGCGGGTGGTGGACCGTGCGCCACACCACGTGCCAATTAACAGCTGGATGTTTGCGTTCCACCCGATTCCGGGCGATCTGTCGAAGAAGCAGATGGTACACGTCCTTCGTTGTCGACTGTCAGGTCGTCGGTAAACGCTCTCGAACATGACTGTGTTCCACGATGAACGTGCGCACATACGTTAAAGGGGGCGATATATGGCCGACACTGACTGGAGGAAGATGCGACGTTGGTACGAGTTCTTCGATGATTGTCCCCGTAAGCGAGTGATTCCTGTTGCGCCACCGTTTGAGCATAGCATTTATATACATGACACGCGCCTTCTCGTGCACGTTCACTAAACCAGCGCCCCGCTCTCGCGCTGGGAGGGTAGGCGTATTGTACTGCACCTTAAAGAGCTGTCCCAGGCACACATAGTACCCAAAAGCCGCCTGAATCCTCATAGCCATCGTGCGCGTCAAGGGGAGAAGGTGCGTCAGGTGGCACATTATGGGCGCGAGATAAAGGTTGACGAGTAACACTCGCTGCAGCATATCCATCGACCGTAGGGCGTTTAGTCGTACTGCCGTACGGACTCTGAGTAACAGTCTTCGGTAGTTGGCAGCAGCCGTTCTCGCTGTCTCTTTATGAAAGGTGATACCCAATCAGCGGAGGGTTTCCACCGCAGGTAAGGGTCCTTCCGTTCCTGGTTCTAGTCCACGCCCCACATGCATGAATTGTGATTTTCCGTAGTTGACCACCCTTCCAGCTGCTATCCCATACTTCTGTAGCCAATCCAGTGCTGTTTGAGTCTCCCTCTCATTCCGTACGAGGAACACAATATCATCCCGTATGCTCTGCATTTGAATGACAAATGCCGTAGGGAGATCCCGGTAAGACGGAGGCGAAGGCCTGCGAGGCACGGTTCTAAGGCGATCGCATAAAGGAGGATCGACGAGGGGCAATCCAGTCTCACTAATCTTAAGATCTCAAAATACTCAGTTGACCACCATCGCTGACCTGGCACCGTGCAACAGCCCATCACAGCATTGGTCTATAATGGCGAGACACCCATCCTGTTCGTCACCGCCGCGAGGTACACATGATCCACGCGATCAAAAGCATGATCGAAATCTACTGCAACCATCGCCCCCCGGAGGCGGGATGCAGCTGCGAGGGCGACGACGTCGCGATAGTCTCCCAAGGCTGTGTGGGTATTACTGATGCCGCCAAGACAAGTCTGATCGGCATGTATTCGATTCTCCAGCGACTTTTTGATACGACTTCCCAGGATGCGCATGAAGATCTTGTAATCACTATTAAGGAGGGTCAAGGGGCGATAATCACAAGGCCATTTGCCACCACGGGGCTTCGCTATCGGTATCATTAGCCCTTCCGTGAATTGAATGTGAACCGGTTCTCCTTGCCGCAGAAGCTCATTAAACATACATAGCCACATCGGTGTCATAATGGTCACAAGGCACGGTAAAATTCCAACGGGAATCCGTCTGGACCTGGGGACTTGTTGCAAGCACCTCGTGTAATCGCTTCCTCCAGCTCTTCACACGTAATTTCAGATAACCCGTCCGCTTCCCCGTTCACACTCGTCGCGTCTGGGATCTCTTCCAGGACGTTCCCCAGCTCCCTCTGCCCCTCCCCGTTGCTCGCATAGAATCTGCTAAAATGACCCGTGAACGCCTGTGCTATGCCCATTTGTGTGGTAAAACGACGGCCATTGCCGAGATCTATGTCATGTATTAAATTCCTGCGTCTTCTTCGTCTTTCCTTCATCACATAATGCATCGAGGGGACCTCGTTGGGCAGGAAATCCTGCGGCCTCGCGCATATCATCGTACCTGCCATCCTCTGCGTAGCAAGTTGTACCAGCTTCGGCTTAACTCGGTGGACGGCCGTCTGGCGTTCTGGTGTAGGTGGTTGAGCTAACAGTTCCCAGAGAGCCGTAAAGTAAAATTCAGTGATCGTGCGCTGCCATTGACAAACCTCCTTCCCGTACTCTATTAACGTCCTCCGTAAAGCTGGCTTCGCGCACTCGATCCACAACTGCACGACAGAACCGAAAGAATTTCGTCGACGGAGGCAGCCATGCCACGCGTCCTCCACCATGTGTCGGCATTCTGCATCTCGCAGGTGGGAGGCGTTCATCTTCCAATTACCCCTCAGTCTCCACACCTGCTGTCTATCAAGGTTAACGGTACAAATATATGCCTCGTGGTCTGTAAACGCTGTCGGCCATATTTCTGCGTCGACCGTCGACATTGCTAACGCCTTTGAGACGTAGATCCGGTCCAAACGGCCCGCGGAGTGGGTAGTAAAAAATGTATATCCTGGTTGGTTGCGATACTTCAGGTCCCATGTATCGACCAATTCCATCCCGTTGATCAGCTCCCTAAGTTCTTGGCTAGTAGTATAGTTAGGTTGTTGGTCCTTTCTGTCGATCACACAATTAAAATCTCCGCCGAGTATGCAACCATCGTATCGTCCCTGGAATAACGGTGTAACCTCATGGGCGTAAAAATCTGCTCTGACCCTTCTCTTATCCTAGCCTGACGGTGCATATATGTTGATCAAACGTATTCCACCTATGGTCAGGGCTGTATCATGGGCAGAAGGCAAATACACTACTACGTCTGCACGTATCCCTTCCTTTAATAGTATAGCTGTGCCAACGCCTCTCTCGTCACACGGGGAACAGTAAATGTCGTAACCGTAAAAGTCCGAGGGGGGAAGTACCCGAACTTCTTGTAATAGTGGTATGTCTAAATCTGCAGCCTTTATCATGCCACTGAGCGTTTTGATTTTTACCGGCGTCCCAATGCTATTGATGTTAACAGACCCTATCAGACCCTATCCGATAAGCTTGTTGCATGGCGGTCAACGTAGATAGGATACCGTACGGTCGCTAATTTTGCCGTACATAGGCTGCTGTCGGACTAACGTCCGCCGCCGTCCTCTCATATGGTCTGCCATTATTCCGTGCACTCTTCCAGTCTTACACCGGGAGAGTGCTTGGGAGCAGTTCCTCCGGCATCATCTGTTCCCCACGGGGGTGGCGCTTCTGACCAGTCCCCTAGTGTCCCATCGTTGTCGTGCGGTGCAGGCGCCGTAGCCTCCTCAGTAGCCTGTTGCCGTCTATCGAGCTCCTTCGCTGTGTCTGGATCATCGTCAGCGGTAGGTCGAACCGCCGTCCCGCTGGCCACCGTTGCATCCACGCTAGGCAGTTCTTCTATATCCATGGTCGTCTGTTCTGTACCCGTAAACTTCTCAGGATTGTCTGCTAGATCAGATTGGTCGTTTTCTCCACCGTGAGGCGGCGCTTCTTCCGGCGTTTTGGTGATCGCTGTTTACGTTGCCCGGCCTCGGAATCAGAGGTCAGCATGGTCTCCAGTTGTTCTTGGGGGGCGTCGGAATCGTGCGCCGTCATATTATCGACGTCTCCAAGTGCCTTATCTGAAGGGGCCGCAAGCAGAACCGAAGAGAGGGCGTCCTGTGACTGCTGCAGGCGGTCCAACGCAACGTCGTCTTTCTGTGGCTCGCTACGATCCGCCGCTGTCTGTGTGTTTTGGTACGCGTCTGTCTCGCGGCCCACGTCATCGCGTAATGCTGCGACGTAAGTCATGGGGAGCACAGTCGGATGCGGCATGAGGGGTGGATCATCCCGTGGCAGCTGTAATAACCTTCGTTGAGCACACTCAGAACGTATGTGTCCCTCCTTCCCACATCCAGATCACGTCCTTGGTTGTCCGTCGTAAATGAGAATCGCCCGACAACCGGCGATGGACAAGTATGCCGGGACGTGTTTTCGGAGTTCGATCCGAATTTGTCTGACGCCATTGAGGACAGGATACGTCTTGAAACTCACCCATTTTTCAGCCACGTGGGATAGGACCGTTCCGTAAGGACCCAGGGCGTCTGTCACCAATTCTTCTGGCACTTCGAATGGAAGCTCAAAGACGCGGATCGTTCGGAGGCCCATGCCGGCGTGTTCAACTGTTAGCGCTCTAACATTCCCGTCCGATTGACAGAAACGGAGTCCATGTCGGTGTCGAAGTAGTAGTTCGTCACATGCCGCTTCAATGATGAGCTTGACATAGACCACGCTGCTGACTATAGATAAGTGTATCCCAACTAGGAAGTCAGGTTAGATTTTCACCTCGTCCCGTAAATAACGTTCGATCTCGTAAGCCTTCGGTCGAGCATATACGTTAACAAAACTAAATTTCAGTGTCGATTTGCGGAACGACAAGGCCATGATTCGTTCCATGTATACCGCGGCACACCGCTACACACTTAACGTAAACACCTCTCGCACAGACGTGCGGCAGGGACGTAAACACCGTCCGAACCGCTGCGCCGCTGAAGGCTGACTTCCATCTGAGCAACCGAAGCACGACTCATGCCCGGTACTCACAGCTTTACTTCTGCCAGTACCTCGGCTCCTACCTTCCAAACTTTACAGAGGCTCTCCTGCGAACCTTGCAGAATTAGCACTCCTGAAAGAAAGGATGTTGCGGAGACATGGCTTAGCCACAGCCTGGGGAATGTTTCCAGAATGAGATTTTCACTCTGCAGCGGAGTGTGCGCTGATATGAAACTTCCTGGCAGATTAGAACTGTTTGTCCGACCGAGACTCGAACTTGGGACCTTTGCCTTTCGCGGGCAAGTGCTCTACCATCTGAGCCACCGAAGCACGACTCACGCCCGGTACTCACAGCTTTACTTCTGCCAGTACCTCCTCTCCTACCTTCCAAACTTTACAGAAGCTCTCCTGCGAACCTTGCAGAACTAGCACTCCTGAAAGAAAGGATATTGCGGAGACATGACTTAGCCACAGCCAGTTTCTAGAACCAGTTATGTAACAAGTCGGCAGTTTTGCCATACTTTATCGGTCTTGCTCCAAGTATTGCCTTGATTTGAAGACGGCCTTTTAACATGAAAAATTGAATACTTGCAAATTAACTTTGCTTCTGTAATGTCTTAATAATTTTAGCTCTCTTGCTCTTGGCAATTGGTTTTAGATTCTAGTAATTTCTATTTCAAACGTATTTAACTTGTATTTGGTTTTTGATTTTACTTACTGATTACTTGAGCGTAACAGAGTAATAATCTAACTCATATGGATGGTTAAATAAGACATCCATAAGATTTATCGACTGCAGCACTTGTAAATTTTAACACAATACTTGTTCCTTGGTACAATTCCATGCTGTACCTTGAAGCATGTTTTCGAATTTGGAAAACCTTCTTTTTCCGTAGCAATTTTCGTAATTTTAGAAAAAAAACGCAGCGCATAAAACGTTAAGGCCATCGTTTTAAAATGGAAGAACAAACCTCTGAAAAGTGAACCAGACTACAAAACCTTCCCGTACTCACATTATTCTTCATATGAAAAGGAGCATAAGGATCATATTTTAATGACCATTTTCTATAGACAACGGACCTGAAGCAGCAGTTGAATGAAATGGACTGTCTTTAAAGGATGATGATGATGTTTGGTTTTTGGGGCGCTCAGCTGCGCGGTTATCAGCGCCCATACAAATTCCCAACCTTTTCTCAGCCCAGTAGGTGAACATCAATAAAAGGAAAACGAGTGCAGTGGAACGTATTCGAATTGAATTACACGGTGCTGAGGGAATCAGATTAGGAAGCGAGGTACTAAAAGTTGTATATTAGTTTTGTTGTTTTGGCAGTAAAATAACTGATGATGCCGGAATTAGAGAGGACATTAAAAAAGACTGACAGTGGCAAAAAAACCATTCTGCAGAAGGGAGCTTTGTTAACATCGAACATAGGTTTAGGAGGGAGAACTCTTTTCTGAAGGAATTTATCTGGACTGTAGCCTTGCATAGAAATGAAACGTGGGCGATAAACAGTTGAGATAAGAAGAAAATAGAAGCTTTTGAAATGTGGTGCTACAGAAGAAAGATGAATAAATAAGGATATACTGGCCGACTGGTGTAGCCGAGCGGTTCTAGGCGCTTCAGTCTGGAACCGCGCTACCGCTACAGCCGCAGGTTCGAATCCTGCCTCGGGCATGGATGTGTGTGATGTCCTTAGGTTGGTTAGGTTTAAGTAGTTCTAAGTTCTATGGGACTGATGACCTCAGATGTTAAGTCCCATAGTGCTCAGAGCCATTTGAACCATTTTTTTAAAGAGATACTGAAAACACCAAGAGGGAAAAGAAATCTGTGTCACAACTTGACAGGACACGTTCTGGGCCGTCCAGGGAAGACCAATATAGAACTCATGAATGGTGGGCTCCATGTGGTTCCCAAGTCTTGCTGCGACCGTAAACCATAAAATTGCCAAATATGCAGCAACCAGTCCCAAAATCATGTTTTATTTATTCACTTTTGCAAATCTATTTCAATTGATTAACAAAAAATGGTTCAAACGGCCCTGAGCACTACGGGACTTAACATCTGAGGTCATCAGTCCCCGAAAACTTAGAACTACTTAAACCTAACTAACCTAAGGACATCACACACATCCATTCCCGAGGCAGGACCGTAGCGGTTGCGCGATTCCAGACTGAAACGCCTAGAACCGCTCGGCCACACCGGCCGGCCAACTCATTAACAGCCATCATCGGTGCTTTCAACTAATATGTGCCCTGAGTAGTAATACTCAGTAATACATCTTAAGCAGAGGTCAAGCGTTAACTTTATGTTTGACCTGTGCTTAAGACAGTTTTACTACTCAGGGCACATATTAGTTGAAAACACCGATGATGGCTGTTAATCAGTTGAGAACTATTTGCAAAAGTGAATAAATAGAACATAATTTTGCGACTGGTTGCAGCATATTTGGTAACTTAGAACTCGTCAAGAGGTCAATACTGTACGCAGGCTCAAAAGGATGGTTACAGTAGTTACTCGGAGATCAAGAGGCTTGCACAGTATAGAGTAGCGCGGACAGCTGTTTCAAAGCAGTCTTCAGACTGAAGAACACAACGACAACAACATTCTATGGGCGTGGAAATACAGAAGATTCAACTTGGTTGCATATGCTCAGGGTGATCGTTGTGCAAGACATTCAATTACTGTCATTCTACTTTCAGTCCTCCTGGACACACAGTGACTCTTAAATATGAGTTCGTTACGTTTTAATCTCACAGAACGGGCATATGATTAGTGAAACTGAACAGCTCAAATTCCTAGGTGTTCAGATAGATAGTAAACTGTTGTGGAAAGCCCACGTTCAGGATCTTGTTCAAAGACTTAATACTGCCATTTTCACTAGTCGAACGGTATCGAAAGTGAGTGATACTTCCACACGTAAATTAGTCTACTTTGCTTATTTTCATTCACTTATGTTTTGCGGTAACTCTTCCCATTCTAGAAGGATATTCTTGGCTCAGAAACGGGCGGTTCGGGCAATAAGTGGTGTGAGTTCACGAACCTCTTGTCGACCTCTGTTCACGAGTCTGGGTATTTTGACATTGGCCTCTCAATATGTATATTCCTTATTGTCGTTTCTTGTTACTAATATTAGTTTATTTCCAAAAATAAGCAGCTTTCACTCGGTTACTACTCGGCAGAAATCAAACCTCCCTTTGGTTCGGACTTCCTTAATTCTTGTGCACCCAGTTTCAATAAGCTGCCACTCGAATTCAAAAATCTTAGCAGTGATCTACGCGCTTTCAAATCGAAACTGAAGAGTTTCCTCATGGGTCACTCCTTCTGTTCTGTCGAGGAGATCCTTGAAAAAGTAAGCTGATGCTCATTGTATTGCTGATAGCGTTTGCTTAAACTTATGGACTGATTTTCTTTCAGGTTCATGAATATTTATTTTTATCTGTTATTACTTTTATGTTGTAAGTTCATGTACTGACACGTTCCATGACCTTGGAGATTTGCTCCTCAATTTGGTCCTACGGTACTTGACATGTAAATAAAATAAACAATCTCCGATGACAATGTGTTTTGATCATAAGAGATCGCAATATTTTGTACGGCCCCTGTAGTTGTTTTGCCCTGCACTTTTTGGTTCTGTACGCGGGATTCCCGCAGAAAAATTACAGCAGCAGCGAGCGTCCTCCCCCAGTCGTCACCCCCGCACCCCCCTGGTCTGATCCCCACTTCTGCGGCCCTGGCAACCACAGGCGGGCGGAAGGCTGGTGTGGCGGCGAGCAGCCCGGCCGCCGCCGCCGCATTATTGGATAGGTCTGCGCGCACGCCGCCAACACTAGCAATCAGCGCGCCGCTCGCCGAATTGCGTTCCTGGGTATCAGCGGATACCAATCACCACGCAGAATCAGATGCGCCGCGGGTCACCATTGGATTAGGCAGCGGCGCGATGTGGCGCGACGCAGCGTAGCGCAGCTCAGCTCTGCTCGCGTCCCTCCTGCAGCTATAGAGTCAGTCCCGCCGGCCGCGATATACTGCGCGATCCGGACGCTGATCATAGCCCGCGGCCGAAACAGGATTACCGACACGCGCGTACACGTTCTGAAGTAATTTCACAAATCCCGCGCAGCTACGGGGTGTACAGCTTTCCGCGCGCACGTCGCATTCTGCCCGAAAGCATCCGTAAACTGTCCAATCGAATATGACACTGGCAGCGGCTGGCCGTCGGAAAGGCATCCCGTCTAGTGAAACGGGCTTCCAATTTGCGGATTTCGCTTACGGAGGAGTATCGCAAACACTGAACGCAGACGTCGGTACTGCGTGGCCCAAAAATCCAGCTTAACGTCGTTTTCAAATTTATGACAGCGACATTGAGTTACGGGCAGAAATACATCCTTCACGTTACAGCAAACTAAACTGGCTTTGTCACATTACACACGTCTGGTGACGAAATGCCCAATGTGCAGTCAACTATTACACACGATATGTATCTTCTTATATATATATATATATATATATATATATATATATATATATATATATATATATATATATATATATAAGGGTCGCTCCAAAACAAATGCACACTATTTTTGTAAAAGTACAGTTTTCATTCTGTGATGTGCGTTCTGTAAGACCTTCAGTACACTCACCATCAGATTATTTGACTTGTCGCTCTAACGAAGTAGGCGAGTGTCAGTAATATGTCTCGTGGTCTTATTGTGGCGTGTTTATCTTCTGCCGTTAGGTAAGACGATAGAAGTGCCACTGGCATGCTTAGAGTAGCAGGTTGACGGTGACCAACTTTAAACAGTACTTGATTAATTTTCACACACATTTATTAAAATGATAACAAGCATAAAAATTACTTATCTTGGTTCTGGATGCTATTTACAATTGACAACCTTTGGTATTGGTATGTTAATCTTATTCTCGCATATATCTCGGATATTTGACAAAAGTGTCTATTCATTTATCTTCATGGCTATGTACAGGAATATGGTAACCTTATTAGGCGCAGACTGAAACTTGACTATAGACTGGTACAGACAAATGAAGAACTCGTACAGACTGTTGCAGACAAATGCAGACTGACTAATCGGAGGTCTGTGCACTCTTTATACCTCCTGCGTTCATGTATCACTGCACGAGTGCGATCCGCGAGGATAAAAGGTTAGCAGCAATCTCACAGGCTGCGTTACATATTAATATTCGGATCGGCGGAAGCAGAATTTGGTCCATCTCTATGGCAGCGTTATCTCATACTGCGGAGCTGGAAGGGCGCTGCGCCTGCGCTGTTGTGCTTAGCGGGGCGCGCTCTAGTGGGAAAGTTGTGTACGAGCTGACTACGCGGAACTATGTACACGACACATTCTGCTTGTGTGAAAGTTTTACAGTGTGTAGATACATCCTTCCCGCTTGGTTTCAAACTTAGTTCAACCTGTTCCCGTGAGTGGCGCCGTCACAGCATGTCTTCGAGATGTCTGCTACACTTGACGTTCGTCAGAAGTACCGTGCACTCATAGAGTTCCTGTGTTGTGAAAACGAGACAGTGGGATACATCCACAAGAGATTAAAAAAGGTGTATGAAGATGCTGCTTTCGATCGCAGTACAGTTAGTCGGTGGGCAAGCAGGTTACGTGACGAAAGCGGGCACGGCAATATTGAGGATTGTCCTCACAGTGGCAGGCCTCGTACTGCACACTCTTCAGACAATGTGCAGAGAGTTAACGAATTGGTGACTGCTGACAGACGTACCACAGTGAATGAATTGTCAAGCTACGTTGGGATAGGGGAAGGAAGTGTTTGCTGAATACTGATAGTGTTGGCGTTAAAAAAGGTTTGTGCCAGGTGGATTCCCAGGATGTTCACAGTGGCTCACAAAGAAACAAGAAAAACGGTATGCAGCTAACTTTTGGAACAGTACGAGAATGGTGGAGATGAATTTCTTGAAAGAAATTTGACGGGTGATGAAACATG
Source organism: Schistocerca gregaria (assembly GCF_023897955.1). Classification (NCBI taxonomy): domain Eukaryota; kingdom Metazoa; phylum Arthropoda; class Insecta; order Orthoptera; family Acrididae; genus Schistocerca; species Schistocerca gregaria. Next base: position 604,821,048 of record NC_064920.1, read on the forward strand.
ACTCCGTCATTTTGCACTAGAGATGAAGAGGCAATCAGTGGATTGGCATCATGCAAATTCACCCAAGAAAAAAAATCAAAACCACACCTTCTGCTGGAAAAGTTATGGCTACGGTGTTTTTCGATTCCGAAGAACTCTTACCTGTGGACATCATGCCAATTGGAACCACCAGAAATTCTGATGCACATGTGGTGACACTGAAGAAACTTCAAGCTCGACTGATTCGTGTTCTGCCACATCGGAAAAAGCAGGATACTTTGCGGTTTCACGACACTGCACGGCCACATGTCAAAAAACCATAGAACCGATCACAAAACTCGGATGGACAACACTGAAGTACCTGCCTTACAGTCCTAACCTGGCTCCATGGAACTATCAGCTCTTTCGGAAACTGAAAGACTGTTTTTGTGGAACAAGGTTTCAAAATGATGACTCCCTTGTGCACGCTGCCAAACAGTGACTCCAACAGGTTGGTCCAGAATTTTATCGTGCGGGTATACAGGTGCTGGTTCAAAGATGGCGTAAGGCAGTTGAGATGGATGGAAATTATGTGGAGAAATGAAAATATTGTTCCTAAAGGATGTATCTACACATTGTAAAACTTTCAAACATGTGGAATTAATAATGGATTAAAAAAATAGTGTGCATTTCTTTTGGAGTGACTCTTGCTGTGTCCTTTTTTTAATTAATAGAAATCCGATAGCCGCGCGGTCTCAGCCGTCTTGCCATGGTTCGCGCAGCTTCCTCGCCCCTGCCCCCCACCCCCTCTCCCCCCTCGCCACCCTCGGAGTTTCGAGACCTCCCTCGGGCATAGGTGTGTCTATTGTTCATAGCGCAAGTTGTTTTAAGTTAATGTGTAAGCCTAGGGACTGATGTCCTCAGCAGTTTGGCCCCACAGTTTACCAAAAATTTCCAAATCCAATCTTGTTGAAATTTTACACACTTTACCTCCAAGAGAAGATAAAAATCGCTGTCTGCATGAGATTTGGGAAACGTTGCTACCAAAAATCTCCTAAACGTCTTAGCCGATTTATTTCGTATTTCTACACGAACTCTGATGAACATTTGGGCAGATACAGGCTGTGTGCAAGGTGTCGAAAATTGCCATTACAATCAGTTTGGTCCCATAAGACGTTACCAGTCCCATTACAAACATCTAGTACTTGTAGAGGGGATTGAATACGTAATATTTTGAATAGGAATCCGTGTCCGGAAACGTAACGCTTCCTACAACGGTTTCAATTCAGATGTTTAACTCATTCACTTCTTCTTCAGCAACTGAATTAGACGTGACGCAGGACATATATTAGCTAACAATTCGAAAGGAAACATAACGAAACATCCATTTACTGCTTAAACACACTTGTTTGTACTAACACTTCAACATTACGTTTATTGCATCGGAGCCGCACAGGCATCGCATAAGCCTCACAGCAAGGCAGACCTTAAGCGACATCACGTGACCGTCTGAAGTAGTGCACGTCGTCCTGTCTACCCTGCTGCATACCAGGACGAGCAACTCCGACACTTTTGTCTTTCCTTCAGCAGATGTGGACGTGTTCCACACGTGAACTGAAACCGTAGTAGAACGGAAACGGCACGTTTCCGAACATGGCTTCTGTACTGTCCTTTTTCCAATATTCACCATTATCGAGGTGAAACATAAACAAAAATGACTGTATGTGACTCAAAATGAACGGCAAACATCGAAAGGTAATAACACTAACTGTAAAAATATACAATATAGATCGATAGATGCAGGAAAGACTTGTTCTGTCCGATCTAGTGTTAGATGGAATAAGGTACGCAGGCTATTGTGCTGCGCTAGCATTTTTTTCTGTAGTAACGTAATTGCAGATATTTAATGGTGTAAACAGTGTCCTAGTATGAATATATTAGTATAACGTGATCTCCCTGTGTTATTTCAAGAACCTACGCCACATTTATCTTATGAAAAGAATATTTAATGAAAATTATTTAGCGTGTTTCCAGCTGCTGCGGAGCGCGTAACAGTGATCGCTGACTGTTAAGTTACCCGCCACTACGTGGTACATTTAAAAATATTTTTTCACAGCACAATGTCTGATAGCCGGAGCGGAAGAAATTATGTAAAAATATTCAGTGAGATTAATTGAAGGAATCCAGTGAAATAATTTTATTAAAACTTGTCTATTTTCTGTGATAGCAATAATTTCAAATCAGTGAACTGGAACTGAGTAATACTACGCTATGGCATTTACAGTAATTTGTAGGGAGCCTGGCGATCGATAAAACCAGATATAATACGTAATTGGCAACCTACGAAATTCATTATTTTGCTTATTATATCTCTTTTGTATTTTTTTTTAAGCTAAACGTAAAAACTAAATTCAATAAAAATCAGTAACAGATCACGATAAATCTAAGGACAAACAAATTTACTAGGAGAGTGTTTCCTCTAAAAATATATTACTTACACATTATTTTTTAAGAGATATAATACTTCCTATTCAAAATATTATATACTCACTCCCCTCTACAAGCCCTGGAGTTTTACACGTGATCTTGTACCTCATGATTAAAAAAGATATACTGACCTTGACAGAAGACGAGAAGCGGTACCCGCATCTCGTGGTCGTGCGGTAGCGTTCTCGCTTCCCACGCCCGGGTTCCCGGGTTCGATTCCCGGTGGGATCAGGGATTTTCTCTGCCTCGGGATGGCTGGGTGTTGTGTGATGTCCTTAGGTTAGTTAGGTTTAAGTAGTTCTAAGTTCTAGGGGACTGGTGACCATAGATGTTAAGTCCCATAGTGCTCAGAGCTATTTGAACCATTTGAACCAAGAAGCGGTTCTTGTTGGTAGCGTTTGTAGCGTTGTGTCCGTCGGACTAACGCTGTGAATGCGCACTCTAGAACACATCAGACACTGTCGAGTGATTAAAACCTAAATGCATTTATTTTTAATATACTCAATATTAAGTATACTTAAGGTTTGTATTGTGTATTCTCTCTGTAGTTTCTCTTTCTGTTCTTCTAGGACTGGTCCGCTGCAAACTCTTTGTAAGTCCCGTAGCGCGCCGAGCCACTGAGCAACTGAGGGCTGCCTCTCACACAGACTGCACCTTGGCAGCCTGCAGGCATGACTCAGCAGGACCAGCCATACCTCTGAGGATGTCCAACGTAGTATTGGACGAAACGTTAGGAATGGAAGAATTCCATGGACCACGGCCATATAACCCGGAAGAATTATCAACAACAGTACCATCCGGTCGTGAAAGCCTTCATTGTATGACTCTGTTTCAATGAAAATCTTGTGGTAGTGTGACCGCATCATACCGAGTGGTTATAATTAAAGTGCAGCCTCTCACAAATGTCCTACGTGTTTTGTAATTGCCGCAAGACAGCGAATTCTAGTGCGTTAATGCTGGAAAAAATGCTGGAAAGAATTAGTTCCAGTCTTGTCCACCAATTGCAAATCTGGCACTATGAATGCAAGAAAGACATACAGGAATGTATTCATATGTAAAGGATTAGGAGCGAAACTTGGGCACAAAAGGTCAAACAAGTGAGAAAGATACAATGTTGATTTCGTTAATAACCACCCCTTACATAATTTTTCTTTTTCAGAATGAGCATCGGAGACGTAGACGAGGTGCTGCATCCGTAAAACAACGTGATCAACAATTGCTCGCTGCAGTTCCAGTGGTATCCGAGCAACGTGCTCCTGTATTGTGGCCTTCAGGTCAGGTAGAAACTGAACGTGTCCCTGGTAAACGCATTGCTAGAGCCAAACGCCACACGGACTCGATTAGGTGATGCTGCTGGCCAGGCATTTGGAAAACTTCTGGAGATAACACGTTCGTGACAGGTACAATTAAGCAGAACTTTCACTTGACGAGCTACATGTAGTATTGCCCCAAGTTGCATGAAAACAATGATTTCCACACGGTTGCGCTCTTCCAAAGCAGGAAGTACATGTTGTGTCCGGAGATCTCTCTAATATGCAGACGTCACCGTGCATCCGACAGGCCCTTCGCGTGTATTCTCTTCAAAAAAGAGCTGACAGAGGATAAAAGCCAATAGTCACCAATAGTCGCATACGGCCAGTGCAATGGTTCTTCGTGCACTGCCCCGTTTACTGTACATTTTGTCTCGTCGATTCCCACAATATTGCCTGGCTACATGTAATCAACTTCGATACCTACCAGTAACGTAGGAGCAAATTAAGCACGTTGCTGTGGACCACGAGGTTCCAGTCACTCCATCCTCTGGACCTGGTACAGGTACCAGTGTAAAACAGATCACAAAACGTTCTGCACTGTTGATCACAATTCTCGTGACACTGATGTGGCATGGTCAGTTACAGCAGCAGCAACTTCGTCAACATCTTTCACCGGAATAGGACTGCTTGCTGTTCCTAATGTCACACCCAGCTCACTCGTGTATTCGAATTTCATTATCACGTTCGTTAAACTATTTAATAGCATCGGACCTCTTCTCAGACCTTCAAATCGGCGATACTGAATCAATGCAGCATTGCAATAGCTGCCGTTCACATAAGAGTTTCATAGCAACGCACGATATCTCTCCTTTTTTTAGTATAAATCTGTTCCGCATTAACGCATTAGCATATCTAACGAGTTTCGTTCCCATACGATAATTACAGAGCATATTCGACATCCGAGAGTAGCGCTACTTCAATTATAACCATCCGGTATGTGTGCTGTGGTTTCCGGCGTATTTGTATTCCCACCTTCTAGTGAGGCGCGTCCATTCCGTACTCCTACTTACCGACAAGTAGAACAGGGCGCACATGAATCATGGCAGTCGATCGCCAGCGCCGCCGCGATGGAACTCCGAGAAGCCTTAAGAGGAACGTGGACAGTTTCGGAGTGGGTCGATGAGGAAGCGCAACGGAGATGAATATCTGAGAAGGTAGTCGGCAGGAGGAAAGGGACCAGCAGTCGAGGTAACTTGCTGGAGGTTGCGTGTAAGCTAGAGGCAACTTGTTATCAAGGAACGGACGGTGCTTGGCGTTTTGGATTCAAATGGCTCTGAGCACTATAGGACATAACTTCTAAGGTCATCAGTCCCCTAGAACTTAGAACTACTTAAACCTAACTAACCTAAGGACATCACACATATCCAGCCCGAGGCAGGATTCGAACCTGCGACCGTAGCGGTCGTGCGGTTCCAGACTGTAGCGCCTCGAACCGCTCGGCCACACCGGCCGGCTTGGCGTTTTGGCTCTGGAATATCCTGCTGAAAAGAAATAAGGATATTTGCCGTGGTATGTGCTCGGCCGCGGGGGTGCATTAGAAGAATGTTATGAGAGTTGTGTTCGGAAGGAATTCTGGTTGTGTCGGCTCTACAAGTCTGATTTCTGTTTAAATTGTACGAGGTATTATATACCGTGACGACGAGGCCACTGCAAGGCTTCGTGTGTTATCGGTAACAAGTTTATACAGGAAGGGACTGAAAGCAAATTAAACCCTAATTAATCTCAGCTTTATCGTCACGTGTGCTCGACGCACTACTTCCCTTTTAATTTCTGGAATTGGTTGAATTATTGACCTCATTAACCTTCGCCTGTAGCCAGCACTGTTTAAATTTTTTCAATGTGCCTTGATTTTGTTTACTATTCCTCTTGTTAATTTGTCTTATTGGTATTCGGTTCGGCCTTTGATATCGTTTCTCATTCCAATTGATTCCCATGTATCCAGGACCCCAGCAGAAGGCAACATCTTTCTCTTGCCTGTGCATAAGGTGGCTCGTTTCCCGGACAACCTCAACTATTCTATCTGGTGTACACATTTGCTGAATATCCTATAGAACACTAAAAGAATATGTGCAGACAAGAAACTTCCCTCCACCAAGAAGTCACATGTGCTACAGTGCCCATTGCTCTATATGCTACACCGAAAGTGGCAGGCGGATTTTAATGACAAAATGTGGGAAAATAACAAAGCACCCATCATTGTCCCCTTCCCTTGATCCAACGGAAACAACGACCAAGTGCCCGCGATACACTTGATTGAAACTGTAGGCGGACTGGTACTTCATCATGCTAAGAATTGGGCTACCGGTCATCCAGGAAGTGTCTTTGCTCCACCCCCGCCTAAAAACTGATATGTCGGCTACACCAAATTGCACGAGATATTCCTTCACAAGTATAGAAAAAGGCTTAGTTGCCCAGCGAGCTATTAACTTTCATTGTATGGAACATTCAGCTCCAATACCGACAACAGGATGTTCGTATATGGATCTCACTTTGTGTAAATGTCACCAGATGGTTAGAGGCGGCTCACCACAGCCTGTGCACAGTATAGAATGTGACTGGTTGCCAGGCACCTGTAGCCTGTATAATGCCTGCATGCTGGACAGCATCCATTATCTTCAGACAGGAAGGTCTAGCCTAGCCATAAACTATGATGCTATAGCCAAGTCGTGTGCAGGCGAAAGTTATGCAAAACTGGACAGATCTGCTTCCCAATTCTTACAGCTAAGACATTTTAAAACTTGTAGTGCCATCAAATATCTACACTTCAGATAATGCAGAAGCAGAACCCAAGTTAAACCCTGATCAAAGATGAGGCCCTAGACCTCGACTAGAGCAGTTAAAGCAGCCTGCCAGGAGAAGATCAAAGTTCACCCTGGTGTCCCCTAGGGGCTGAATGACGAAGAGAGTTCTGGTTGAGTAGGAAAGCCAGTTGCTTGAAGTGGCTGCTGCGGTCAATCAAACCAATTATTCGCATGTGCGCACTTCCTTTAGAAGTCCAATGAGCGACGGAATGATCCTCATTCGGCTTCATATCTGACACCGCAATGACGGATTCTTATACCTTGCGGCATGACTCTTCACCGGAATTCAGTGTTTGTACCGTCCCACAAAAATATGGTGCACCATATTTTAACGTCGTTTGTTTTGAATACTGATAGGAGGCAGGTCTTTGATCTACCGAGGGACTTGCCTTCAGTTTTAGGCAATGATGAAACAGTAACAAGAAAATTGTTGACTTTTGGCTGCAGCCTGGACACGTGCCCAATTTTATTGGACGAACGTTTCAATGTGTTTTAGGGGTGACTGCCTCATCCTATTAGTTCCTCGGTCATCCAGCTACCTGATTTCCATATACTTTCTTGTTAATACTGTTAACGTCTGACAACGGCATGGATAGGGGTGCTGGAGATGGTATTTGAAAGTTTTTTATTACTATAGCTCTAATTCTGGGAGCTTTGCTTTTCGTTTTAACAAAACAACTCGCACTCCAGTACCACCATCTTGATAAAGAGCGCTGATGACCACGCTCCTTAACGCCCAACAATTTTAAAACCATCCATCCATTATTGTTTGCCACAGCTTTTGTAATTACTAGTGGTATGGATTTACTATTCTTTTGTGCGCTTGGTGTTATTGTAAAGCTAAAATTATTCCGACGGAAAGGTATTTCTTACTCTTTATCATGATTTTAATACGTGTTAAGTTAATATATATTTGGTGATTGAGCACTGGAAATTTTACATGTATTTAACTTTATTCGAGCAATTTGATTTATTGCTTGATGTTATACAACTTTTTTAAAATCTTTGTTAAGTATATGGATCCACACAACTCCCATCCACAGTTTTACAAGATGTGACATATCTTGTAAAATTACAGACATTTCAGTTCTATTTGAAGCTACTGGCGATAACAGTCAAACCATTGGCCACATACCTAGGAGAGTTTTATTGAAATAGATTTTGGTTGCGAAAGTCTTTTTGTTTGAAGTTTTAGTAAGTACATATTTTTTTGATCAAATAAATATTGATATTTTAAGGTACTTGGGACACAAATTTTCCTATTCCTTGAGTTACCATGACACGTTTGTCATGAACACCTACAATTAATTTTGTTTTGGTCATTAATAGAACCTATTTAAGTTGAAAATCCGTTAATTCTGTTACTACATTTGGGCTTTTCTTAAGAGCTCAGGACCCAAACTAGATAGTAGGCAGCAATCACAATTACGTAGTTTTGGCACCGACATGTAAACAAAAACGACAGATGGGACAAGAGTTGTAAAACTACTGCAGGCTACCGTAGACCGTCGTAAGTAAGTGTAGGCAAGAGTAGTTTTCTAGCAGCCTTGGTCAGTTAAGATCGTCTGCACGTTATGTGTATTTGCATACGTACCGGGTGTCACCTCATTTCGATCGCTTTGTTTGCATAAGCAATCAGTGTCTTACCAGATCTCCTAGAAACCGAAAGAAGTGACATGTCTAGAAACGGCCGCGTAAAATACGGAACAATTTAGTTCTAGATATCTACCCTCATGTCCATTAATTTAAGATAATCTTTATTTATAACAAGATTGAAACTGTCAGTGTTTAATTCAGGTTTTATTCACATATCGCTGATCTGTAAAGTGAAAGAGAGGGATGTTTCAGTAAAAATAAGGAAAAAATGAAGAATTATTACGCAGCGCTAGAAGACGCAACTTCCTTTAAAAAAAAAAAAGGGGGGGGTAACATCTAAAAAACGCCAGTCAAAACATATTAAACATTGACTCAATTCTTCGTCGAGCTTATATAAAATGTGTGTCTGTTATTCATAAACAGATTTTGCACTTATCATCAATAACAGAAACATTTGCCTTTGATCATGAGTACAAAATAACAAAATTACCTATATAGATTTTTTTTATGTTGGTACATGTAATCAGTACTTGCTTCAAATGTAATTGCCTCAGTTACATAAAAATTGAGAAGCGATCAACCAATTTTTTTGGCTTATAATACGCAATTTATATTTTTTAAGGATATAATATACACTGCTGGCCATTAAAATTACTACACCAATAAGATGACGTGCTACAGACGCGAAATTTAATCGACAGGAAGAAGATGCTGTGATATGCAAATGATTAGCTTTTCGGAGCATTCACACAAGGTTGGCGCCGGTGGCGACACCTACAATGGGCTGACATGAGGAAACTTTCCAACCGATTTCTCATACACAAACAGCAGTTGATCTGCGTTGCCTGGTGAAATGTTGTTATGATGCCTCGTGTAAGGAGGAGAAATGCATACCGTCACGTTTCTGACTTTGATCAAGGTCGGATTGTAGCCCATCACGATTACAGTTTATGGTATTGTGACATTGCTGCTCGCGTTAGTCGATACCAATGACTGTTAGCAGAATATGGAATCGATGGGTTCAGGAGGGTAATATTGAAAGCCGTGTTGGATCCCAACGGCCTCTTATCACTAGCAGTCGAGATGACAGGCATCTTATCCTCATGGCTGTAATGGATCGTGCAGCACATCTCGATCCCTGAGTCAACAGATGGGGACGTTTGCATTACAACAACCATCTGCACGAACAGTTCGACTGCGTTTGCAGCAGCATGGACTATTAGCTCGGAGACCATGGCTGCGGTCACCCTTGACGCTGCATCACAGACAGGAGCACCTTCGATGGTGTACTCAACGACGAACCTGGGTGCACGAATGGAAAACATCATTTTTTCGGATGAATCCAGGTTCTGTTTACAGTATCATGATGGTCGCATCTGTACTTGGTGACATCGCTGTGAACGCACATTGGAAGCGTGTATTCGTCATCGCCATAATGGCGTATCACCTGGCGTGATGGTATGGGGTGCCATTAGTTACACGTCTCGGTCACCTCTTTTTCGCATTGACGGCACTTTGAACAGTGGACGTTACATTTCAGATATGTTTCGACCCGTGGCTCTACCCTTCCTCTGGTCCCTACGAAACCCTACATTTCAGCAGGATAATGCACGACCGCTTGTTTCTGGATACAGAAAATGTTCGAGTGCTGCTTTGGTCAGCACATTCTCCAGATCTCTCACCAACTGAAAACGTCTGGTCAATGGTGGCCGAGCAACTGGCTCATCAGAATAAGCCAGCCACTACTCTTGATGAACTGTGGTATCGTGTTGAATCTGTATGGGCAGCTGTACGTGTACACGCCATCCCTGCTCTGTTTCACTCAATGCCCAGGCGTATCAAGGACGTTATTACGGCCAGAGGTGGTTGTTCTGGGTCCTGATTTGTCAGGATCTATGCACCCAAATTGCGTGAAAATGTAATCACATGTCAGTTCTACTATAATATATTTGTCCAATGAATACCCGTTTATCTTGGTGTTATCTTGGTGTAGCAATTTTAAAGGCCATTAGTGTACACAATGCACTAACACTGAACGGTGTGCGGTTCTAATTATATACAAACAAAAAACGAAGAGAAGTGGTCGACTCCTAGTTGCTCCCTTGCACATTCATTTATGTTTCTTTCCCTACAAATTCCACCAGTATTACAGGTAATCCTCTGTTTTCTACGTTTCTTGTGAACTGTACCAAAACTACCGAACTGTCGTTTTGGTAGAGCGCAATTGTAGGTTTCATTCAGCACAGTGATTATTCCGGTGGTGTTGCAGTAGACTCACTTGCCAAGAGTAAGTGTGGCTCTAGTGGGCGCCTAGGCGACCCGTGCGGTAGGTAGCAGCACCCAGTGGTCCCTACGAGGCGTGCCTCCTACGCAGGAGCGATGCCGCAGCCACGGCTCGCTTTTATATTCGCAAATCCTGCGGGAGCGGTGCGACCCCGGGGGAAGTTAACCGGCATCCCCCGCGCTTTCACGGGAGGCGCGTATTTACCGTGGTAATCTCCGGCGCAGGCACTCCGCCTAACGAGCGATGCTAACTCAGCCCGCCCGCGTCGCTGCCTCGCTCCACTTTGTTATTCCGCAACAAAGATACCGCCTTATCTAACAGCTAATTAACACATTTCACCCCCTAACTCATCTGTTTAAGGTCGTTTCTGGCGGCTTATATTCATCAAATTCGTTTCCATTTTAACTTCGCATTTTTTAACTAAATATATGGTTTGACTAAAGCACCTTTCTTCATCATGCTCATAAGAATTGATCTGTTAACTTTACAGGTAATTGCTTACAAATAGAGCTTTAAGAAGAGTTTAAAATTATCCAAATAACCAATTAAATGTGTGTATATTTGAGGTAAATGTAATGCAAGTGGTTGTAATTATTTATATTGAAACGTCCCCTTAGAAAAATTGTACACGACTGTGCTTAAACTGACACACAATATCTTTAGCGCAACGCAATCTGACTTCCAAAAATCCCTACGAAAGAATGGCCCTGACTAGCATTAACCTATACGTTTCACAAATCACTTACCTCACAAAAAATCTTCGTTACTCGAACTACTGCAATACAGCGAGCACCACTACTGCCAGCTAAATAAAAGATTCAAACTACTGAAGGCACTAACTACTGAGGCACAGTTAGCAAATGAAAGATTTTAATAGAGAACATACAATGTATTTACCTATATATATATATATATATATATATATATATATATATATATATATATATATATCAGTTCATGACACCAATTCTTACAAGTTTCAAAACTCCGCCATCTCTCTCCCCACGTCCACCACTGCTGGCGGCTCACCTCCAACTGCGCAACGCTATGCGCTGTTAGCATCCAGCTGCCGCTGCCCAACACTACAATGGCAGACAACAATGCAAACCAGCCACAGACTGCACACAGCACAGCCAGTGATTTTTATACAGAGCGCTACGTGGCGGCGGCGTTACCAATAAAAAAAACTAAACAGCCTACTTACATAGCCCCCATGCTCCCCACAAAAAAATTTACAAATTGTTTTGGGCAGTGGCCAATACAGATTTGAAAAATTTTTTCACAATTACAGTGACAAAGACATGAAATGCACACACTTATTGACACAATGTTGGTCAAAAGCTAAAATTTTCTCACAGTCCATAAAGACAGTCCTGATCATTCATCAAAATAAAATTGCAGTGTTTTTCTCAAAGTCTGAGTAGTAAAAGAAAATGCACTTGGAAGTGGTGGATTTCCATGCAGTCTTTAAGAAGTAGTGTGGTCCTTTCAACGGAAAGACAGTGCTGACTCTTGACATGCAGACAGGTAATGGGCCACAGCAGAGCAAACCCACAGCAGAGTCAGTCGAAGTTTTAAGGAATATTGGTAGGTAGGTCGTCACAGAGTAGACCCATTGTAGACCTGGTAGAGATTACGGTATTGGTGGGCCATCAGAGGTGCAAACCCACTGCAGTCCTTGTAGAAATAATGGTATTGGTGGGTCATCAAAGGTGTAGACCCACTGTAGTCCTTGTAGAGATGGCCAGCAGCCATCTGTTTGACTGTGCAGGCGCACAATCACCATTGAAGAGTCTTGAGGATAATATAGCAAGTCCATAACCACCACTTGTGCACTCACAAAAATTGTTTTTGAAATGTCCTTAGAACCAGCAATGCTGTTATTAACACGTGTGCAAACACTATCAGTCCCTACTTCTCACATATTGTCCATATACTATGACCAACAGAAACATGTGCAGTGAAATGTAATTTACAAGTTACTTAATTTGATGAACTGGTGTCAATTACAATTTTATAACATAAGAATACAATAACAAAGATACGAAATACATCTTTAAAGAACATAACAATACAGATAACATTTGCAGTAGTACAGGCTTTACAAAAGAATCGAAATAGCAAATACATCAGTGTTACAAAAATTATGACATAAGTACATACATAAAAGATCAGAATAACTTTTGAAACATCAACTTCACACATGAGCATTAAAATAAAAGAGAATAAATAATATCTAAACATCAGAAAAATTCTACAATGTAAATATTATTAGCTAAACACATAAAGACAGGAAGAACACAAATATACAAGAGTACACAAACACATAGTGGGATAACACAAGGAAAGGACAGGGTTTGTTTTACTGCAGTATTTTGCAAACAAAACTTTCTTTACTTCTCGGAGATCTCCCTTCGTTCTTCATTATTTCCAAAAAGTCCTATCTATACCTGCTTTCTGTACTTTTCTCGTATAACCTCTCAGTGCATTTCTTCAAATTCATCACAACTCATTCTTGTATATAGGCTACCCCCTCTTAAGCTAACTTAAATCTACTGAGCTCAGATGCTTAACTAAGGGATGAGGCAATGCAGCAGCACAAAACAATTAATACAAACAGCAATGAAAAAAATGGAAATTGGCAAAAAAAGGCAGTAATATTACAACTAATATAAGGCAATGCGCAGCAAACAAGAAAAAATAAATCAGTAGTAAAACTGGCTTAACAGAGTAATGCAAAGTGAAATTTAGTAGGACTATGCCTAGCAAACAGCAGCAGAAAATGCAATAACTTATATCTAAACATGACATAGCTCAAGCAGAAAAAATATTACACTAAAGACAACAATGCAGATAAGGGAAATGTATATTCACATCTTAATTTCTATATAATTAAAGTGGTGCACCACAAAAACTAATGCTACAACAAATTACCAAGTATTTGAAAAGAAAATTATATATACAGTTACTGTTATTAGTCGCTTCTTATTGCTCTTTCCATTCCAAGAGCTCCTTTTTCGAAGAATGTGGATCATGAAATAATTATTTAATAGATCTGTTGACAGAAAGTGTTCACATTAGCAAATGCATTTAATTTTATTTTATAAAACCAATGCTGCAACACAGCTTGAAACCAGATATCAAATGAAATAAGCAACTATGAAAGGCAAAGCATAAAAATATCATTCAATAGTCATGTGACATTTCATAAGTTAGTACAAATTCTCTCAACTCTCGTAGAAAGACGCTTGTGATTATCAGGTGTGCAGAAGTAAATAAGTATCTTTTCCAAGTAATGAGCGTGTCGTTTTTGCGACGCTTTCTGCAAAGGAATGTCAATAGCGAAGATAATGGCCTCCCTTTTTTCTTGTGCCTCTGAAAGGCACACACTAATGGCTTGTTTCCTGAAGGCTGTCGCCCAGCTGGGCGCCCACGACGCATTACGTGCAGGTGGTCACTTAAGTTTCTTACCGAAATATTTACGACACCATTTTCCGCTACAGTGGCAGTCTTATATAAAAAATTCACAGTTCATGAATTTGCGTTACACACCAGTAGAAACAAAATCCTATTGATATAACAGTGTCCAAAAATTTTCGTCGGCATTGTAATACATTCACGCATTTACACACATTTCATAACTCTTAAAGTACGATTCTTGGTTTCCAACAACCTTTTTCACAAACCAGAGTCCCTAACCTCTACTCATTATTTCTTATCTTATTCGTCGACACTTCTTCAATATTCCATCATAACAGATAAGTAGCATAACCAAATAACTCATCTAGCATCAGCTTATTGATCGTAAACATACCGCAACAGCGTAACACACATCGTCATCATAACAACATGAAACCTCAGCCAAATCTCAAAATCGTCGTAGCTTCTTCCAATAATTTCAAAACCTAAAAAAAAATTCTCTGCTCATGTCAAAAGTGTCATCTACCTCAAACGTACTTTAAAAATCATGATCTCATACCAAATACATCATCCAAAGCTCTCATAGTATCAGAACGGTTCTGAAAAAATACGCAAATTTCACAAAGTACAGACAAAATACAATTTCATAAGTGTGAAGTTATCCAACAGAGTAATTGCGTAAACATCTGTCACTAATGTAGTAAAATAAATGTTTGTCTCTCTCAGTTAAGTGATCAGATAGCTTTGTAATTCTGTGTTAGAGAAATATGGTACCAATGTGTAAAGTTGTATAAGCAAATACCATATTAGCTAGGGCTCCTTGTGCTTGCCAGACACATGGTACACAAAGTAAGCGTGTACCCCCCTGAGGATTAATGTAATTATATCCTCAGGTCTTACAGATTACAGCAATGGAATGAAATGTATCACGGAAATCTTTCTTTGTAATTGAAATATGTTGAAAAATAAATAGTTAAATGCATGTCCTGTAGCGCTAAATGTGCGTCTTGCTGTAAGACAATCTCTGTGGAAGTGTCGTAGTTATCGTCCTCCGAAAGCTAAGTTCTACAGAAGTCAATGTACTTACCTCATGATAAACAAAAGTGAAATGCTTTCCATATAGATATGGTAGTTATTACGTACCTTACCGTGATCTAGAAAGTACTATAATGTAACGTATTGTTGTGCTACGATAAAAGCTGTCTCATTGTAGCTATACCACAAAAGTTACTACTAAAACATGTTTTACTTTCCAGAATAATACAGAAAAACTGTGCAGATATAAAACAGATACACCGCAAAAGCAACAATGTAAATCGTGTCACATATTAGTAGTGTCGTGATATAATCGTGTAGCTATTAGAGAAACCAAATGCTAAGTCATCTTTAATCTCCCCGAATGAGCTTCAAATAAAGAACGTGTTTTCAAGTAAACCAAAATGTTGCATTAAAATCTCATTAGCAGTACTGGTAAATGTTCTAAGTATGTAAGCCTTATAGTCGTTACGAAATCGTGCAACTAACAAGCAAGAATGTAAATGCACAATAACAGTGTGACGTCTGTTCACTATAACAATGCACTCGTAAATACTGTCTAAATAAGTTCTCTAAGTTCTAGACTGGATAGTTAACTTCAAAACATTGTTGCATGTTAACAGATTCTTAGTGTGACAAAGTATACTAGTGACGTGATGTGAACAGCTTTACGGCAAAGACAAAGTTAAAAAGCAGATTATCTTTCAATAAATGGTTTTACGTGTGAAATGTGGTGTAAACCTTTACTCTTCCTAGTACGCAGACTGTCAACTGAAAAGCAATTATCATGTGATTACGTCGGTAAGGAACACTGGAATTTTGCTCAAGGTGAGCTTATGTTATTTTTCTCTGAGCCATCCGGCGCACGCGGCTGCCTGCGGTGCGAGTCACTGTCTGTTTCTTTCTTGGCGCACGTCGTTATTGGGATTAGGAGACCTAACTTCTACAAATTCACCTTGCCGAGAGGGCCCTACCCTGTTTGAAGCTCGCCAATTCTGATGGATTTCCGGTCTGTCATTATGATTATATCGTCTGTCGTCATGTCGGTAGTTCCTGTAATTTCTTGTTTGTCGGTCATGTGGTGGAGAATTTCTCCCTGAATTATCACTTCGCGGTGGACCCTTGCGTCTGAAGTTATTCTATCTCCTGTGATAATAATAGTTCTGGTTGCCATATTGTCTGTTTCTATGATTGTCTCTGTCATGTTCATTACTACGGAAATACGATCTTTCTCTGTAACTATTACTCTGCCAGTGGTTGTCATACGGGAGATGTCTGTTTTGGTCACGATTTGTGTTGTGAGAATAGCCTTGTCGTGTCCAGTAACTATTTCTTTCATCGCGGATTTGCGACGGATGTGACCTGTAGCTGTTGTGTTCCTGTTTTCGCGTTCCGCGATTGTCAGTGTCAATTTCCAGTTCTTGTAACATTCCCTTAAAAGCTTAAATGTCGTCTTTGCAACGCCCTGCCAAAATAATATTCCTTAAATGTTCAGGCAGTTTCATTATGCAAATGCGGATGAGTTCTGAAGGGCTATATGGGTTTGAAAGATATTGGTTCTTAGCAACATATCTTCAAAATATTTGACAAGACTGGAAAATTCAGATTGTTCAAAGTGTTTCGTCATCATTATGCTATGTTTTACTCGGTCTTGTGTAGCTTGAGACCAATATGCTGAGAGGAAAGCATGATAAAATTCTCCTTCACTGTGACAATCGTGAATGACCGATCGCATTCTTACAGCTGGTTCATTCTCTAAATAGCCACACATAAATTCTAATCTGTGTTCTAATGACCAGTTGGGAGGAAAACAATGAAAGAATTGATGAAGCCACGCTTGTGGATGAATGTCGTTGCCAGAATTCTTAAATGTTTTGAATTTACGTGTAGTAATGAACAGCTTATAGTCAAACTCATCATGTCGGCGAGTCGCATGTCGGTCATTGTTACGTCGTTTCGGCGGTTCCATCTCAAAATTCGGTGTACCTTGCCAATTTCTTTCATAATTTCCTAAGTGCCCTGTGTTATTATTTTGTGGCTGTTCCATATTTCTATGGCCCTCTTCCCGTATTGGAGCGCGAGTGTCCTCTGAAATACGTATTTGTTGTATTACCTGTGTCAGCTGATCTTGTACTTCCCGGATTTCTCTTTGGTGTTGCGTACTAATTTGATTCAGACTTTGTTTGAATTTCCTAATTTGTTCGCACTCTTCTGTGTCATTAAAGACTACCGGTTTTGTGTCATTCAGATTATCATCTACCTTCGTAGATAAATTAGTGAACTGATCCGAAAGTTCGGCTACTTTCTCCGATAGTGAACACATTTCCTCAGTGTGTTTTTCTGAACCAAGTTTCAGAGTGTCCATTTGTGTTGAAATCGAATCTACTGTGTCCTTTAAGTTTTCCTGAGTTCTAGCAAGTTGCGTAACCGAATCGGTGGATGCAACTGAGTCCATTTTAGCTTGCAAGGTGTCGTGATTTTCACGAACAACAGTTTGCAATTCTTTTATGGCTGCTTCGTGATTCTGTAATGCGTTTTCATGCCGCGAAAAAATAGGTTGAAAATGCTCACAAATTTGTGTTTTTACGTCATTACAGATTTTTTGACATTTCGATTCAATGTTATGTAACTCAGTAGTTAAGTCTTCACGTGTTTGTTCAAGTGTGGTGTCTAACTTCCGAAGATTATGTTCCATTGTGTCCAACTGTTGCTGTGTTTGTCTCTGATTTTGTTCCATTGTGTCTAACTTTTGAAGATTATGTTCCATTGTGTCCAACTGTTGCTGTGTTTGTCTCTGATTTTGTTCCATTGTGTCTAACTTTTGAAGATTTTGTTCCATTGTGTCTAACTTTTGAAGCTTTTGTCCCATTTGTTGCATTAACTGTAATAACAGTGCACTGGTGTCTGAAACATGTTCCTCAGTGCCATTCGACAATGCATTTGAACCGGCAATATTCGCAGTTTGAAAAACAGAAAATGTGTCTTGACTTATTTGAGAAAACGGTGAGGACGCAAAACCTGAATCTACAGT
The DNA here is from genome assembly GCF_023897955.1 of Schistocerca gregaria. Lineage (NCBI taxonomy): Eukaryota > Metazoa > Arthropoda > Insecta > Orthoptera > Acrididae > Schistocerca > Schistocerca gregaria. The sequence continues at coordinate 604,838,973 of NC_064920.1, forward strand.
ATTTGCAAGAATGTGTCCTGTCGTTTCGGAATCCTGAGGCGAGCTGTTGCCAACCGATCGATCGATAATGCTTCCCTGTTCACTAATTGTTTCATTGTCTAAACCATTGTTTGCAGCCCGCTCCATTTCCCTATGTACAATTACCAAATTACTACTTTGAACATTAGTTAATTCATTACACGGTGGCGCTAACACTCTGCTTTCGTCTTCACTGTCATTTCTCAGTTTACTTTGGAGCCTAGTATTACGTTTTTCACACGCCATTATTGCCACAATATTTCACACGACAACACAGAAAAGCACAATTTGAAGAGCAAAAATAAGAGGACACATTAACGTAGCACTGAAAATAATATCTAGTTAATTGCAAGCGAAGCTGCGAAATACACTCCTGGAAATGGAAAAAAGAACACATTGACACCGGTGTGTCAGACCCACCATACTTGCTCCGGACACTGCGAGAGGGCTGTACAAGCAATGATCACACGCACGGCACAGCGGACACACCAGGAACCGCGGTGTTGGCCGTCGAATGGCGCTAGCTGCGCAGCATTTGTGCACCGCCGCCGTCAGTGTCAGCCAGTTTGCCGTGGCATACGGAGCTCCATCGCAGTCTTTAACACTGGTAGCATGCCGCGACAGCGTCGACGTGAACCGTACGTGCAGTTGACGGACTTTGAGCGAGGGCGTATAGTGCGCATGCGGGAGGCCGGGTGGACGTACCGCTGAATTGCTCAACACGTGGGGCGTGAGGTCTCCACAGTACATCGATGTTGTCGCCAGTGGTCGGCGGAAGGTGCACGTGCCCGTCGACCTGGGACCGGACCGCAGCGACGCACGGATGCACGCCAAGACTGTAGGATCCTACGCAGTGCCGTCGGGGACCGCACCGCCACTTCCCAGCAAATTAGGGACACTGTTGCTCCTGGGATATCGGCGAGGACCATTCGCAACCGTCTCCATGAAGCTGGGCTACAGTCCCGCACACCGTTAGGCCGTCTTCCGCTCACGCCCCAACATCGTGCAGCCCGCCTCCAGTGGTGTCGCGACAGGCGTGAATGGAGGGACGAATGGAGACGTGTCGTCTTCAGCGATGAGAGTCGCTTCTGCCTTGGTGCCAATGATGGTCGTATGTGTGTTTGGCGCCGTGCAGGTGAGCGCCACAATCAGGACTGCATACGACCGAGGCACACAGGGCCAACACCCGGCATCATGGTGTGGGGAGCGATCTCCTACACTGGCCGTACACCTCTGGTGATCGTCGAGGGGACACTGAATAGTGCACGGTACATCCAAACCGTCATCGAACCCATCGTTATACCATTCCTAGACCGGCAAGGGAACTTGCTGTTCCAACAGAACAATGCACGTCCTCATGTATCCCCTGCCACCCAACGTGCTCTAGAAAGTGTAAGTCAACTACCCTGGCCAGCAAGATCTCCGGATCTGTCCCCCATTGAGCATGTTTGGGACTGGATGAAGTGTCGTCTCACGCGGTCTGCACGTCCAGCACGAACGCTGGTCCAACTGAGGCGCCAGGTGGAAATGGCATGGCAAGCCGTTCCACAGGACTATATCCAGCATCTCTACGATCGTCTCCATGGGAGAATAGCAGCCTGCATTGCTGCGAAAGGTGGATATACACTGTACTAGTGCCGACATTGTGGATGCTCTTTTGCCGGTGTCTATGTGCCTGTGGTTCTGTCAGTGTGATCATGTGATGTATCTGACCCCAGGAATGTGTCAATAAAGTTTCCCCTTCCTGGGACAATGAATTCACAGTGTTCTTATTTCAATTTCCAGGAGTGTACTTGGTGCAACTCTACATGCATGCCACAACTGTTGTACTGTACAACAATGAAAGACTACAACTACAAAGGAGATTCTCTCTATGATTACGCGCTAGCAATAAACAAAATCTACATTAATTACACAAACTACAAGAAAAAAAATCAGAAGATTCCAGTGAGGTATCCTCGGCTAAGGGTCGACATATGAAACGTCCCCTTAGAAAAATTGTACACGACTGTGCTTAAACTGACACACAATATCTTTAGCGCAACGCAATCTGACTTCCAAAAATCCCTACGAAAGAATGGCCCTGACTAGCATTAACCTATACGTTTCACAAATCACTTACCTCACAAAAAATCTTCGTTACTCGAACTACTGCAATACAGCGAGCACCACTACTGCCAGCTAAATAAAAGATTCAAACTACTGAAGGCACTAACTACTGAGGCACAGTTAGCAAATGAAAGATTTTAATAGAGAACATACAATGTATTTACCTTAATAGTCATAGGCAACGCTACGCGCTGTTAGCATCCAGCTGCCGCTGCCCAACACTACAATGGCAGACAACAATGCAAACCAGCCACAGACTGCACACGGCATAGCCAGTGATTTTTATACAGAGCGCTACGTGGCGGCGGCGTTACCAATAAAAAAAAACTAAACAGCCTACTTACAATATGCAGAAGATATAACTTTACCAGTGTACAGGCTCCTTCGATTTTGTACCCCATCTAATCCCAGTTCGTGTTAATCGTTTCGTAACTACAAGAAATATACCTATTATTAACTTTGTAAGTAGGCTGTTTAGGTTTTTTTATTGGTAGCGCCACGTAGCGCTCTGTATGAAAATCACTGGCTGTGCTGTGTTTGTCTCTGATTTTGTTTCATTTGTTGTATTAATTGCAATAGTAATGTAATGGTGTCCGAAAAATGTTCCTCAGTGCTATTCGGCAGTGCATTTGAAGCGGGAATATTCGCATTTTGAAAAGTAGAAAATGTGTTTTGACTTATTTGAGAAAACGGTGAGGACGCAAAACCTGAATCTACAGTATTTGCAACATTGTGTCCTGTCATTTCACTTTCCTGAGGCGAGCTGTTACCGATCGATCGATCGATCGATCGATAATGCTTCCTTGTTGACTAATTGTTTCACTGGTTACACCATTATTTGCCGCCCGCTCCATTTCCCTATGCACAATTACCAAATAACTACTTTGAATGGCTGTTAATTCATTACATGGGGGTGCTGATAAGCTAAGCTCGTCGTCACTAATATTTCTCAGTTTACTTTGAGGCCTAGTCTTACGTTTCTCACACGCTATTAGTGTCACAATATTTCATACGATAACACAGAAAAGCACAATTTGAAGAGCAAAATAAGACAACACATTAGCATAGCACTGAAAATAATATCTAGTTAATTGCAAACGCAGCTGCGAAATACTTGGTGCAAATGTACATGCATGCCACAGCTGTTTTCCTGTTCAACAGTGAAAAACTACAACTACAAAGGAAATTCTCTCTACAATTACGCTCTAGAAATAAACAATAGCTACACTAATTACATATAAAGAAACAATCAGAAGATTCCAGTGAGGTATCCTCCCTAAGGGTCGGCGTCTGTGGCTGGTTTGCATTGTTGGAATTTGCTATTTTAATGTTGGGCAGCTGGTCGTTAACAGCGCGTAGCGTTGCACAGTTGGAGGTGAGCCGCCAGCAGTGGTGGATATGGGGATAGAAATGGCGGAGTTTTGAGAGCGGATGATCTGGACGTGTGTCCATCAGAGACAGTAAATTTGTAAGACTGGATGTCATAAACTGATATATATATATATATATATATATAAAATGTATTTACCTTAATAGTGTTCAAAAGTCATTATATATATAGATATATATTCTATTAAGGTAAATACATTGTTTGTCTCTATCAAAATCGTTCATTTGCTTAGTATGCATATCAGTAGTTAGTGCCTTCAGTAGTTAGAATCTTTTATTCAGCTGGCAGTATTGGCGTTCGCTGTATTGCAGTAGATGGAGTAACGAAGATTTTTGTAACTGATTCATGAAAGTTATAGGTTATTGTTAGTCATGGCCATTCTTTGTAGGGATTATTATAAGTCATATTGCGTTGCGCTAAAAATATTGTGTGTCAGTTTACCAGCACAGTAATTCATAAATTTCTCTAAGGGGACGTTTCAACTTTTCTGTTTATTTGTGTGCATAGTTCTGCTCTATTTTAAACATGAGAACACTTTCCGCCTGCATGTCGTTAAATATACTTACTGACTAAAGATCACGATTTCGCCTATTTTGCCCATTCTCCAGTAACAGCTGACTATAGAATGCCTTAATGTTATTCATTCATCTTAAGTGGATTTAGCTGTTATTTTTGAATGGCACAGAGCTAGCGATCGTCAGTCAATAAATACATTTCATAACATTAATATAAGTACCTGACATTTTCAGCTGGAGAGTGATCATGAATTTAGTGTAAAGAAAGCTGTAAAAGTCTATATTGCCGTCATCGCATGTAGGTACACTGGATTACAAGTTGCGGTAGAGCTAAGCAGCCATCTTCAGATCCTCAGTGTACAGATTATGCAATCATGCTGCAATAAACCACGCGTTTACGGTACAAAAACAAAGATGCAGTTTACGGTACAGCATGATTTCGTATCCTGTACGCCGAGGATCTGGAGATGGCAGTTTGTCCCTGCCGAAACTCTTAATCCAGTGTACCTACATTCGATCAAGGGAATAAAAACTTCATATCTCAAGCTTTTTTACACAGTTCGAGACAGTCAGGTTTAAAAAAGCTTCCAGAGATGTTTTTACTCAATCAGTACGAAAAACGTTTAACCCGTCACGGTCGAACAAACTTATCACCATTTTAGGAGAACGTCTTTCTAATATTATAGTATTTTCTTTTCTGCGTCATCAGTCTTTGTGCTGTTTTGATGTGACCCGCCACAGATTCCTCTCCTACGTCAACCTCTTCATCTCAGAGCAGTACTCGCACCCATCGATTTCAATTATTTGTTGAATGTATTCCACTCTCTGTATCCCGCTACATCTTTTAGTCTCTTCAGATCCCTCACATACCGTGGAAATTATTACATGATGCCTTAACGCATATCCTACCACTCTGTCCTTTCTTCATGCCAATGTTTTCATATTTTACTCTCTTCATTTCTCATCGATTACCCTAATTCTAGGGGCTTGTTATAGCACCACTACTCAAACGCTTCGATTTTACTTTTTTTCCGGTGCTCCAACAGTAGACGATTCGCTCCAACACAGTGCTATTCTCAAAAGACCCATTCCCAGAACTTTCGTCCCCAAAACAGGTGCAATGTTTAATACTTCTTTTGGATAGGAGTGCCTTCTATGCTTTTGCTACTATATTTTTTCTGCCCCCCTTCTTTCGTCCGTTATGCGTTATTTTGTTTCTAAGGTACCACAGTTGCTTAACTTGCTAGACTGCTTATTCCGTTCAGTATGTCCCTAATTCTTCCTTGCTTTCGATCAGTGTAGTAATGTCATCAACGAATCTTGTCATTAATATTTTCGACTCCGAATTTTAATTCCAGTCCTGAGCTTTTCCGTTACTTCCGATTTTGCTCCTTCGATGTACGGATCGAATTGTAAGGGCGACAGAGTACATCCCTGTCTTGCAGCCTTTTAATCTGTCCACTTCGTTGTTGATATTCCATTCTTATTTTTCCGTCTTGGTTATCTTATACTTGTTATATATTACCAATCTTTCACTACATTTTAGATCCAGTTTCTTGAAAATTACGAATATAATGCGCCTTTTTACACTGACAAACACTTTTTATATGGCGACAAAGTTCGAGATTTTATTTTTCTTAAGCCTTGCTTCCATTACAAAGCGCAAGGTCAGAATTGCCCCTCCGGTGCCTCTGTCTTTCGTAAAGCCAAAGTGATCTTTATCTAACAGATCTACTGTTTTGTTTCTCATTCTTCTGCATATTATTCTTCTCATGTTAAGCTAATGGTGTCATAGTTCTCGCACTTACCTGCTCTTACTGTCTTCGAAATTGTGTGGCTTAAAGTCTGATATTACGCAGCCTGCCTCATAGATTCTATCAACCAACGTGAACAGTCCTTTGGATGCCAATACCCTCCCCCCCCCCCCCCCGCACCCCAAGGATTTTAGAAGATCCAACAGTCTTATTGAACGCAAGTCTTCCAAAACTATATATATCACTGATAGTAATGGCGGATTCTATATGCCTTTGACATCGACTCTCATTTCGTCATCTGACACGCCATTAAATAAGTTTTCCATCTCGTAGAGGCCTTCAGTGCACCTTTTCCAGGTATCTGCTCTCATGGCACGAAGTTTTTCGCTACTGAGTCCTTCTATAAAAATTTCTCGGTTCACCTTCAGCGTATTATTCGGATAAATTTTTAAGCCTTCGATGCTATCCATCTTCATCTTCGTCAGGGAGTAAAGCTGACTTTATTTCGCCCCCGTCGCCCTTATAGATGGCGGGGGCGGGATAGGGGTGGGGGAGGCTGGTAGCGGTACAAATAATCCGCTATTCTGCGCTCTGCATCAAGGAATGTGAAACTGCAACAGGACACAAAGTACTTGAATAACTAAACCTTCCTCCAAACGTATACGCCTCTCACTACCTCCTTCACTGAACTGAGAATCCCCTTCCATATGCACGAGGTGGGGTTGCTACTGTCCACGGCATATCCCTGTGGGGCCACAACCCTTGCTCAATGACCCAACCGAACACCTCATCCTCAGTGTCTTTTTTCCCTCTCGCAACTCCTCTCCCCTATGACTTCATCTCTCATGTTGATCACACCTCTCCACCTATGTGTTGCCTCAGATCTCAACATCCACAGCCATGACCCTGCCACCTATCGGCAGTGGCATCAGTTCCTCGCCACTCTCTATGGTGATCTTGTTCGCCCCCCACAGCCCACCTGTCCCGAAAGTAATTCTACCCTGGAAGTCCTCACTACCCCCAACCTCCTCGGTCGTATTGCTGCGGATGTCCTCGACCCCACTGGTAGCAAGAACCTCCTGTTCCCCAACCAAATGCCCCACTGACGTCCGTCCATGAATTTCGCTTCGCCAATGGGGATCCCTGGTGGGAATCCATTTCATCACAGGTCGAAAGCTGCCCATTACCTTTCACCATCCTGCAAGTGTCAATGCCTCGTCCTTCCTCCAGAAGACCATCACTAACGCCTACCAAACTTATCCACCCTCACTGCCCTACTCTTCCTCCATAGGCTGTCCGTCTTCTTAGTGAATTCTTCAGGCTCTACCACTCCTTCCTCCACACCCATGATCGGTATCCACCCCTGCTACTGGCAATTACAATGACACATCCGAAAGCTTTTAACAACAAGGAAACAATGTGACTGGCGCCAGACATGTACATGTCTCAACTCCACCCTCCCAGTCAACTCGTCCAAGTCCAAGTCCTGGTCTGCCTTCCACCACCTTATTGGTAACCATTCCATCCTGCACTATCCCCTTCTCTACAATGGCGGCCCCTCCCTTGACAACCTCAATCAAACTAACCATTTTGTTTCCCACCTCTCCGAGGCCTTCTGCATTCCCAACGATCCCCACTTTGATTATTCATTTTTTCCACAGTCCTTGAATGATCCAATACACCTGTCCTATCACTCATCTCCAGTTTCCAGTACTTGGATCACTTGCCCCCTCAGACATAAACAATCCCATAATGACACACAACATCAAACTCACACTCCGCTCCAAATGCAATACTGCCTTGATCACAACCTACTGTCACCTCAAGGAACGCCCCCCCCCCCCCCACCCAACTACCTCCTTTCTCGCTGTCCTTGCTATCCTGTCCTTCACTCCACCGGTTTTTATCCTGACCTGTGGAAGACTTCCCACATCCTGCTGTTCCTTAAGCCCAACAAACCCCCTCTGACACCTCTTCTTATCGCCCAATCTGTTTAACTTTCTCCATGTTCAGTGAGGTCTTCTTCCTTACTCTTCTGTAACATTCATCACCACCTTAACCATCACCACCTCCTTCACCCACTCAGTGTGGCTTCCAGCCCTCCCTCTCAACTGACGACCAGCTACTTAACCATGCCAGTTTTCTTTCCCTCCAACTTAACTCCTGCCACTCTGCTATTTTTGTTTTCCTCTAACTCCTGAACAACTACAGCCATGTCTGGCAACCCATGCTCTTCTTTAAACACCAGAACTATACTCTTCCCATCAATTTTGTCCGTCTTGTTGCTTCCTTCCTCTCCTGTCGTTCCTCCTATGTCACTATCCACAATATCAACTCCTGTACTTTCTATCCCACTGCCAATGTGCTGCAAGATTCCATCCTTTCCCCTCTACTCTGTCTGCTGTATACTGCAGGTATGCCCAAACCTCCCCTGCCTGTACCCATCCTCCAATTTTCTGATGACACCACCTTTCTGACCCACTATTATATTTTTCAATGATCCCTTCAAACCCACCTCGACCAGTGCAACCAAGACCCAGGCAATCGTCATAGGATGTACCACCTGCTCCCTCCAGCTCCACGTTTTTACCTCACCATTTATGGTTGCCCTATCCAGCTTACCCCTTGTGCGAAATAACACCTGGACTCCCTATCTCCTCACAATCCAACACAAAGCCCACAGTAGACTCTTCCTCCAGAAACTCCTGTCCATCCAGACATGGGGACTGCATCCTTCCACCATCCTTCACACCTACAAATCCTTGATCTGTCCCATCCTTTTCTACGCCAGTATCACCTGGATTTTTACCCTTCCCAGATTCTATAAAGCCCTCAAAATCCTTGAAAGTCAGGCACTCTGCCTCACCTTCCATATCTGCCTCCTGTCCCCCAGACATATCCTCTACAACCTCGCCCCCTCCCCACATCTTCTCCTTTTCCTTGAAGGTGTCTGTACCCTGTATGTCATCCACAGGATCGATTCCCCCCCCCTCAACCCCTCGTGTCTTCTGTCCCCTCTACCCCTAACCCATTGCTACACCTTTACCATGGTGTCCCATCCTCTCAATGTCTCCACACCTACCCCCTCCTCTTCATACACAACTTCAAAGCACCTACCCCTCCCAGATGCTGAGCTTTGTCCTGATATCTACCTCTCCTACCAACTCTAACCCTACCTTTCCCCTCCCCGCTCAGGGCTCCCCTACTCTTTTCCCTTCCCCTGAGTGGCTTTTTCCTCCCTTCTCCACCTGCTCCCTTTCCAGTACATCCCTTCCGAGCCTCTGCGCTCTTTCCTGACTTTCCTTCCATCTCCTAGTACACCCGTCTGTCTCCTGCCACTTGGTGCCACCCCTGACTCATCTGCCTTTCCTCCCACCCTCTGCCCCCTCCTATCCCCTCTTTTCCCTTCTGTCAGGCCTCCCCTCCCTTGGCAGGTCCCTCCCAGCAGATTTTACTCTTTGTCATGTGTGCTCTGTCTTGAGCAGTGGTTTTTAAGTGTTGTTCTGGAGTGTTTGAATACTGTGGCCAACTTTTAACTTGTGCATGTGACTTCAGTGCTATGCCAATCGCCCACTGTGTTTTTAACTTTATGTGGACTTCTGATATAATCCTGTGGCTAAAATATTCTGAAGATTAGTTTAGCTCTTCTTATAACACAGTTTTATTATTTTTTTCACAAAACTGTCTACACTTACTCTATAAACAGAAAAGTAAACATGCGTATCTTAAATTTCGTAGAGCGCCACATAAATGCCGAATAATTGGTCACGTTTATGTTATACCTGTGTTCGACTAAGAATTTCTGCCCCTGGTAGCTGAGTGGTAGGTTCAGTTTCGGCGCTAGCGGCCGTGCGAAGCGGAGGTCTGATACTTCCGCCTGTGCGGCGTGCGCGAGTGTTTGTTTACTTATGGACTTAGTCTGCGCGCGGGCTAATAACAACGATCATAGCGAACAAGTACAGGAAAACTACTTTATGATTCAATTTCTGCAAAGATTACGAACGACCAAAGGCTTTAGCAGTGGAACGATTCATTCGAGAGGAAGTGAAGATACCGCCAAACGATATTGTCGGAACTCACCTGTCCATCATTATTCCCACGGTGTATGTTAAGATGGTAACTGACGCGGCGTGTGAGAGAATTCTACAGGCGTCAAAAGCAGGTCTCCGATTTTGCCATAGTGACAGGAATGTCGGCACGGCAACTGTAGAACATGCTGGTCTGGGTATACGGACAATACGTGTTTTTGAGCTACCATTTGAGCTCCCGGCTGAAGAAGTTATCGAGGCTTTTAAGCCATACGGCACGGTACACGGTCACACGGCAGAACGCTGGACACAATTCGCCACGTACTCCGTTCTTAACGGAGTGCGACAGATCACTATTTATCTTCAGATCGGTGGTGGTGATTTACGATGGTCAACCACGTACATGTTCTGGCTGTGGCCAGGAGGGACACCTCAGGTCGAACTGTATGCAACGGCGAATTACGCAACTGCCTTCAGATGTGCGGGAGCCATCGCCGGCGATGACAGTACTACCGATCACCTATGCCAAAGCCCTCACTGCGTCCGCTGATGACCGAAAGGACACAGACCCGGTGGAAGATCAAGATGGCACTCTCCGAAACCTTGTTGCAGACGTCGGGATGACAGAGGATGCTGCTCCATCGAGCATACAAACTACAGCGACAACATCAGATGAGACCCAACTCCCACCAAGCACACCGATAGTACACGAAGCAGTTCCAGCCACTACGGATGCTGTTCCGCCTGGAACTCACTCTGAGAGGACAACATTGGTTTCGACCGAACTCCCGCCAAGTACAACGATGGGACTCGAAACACTTCCAGTTCCTACGGATGCTTTTCTGTCGGGCAGCCGTGATTTCCTACAATCTGAGGACACGGAAGGAAGATCAGGCAAACAACGTTCCCCGAAAAGGAGGAAACGGCGGCGTCGCACGACATCTCCTCGGGATGACTCCCCTTGCCTCGACGACGATGTGCCTGTGGACCAAGACGACACGACAGCCTCTACGGAACAGGATGAGGCAATGGGAACTATTCGATCAGACCCACAGCGGTCCGTCACATTAACGGTACCGGGACGTGGTGATGCTGCAGAGGAATCACAGCCAGTTGGCTCTCCAGACGCAGACGCAGATGCTGTGGCTATGGACAAGAATATATCACAGCCTGAAAAGATGTGGTATGGCGATATTGTGGAGGCGCCGGACGTCATACAAAGGCAGCCGGCACTCACGAAGACGGCCTAATAATTACTGAAGGTGAAGGGAGAGGGGCGAGAGAACGTCTTCTAACTCAGCCCCCAGCGCCGACGCAGGGAGATGTTGTTGCGCCTCGACAGAGTGGGATTCAACGCCATGCGAACCGTATTGCGACATTAAATATAAATGACGTGCGTTCACCGGCTAAAATACACCTACTGAAGGAAACGATTTTGGCATCTGATGTGGATATTGCTTTGCTGCAGGAAGTCCATATAGCTGCACTCCCATACATCGCAGGCTACCAATCCTATTCGTCACATGTAGATCACAATGGGAGTGGGGTGGCAATTTACGTGCGAGATGGCTTCCTAGTGGAAAACGTGTTATCTTCCGTCGTCCAGGGGAATGGCTTTCACGACGTTTGGGACACGCATCAGCAATCTTTATGCACCGTCGGGAAATAATCGCCGGCGGGAAAGGGCGCGACTTTATGCAGAAGACATTGCTCCACTATTCCATGGACGTTATGAATGTGTAATAATTGGTGGAGATTTCAACTGTGTTCTCAGACAGAAAGACCAATGGCCGCAAGCAAACATCAACCAGAAATTGCGAATCGGTGTCAACGACCTTGTACTTAGTGACACGTGGGAATTACGAGATGGAGATGCACCGGGATACATCTATGTGACAAGTCATTCGGCGAGCCGATTGGATCGCATTTATGTCTCCCGGGGTCATGCAAATGATGTCCAGGACACGGAACGCTGGCCATTGGCATTTTCCGATCACAGCGCTTACATCTGTACGGTGCTTCTTCCCCGTAGAGAGGTGTGGAACAGTAAGGTCCCGTGGAAAATAAACGTTCAACATCTACATGATCCTGAATGCCGTCAACAGATCCTTGAGACATGGACGATGTGCAATCGTAGGGTTGGAAGGTATGCGACGAAGCTTGATTGGTGGCTGACTTGTGCTAAACCGGCGCTTCGCCGTACATTCATCTCATATAGCAAGGAGATGGCAGAATGGTGAGGCCGTACGACCGACTGTTATTTTGCAGCACTGCGCGAGCTGGATGATGGACCGCCGGGGCAGGATATCTGGATCGAACGCAAAAGGATAAAAGCTAAACTAGTGGCTTTAGCTCGGAAACATCTTCAGGGAACCATGGTGCGCGCCAGAGGTCACGATACGATAAGGCACGAGATTCCTTCCATGCACCACGTCGTGAATGAAAGAAAGCACCGACGACGCGTTTTGGTACGGGAATTAATTACCCGCGAAGACCGAAGAGTGACGCGTCAAGCGGACATTGTCTCTGCATTCGTCGACCATTACCAACACATCTATCGGGAAGAAGCAGCCCTTGTCGATGACCTCGACCGTCTGGCCACGTACGTCTCCCGTACACTGACGGTAGAAGCCGCGGAAACCTTACTGGATGCCATTAGCTGTGAGGAAGTACATGATGCGATCGCACAAGGTGCGTTGAATCGGTCCCCAGGCATTGATGGGCTTCCCGCTGAATTTTATGGAGAATTTCGCAGCGAAATGGCACCGCGATGGACGGAAATGTACAACGAGATGTTAAATTCCGATGCGCCTATTCCACCGGCTTTTATGGAAGGCCTCCTGGTGCCAGTACATAAACCGAAGCCAGGAATTACGGTCACACATTATCGCCCCATCACCTTGCTTAATGCCGACTATAAGATCTTTGCACGGTTGTTAGCGTCCCGATGTCGTATGTTAATTCGTAACGTTCTCTCTCCAGAACAGACGACACCGAGTGGATCGGTGAATGTGCAAACAGCTACTGGCGAATGCCGTGATGTGATAGCGCTGGCGGAGGAGTGCCGGCTTAAAGCGGCGATGGTGGCGGTTGATTTTGACAGTGCTTTTGATAAGGTGCGCCACAACTATCTGTACGCTGTAATGGAACAAATGGGATTTCCAGACCGTTTTACTTGTCTGATTAGAAGGTTTTATGGGGGCGCACAATCCTTGGTACAGTTTAATGGGCATATAGCAGGGCCCATTCAAATTCGGCGATCCATTCGCCAGGGTTGCCCTCTTTCGATGCTGCTGTTCGCGATAGCGTTGGAACCATTAATTGGGAGGCTAACCAATTCTCTTTCTGGGATGGAACTACGGGGCTACACCTTCAAATGTCGTGCCTATGCAGTCGACCTCCGGCTGCTCGTTCGTTCTGAAGAAGAAGTGGTGACGGTCCTTGAACTGTTGTTGGACCACAGTGTAACGGCGGGTAGTGCAGTGAACATGAACAAATCGGCGGCAATGCCGGTTGGAAGGGGCCTTACGCCTTATGTGCAACGATTCCGCTATCTCGGCATAGACTTTACCTCAACTGTAAAACCTACTGCGGCAGTTAACTACCGACGTATTTTACAGACAACACGTATCATGGTCCGACAACATCTCCTACGGCGCCTTGATCCTTTGCAGCGAGTCGAGTATCTGAACACTTATGTGGTTTCTCGAATGGTGCATATTTCGCAGATCCTGCCCCCTTCCACTCACGCTCGGACGTCGACTTCAATCAGCACTAGGCTATTTTGTGATGATTGGATCGCCCTCAAGGTGCGATACGAAAGGCTCACAGTCCCTACGGACAAGGGGGGACTCGGACTTACGAATGTTCACTGCCGAGCGACGGCGCTCCTTCTAGCCACGATGAACAAGCAATGGCGTAGTGGACGTGATTCCCTTACATCCCGCCTACTGGATCTCCTGGTTCCAGCGTCCCTCACACCTCCGGTGGCGGTGGGCAACATTACGCCACATTTTGCGCATGTCTCAACATTTATCGTAGAACTTAGTTATATCAGAGACTAGCTTCCGGGCACGAGACCGCCATGCGCGAAGGATTTTTATGTTTGGCTGCTACGACGGATAAGTCGTAATGTCATTGAACTCAAACACCCCAGGTTGCATTGGCCGAAGATTTGGAGACATGTGCACCAAAAATTCCTTCCTTCCTACCTTCGATCGGGCACTGTGGTTCTCTGTCGCCTGTGGCAAGTTCAACACCAACCAACGGCTGCATGCAGTTGGACTAGTGGACCCTCCACTATGCCCGAAATGTCACCAAGTGGATGACGACCATCACCGCTTAACTTGTATCGCGATGGAGGACGTCTGGCTCCTAGGAAGACAGATGGTGGCTTGCTACCTCCGTGTGACCCCGCAACATATTACCCCTGCTTCCTTCTTACATCCGGAGAGTGACTACTTTCCGGCGACTAGATCACAGTCGATCATCTGGGTCAAAGGTTGGACGATCGCGTACCTCTATGGGGATGCTGCCAAGTCGCGACTTGACTTTTGGTATTTCTTACAGCAAGCCCAATGTAAGGTTCATAGATGGTCACACTATCGGAAAACCTTTGCCAACTATCTTCAGGCAGTCTTCCTTGACCCCCCACGCAGTTGGGTGCAATCGGTGCGCACATTTGACAGCTGATAAAGAACGTCACGCTTCTCTCGCCACTCAATATGTAATGCACATATTATACGATGAAATGATCTACATGTTCCTTTTAACAGAGTGATCTATATTCAAAATAAATAAATTTTAAAAAAAGTGGTCAGCGCGACACACTGTCAATCCTAAGGGCCCGGTTCGATTTTCTCCGCTGAGGGACTGGGTGTTGTGTTGTCATCATCATCATCATCATTTCATCCCCATTGACGCGCAAGTCGCAGCAGTGGCGTCAAGTCGAAAGACTTGCACCAGGCGAGCGGTCTACCCGACGAGAGGCCCTCGTCACACGACATTATTGTTGTTATTATTATTTCATTTTAGATACATTTTTTCATTAGAACAGTGTCCATTGGCTTTCACTATATATATATATATATATATATATATATATAATTTTAAAGAAAGTGGTCAGCAAGACGGAATGTCATACCTAACGGCTCAGGTTCGATTCGTGGCTGGGTCGGAGATTTTCTCAACTCAGGGACTAGATCTTGTGTTGTCCTTATCATCATTATTTCATCCATATCGGCACTCAAGTCGCCGAACTGACTTCAGCTCGAATCACTTGCACCAGGCGAACGGTCTACCCGTTGGGAGGCCCTGGCCACACAGCATTTCCATTTTCATCTGAAATGCTATACAGTTCAAGCAAGTCAAGCCATCTGCCAGAATCCATAAATAAACTCCGACATTGGTAGCTTAGTATGTTGTGGTTGGCAGGAGAGCCAACCGTGTTTTTCTAAAGGAGGCCGAAATGCACGCGTCTCAGCTCACGCAGTCTGGCGTGAGGTCTGGAACATGACAAGGGAATTAGAATTGAGAAAAACGGACGTAGCTGGTGGAATACTTAACTTTAATCCATTAATGACGAACGTCGCTCTTTGTGGTACATGATTCACAATATCAATAGTACGGATACTGGCGCCTTGCTAGGTCGTAGCAAATAACGTAGCTGAAGCCTATGCTAACTATCGTCTCGGCAAATGAGAGCGTAGAAGTCAGTGAACCATCGCTAGCAAAGTCGGCTGTACAACTGGGGCGAGTGCTAGGAAGTCTCTCTAGACCTGCCGTGTGGCGGCGCTCGGCCTGCAATCACTGATAGTGGCGACACGCGGGTCCGACGTATACTACCGGACGGCGGCCGATTTAAAGGCTGGTTCTGGCATAAGGCTTCCGCCCGCCGTGGGGAGGACCGCATGTGGACGTATGCGACGAGGTGGGGAGCCTAACAGGCGAGGCTGTGCCACCCGCACCCTGCCATTCGGACCGCGAGGAGCTAGGAAACGCCTGAAAACCTGCTCCAGGGTGCACGCCAACATGCGGTGTATGCGCCCGTAGAGAGACAGGAGGGGCCGAAGGGTCGACCTCCCCTCCATCGGGGCGGGGCACACGACGGGCGAAGACGACATATGGTCCGGAGCGGGCAAGAGTTCCATGTCGGAGGACAGCTGTTCACGGGAAGCGATCGGCGGCGCGTGACCCAGGGAGGCGCCCAGCGGTTGCAGTAACGCGTCCACTGCGGGCGTCGCCTGCAGGACAACAGGCGGCGGCGGCGGCACGTCGCCATGTGGCAAAATGGAAGGCAGCGTCTTTAACACCTGGGGCTGAGGCGAGCCAGTAGATGGGTCCCCGGGGCGCTGACCGGACGGCACCGTCCCTAAAAGCAGACGGCGAGCGGCAGATCCCGTGCGACGACAGAGGCGCAGCTGATTGAGATGCCGGCGCATCTCACCAGAGGCTCCCAAAACCAGATACATAGCGCGTCCGAGGCAGCGAAGAATGCACCCTTCGAGCCAACGCCGTGAACCTCGGTAGTGGCGATAGTAGACAACGTCGCCTGGAGCAAAATCATGTGTGCCACTGCACAGGAACCTGATGCGGCGGATGTAACAAAAACATCAAAGTTCGATGATGACGACCGTGGAGCAACTCAGCCGGCGACCGACCATCTCGGGGCTGAGAGCGATACGAGGACAAAAAGAGCAATAACGCGTCCTCCCAAGAATGCGACTCTTTCAACTGCAACATCTGTGACTTGAAAGTCCTGACCAATCGTTCAGCGGCACCGTTTGACTGTGGCGAAAAAGGCACGGACGTCAGATGTTGAATACCATTGGCCTTGCAGAATGACTGAAATTCTGCGGGCATGAATTGTTGGCCATTGTCGGAAACAACAGTCTATGGAAGACCTTCAATGCAAAAGATAGCGGATAACGCTTGGATGGTGGCAGATGACGTCGTGGAAGACATCCGGACAACAAAAGGAAAATTACTGAATGAGTCTACCACTACCAACCATGGAGCATTCCAGAATAGACCAACAAAATCGATGTGTAAGCGTTGCCAAGCGGAAGTGGCTTTTGGCTAGGCAAAGAATTTCCGCGGTGGCGCTGATTGTTGTTCGGCACATACCATGCAAGAAGAGCACATATTCGTAATCGCGGCATCGATTCCGAACCAAGTACAGTGCTGACGAGCAAGTTGTTTCGTTCTCACTATACCCCAATGTCCTTTGTGGAGAAGCTGTAGGACAGAGGAGTGTAACGAACGTGGGACCACGACCCTGGACTGATCATTATCAGAACGCAACAGCAAAACACCACGTCGTACAAAAAGTCCTTGTGAGAAAAAAATCGGCGAACCATCGGGTCTCCGATCAGTGACTTTGACAAGGGCCATTGCGTAGCAACAAAACGCAGAACGGGAGCAAGGACAGGGTCGGCAGCTGTGGCTGTAGCTACACGAAAATCAATCGGAAACGATTCGACCACGTCATCGGTTTCCGCATCAATGAACATGCAAGCAAGTTCGGAGCAATCGAATGCCCTATCCTCAGCAACAGGCAAGCGGGACAATGCATCGGCGTTTCCGTGCTTAGCAGTGGACCGATACAAGATATCGTAGCGGTACTGCGAGAGGAAAATAGACCAGCGAATGAATTTCTGCGCTGTACGTGGGGGTACAGGCTTGGTCGGATGAAAAAGCGATGTCTATGGTTTGTGGTCTGTGATTATGGTAAAGTGACGACCATACAAGAAATCATGAAATTTTGTAACACCAAATACGAGAGCCAATGCTTCTTTCTCGATCTGTGAATAATTTCTTTGAGCAGACGAGAGCAATTTGGACGCAAAGGCAATAGGGCGATCGTGCGATCCATCTTTGTGCGCAAGCACAGCACCGATCCCGAAATCCGATGCATCCACAATCAACAAAAGGGGCTTCTGGGGATCGAATGGCGTAAGGCAAGTATTGGAAAGCAAAGCCGATTTCAACTGGCGAAAGGCGCGTTCGCATTCCGTCGTCCAGACGAACGGAACACCCTTACGGCGTAAGCGATGCAGCGGAGCTAAAATGGAAGAGGCGTGCGGCACATATTTATTATAATAGTTGATTTTTCCCAGCACACACTGTAGCTGCTTCAAATTCTGCAGCGACGGCAAGTCTTGTATGGCACTAAGGTGCTTGGGACTGGAATGTATGCCTTGGGCATTGAGTACATCCAGGTATGGCAAGTCCCGAGCAAAAAACACACATTTGTCTTTCCGCAAGCGAAGACCATTTTGTCGCAAGACCTGAAATAATGTTCTGAGATTGGCCAAATGTTCGTCTTCCGTCTTTCCAGATATCACAATATCGTCCAGATAATTTGCTGCAGTAGGGACCGACGCACAAACAGTTTGTAGATATTGCTGAAACAATGCAGGGGCGGATGCACACCCGAATGGCAGTCGTTTGAGTCGATACAAACCAAGATGAGTGTTAACCACCAAAACGCACTGGGATTCTTCGTCCACCGGTATTTGCAAGTACGCATCCGCTAGGTCCAACTTCGAAAAACGCACAGTTTGTCAAAAAGATCTTCCGGGCGGGGTAAAGGAAAAGTTGCAATCACTAGTTGTGGATTCACTGTTGCCTTGAAGTCCACACAAAGTCTCAATTTGCCGCAAGGTTTTGGCAAAATTACTAAGGGTGATGCCCAGAGAGAAGCCTGCACACGTTCAATTACACCTTGTGACTCCAAATCATATAATGTTTTTGCAACCTCATCACGCACTGCGTGGGGAACATTGCGCGCTCTGAAAAATTTCGGTTGCGCCTTTACTTTCAGTTCCAAATGTGCTTTATAGTTCTTAGCGCAACCGAGGCCCGGTGCAAAAAGTCTGCAAATTCTCTACATAGTCGAGAAACACTGTCTGAAGGCACCGTCTGGTTCACTGAGAGGACCTGATTTACTATAGACAAGTTAAACAACTGAAATAAATCGAAACCAAACAAGTTTACTGCAGAAGAAGAACGAAGGACGTAAAATGACACAAGTTTTGTTTGTCCTCCGTATGTTGCAAGAAGGCTGCACTGTCCTAACACAGGGATAGCTTGACCAGAATAACTACTTAAATTAACCTTTGCGGCACGCAACGGAGGTGTGCCCAGCAGTTTGTAAGTGTCTTGATTGATCAGTGAAACTGCAGCTCCAGTATCGAGCTGGAATGGTATCACTTTGCCGTTAATGTCCAAGTCTACAAAAAGTTTATTGTCCTGCTGACGACAAGAGCGACTGTCTCGTGCAACGTGAACTGATACTGGTACATAATCACTTGCGACTTGACGGGAGTTCCGGCGATGTCGACGCACACTATTTTTGGGACGAACACAGTCACTGTTAGAGAGAGTGGCACTGGGCGGAGTGGAATGAACTACATGAATTTCCATGGGCGAAGTTTCGCGAGCCTGAGTATCCTTGATTCGATTCCGATTCCAGCGCGAAGCAAAGGGCCTGGAATAGTTTTGAGCTTCCGATCTGAGCTTTTTCTGGCACTCTGAACATGTACTTTTTTATTACAATAAACACAAATAGCCTGACGTGACGGGCAATTCTCACGCGAATGTTTTGTAGCACACCGCGGGCATGATTAGAGCACTGCATTTGCTTGCCGGCGTGGCACACGTGGCTGAGAGCCTGGCGGCAGCAGCGCGGCCGGGCGCGAGGGCTGTTTACCGCTCCGTGCAGCTCGCCCGGCGGGCCGGTTAACCTCACACACGGCTGGCAAAGTTTCAAATGATTCCTGAGCAAAGTCAAGTGTGGCCTGCCGATCCAATATGTCCATCACTTGTTGAAGGGTGGGATTTACTAGTTTCAAAATCTGTTCCCTTATACGAACATCAGAAACGTTCTGTGCAATTGCATCACGTACCATAGTATCTGAATAAGGGAGTCCACATTGACACTCAAATGCACAATCCCTAGTAAGGCCTTGCAAGGTTGCAACCCTCTCCTGATTAGTCTGACCTGCCGTACGTTTTGTACGAAAGAAGGTATACCGTTTGGCAACTACATTGACTGATTCTTTGAAATATGCATATAATGCAGACAAAATTTCTTTGTAGGACAGAGTTGCTACGTCGCGTCGGGGAAATAATTTGACTATCACACGGTACGTGCTCACGCCGACGGATGAAAGGAGGAAAGGCTGGCGCTCGTTACCTTGAATTCGAGATGGAATCCAAATGGGCGTGACCACTCCGTCCAGCTTTCCAGTGCCGCATCAAAAGGTCGAAAAGTTGGTGCAGCAGCGTGTTGTGGCTGCGTTAGCGGTGAAGCGGCTGCTGCCGCATCGTTTTGCATCGCACGTTGACCCTGGACGAGCTGTCCAAGGGCATCCAGTAAGGCCTGGGTCTACTGATTCTGCAAGCGATGAAATTCGGACAGTACATCTGGAGATTGTGGCGAAGCCATTACGCAAGTAAATCAGGGCAATTTAGATAAGAACACTTTTACTCTCGTCGCCAATGTTGTGGTTGGCAGGAGAGCCAACCGTGTTTTTCTAAAGGAGGCCGAAATGCACTCGTCTCAGCTTACGCAGGCTGGCGTGAGGTCTGGAACATGACAAGGGAATTAGAATTGAGAAAAGCGGACGTAGCTCGTGGAATACTTAACTTTAATCCATTAATGACGAACGTCGCTCTTTGTGGTACATGATTCACAATATCAATAGTACGGATACTGGCGCCTTGCTAGGTCGTAGCAAA
The DNA here is from genome assembly GCF_023897955.1 of Schistocerca gregaria. Lineage (NCBI taxonomy): Eukaryota > Metazoa > Arthropoda > Insecta > Orthoptera > Acrididae > Schistocerca > Schistocerca gregaria. Next base: position 604,859,530 of record NC_064920.1, read on the forward strand.
TAACGTAGCTGAAGGCTATGCTAACTATCGTCTCGGCAAATGAGAGCGTAGAAGTCAGTGAACCATCGCTAGCAAAGTCGGCTGTACAACTGGGGCGAGTGCTAGGAAGTCTCTCTAGACCTGCCGTGTGGCGGCGCTCGGCCTGCAATCACTGATAGTGGCGACGCGCGGGTCCGACGTATTCTACCGGGCCGCGGCCGATATAAAGGCTACCACCTAGCAAGTGTAGTGTCTGGCGGTGACACCACATAGTATATAGGTGACAGACTAGAAATCAAAAGTCCAAATAAAGAACACAAATTGACTTAAGACTGACAAGATTCGTTAGTATGTCCTTAGATCCAGGTCTGGGTTGGCAGCGTTGTCATAGGGCAGACGCAGGTTTAATTACTTTTATATGAATTCGTGGTGTCTGTTCTTGTGGACATGTCCAAAAGACAAGACATGTCCACTCCCAATCCACAGCTGTGATACATATTATGTAAATTGAAGGTGGAGGAGAGAGATAAGAAAGTAAAGGGAAGGAGCTACTGATATCTGTTGCATCGGGACATTACGCAGAATCAGCGGCGATGACGTAAGATGTGTGCTAGACCAGGATTCGAACCTGGGATCTCCTGCTTGCTAGACAGTTGCGTAAACCACTGCGCCATCTGGACACAGTATTTACTACAACTGGGCGGACTATCTCGGCCCGCCTTTCGGCCAACCTACCTGCAGACCCCATCCATATCCTCCATCTTCACTACTTTGAAATTCCCGAAGGAGGTCGGACGTAATTGTGCATCCGCACTGAAGGAGGTAGATTCGTTGGCCATCGAGGTGAATTAATTATATGAATGTATTGTGTCTGTTCTTTCGGACATGTCCCTTCCCTTTCCTTTCCTTTTTCCCTCCTCCACCTTCAATTCATATAATATCATTCATTTACGTCCATCTTTTGCTCTGTGCTATTCTTAACAGATGGCATCCTTATTTACAATTTTTAAATATGCATGCCCTAAAATTACATTTTCTCTCACTTATCTCTTCCTTCATTTCTGACAATTATGTGATAACGTGAAAAGTGCTGAGGTGATAAGGTTACCATGGTCTTGTTGTTGTTGTGGTCTTCAGTCCTGAGACTGGTTTGATGCAGCTCTCCATGCTACTCTATCCTGTGCAAACTTCTTCATCTCCCAGTACCTACTGCAACCTACATCCTTCTGAATCTCCTTAGTGTATTCATCTCTTGGTCTCACTCTGCGATTCTTACCCTCCACGGTGCCCTCCAATACTAAATTGGTGATCCCTTGATGCCTCAGAACATGGCCTACCAACCAGTCCCTTCTTCTAGTTAAGTTGTGCCAAAAACTCCTCTTCTCCCCAATTCTATTCATTACCTCCTCATTAGTTATGTGACATACCCATCTAAACTTCAGCATTCTTCTGTAGCACCAAATTTCGAAAGCTTCTATTCTCTTGTTGTCCAAACTATTTATCCTCCATGTTTCATTTCCATTCATAGGTACACTCCATACAAATACTTTCAGAAACGACTTCCTGTCACTTAAATCTACACTCGATATTAACAATTTTCTCTTCTTCACAAACGCTTTCCTTGCCATTGCCAGTCTACATTTTGTAGCCTCTCTACTTTGACCATCATCAGTTATTTTGCTCCCTAAATAGCAAGCAAACTCCTTTACTACTTTAAGTGTCTCATTTCCTGATATAATTCCCTCAGCATCACTCGACTTAATTCGACTACATTCCGTTATCCATTCCATTATGGTCTGGTATCTACGTTAAAATGTTGCTCCATCCCAGATCTGGTTCGAACCCGGGTGCCGGATTAACTGCTTGTGACCTAGTATACCGCAATTTCTCGGTGTGTTTTTTACCAGAACTTCTAAAAACCATCTAGGCAAGTACTTGATTCATTCCCATGCAGAAACATAGTATATAAAGTGTAAATATTTGAATATACACGGAAAAGAAAGTGCGGATGGGAGGGGTCCCATCCCACCCCGTACCCCAATAACTACTTAGGAAAGCTAGGTCAAAAGGTCAGAGTAAGGGAATGACATGTACCCTCCAATAGAATCAAGCTATTAAATCTTTTTCTTAAAACGAACTTCGGGTTTAAGGAATTTTCCCTCGTATACTGCGTGTACAAAATATTAAAAATTAAACTACGTCTCTTTGTCGACAAGAAAGTATGTGAGGGCTCCGATAAATAATAGTATCAATATGGAAATTTCTCCATCAACAAGATTTTTTGAATTTGTATGAATTGTAATGTTGAATTAAAATATCACATTAACCATCACTATGGACGTACGTCTGGCAGCAACAAGAAATACGGAAAAAGATTCGTTTTGAACGTGCGAACTCTCAGATGGAACACTCCCCCGTTATTACCGTACTATTATTTTGTATTACAAAAAAATACTTCATTGTACTATGGAAGATAACTCTCACGAAAAGGACAGCATGAGCATTGTGCGTTTTGTGACGAGTAATGGCTATACTGCAGTGAAGCTGAAATCACTGGATATTCCACAGGTGCTTTCTCAGTGCATCTCCCTTTTTGCCAGATGAATACCGGATATCCAACCACCTCCCTTCTTCGTACTTAAAGCACCCAAACGGCTGATTTGTATGATACGTATTGCTTGAGGTACATTAACAACGCGACGACTTACGCGTATTACTACAGGATGTGTGTGCCTAATTCTTCCACTACAGCGAATTCGGCCGTATTATCGCCATACTACAAAAACGTTTCTTAATACACACACGTAACAACAGAGGTGACTGCATCTACATCAACATCTGTACACCGCAAGCCAGGGTATGGCGGAGGGTACTTTAGATACAAGTGTCAGAAATTTCTTGGTAAGTCTTCATGTGGCCTCGAATCTCTCTGCATTCACAGTCTTTTCGCATGATATATGTGGGGGGGGGGATAACTCTTATAGGAATTTAGAATCTCTAAATGTTAACAGTAAACCCCACGGTGTTGTAGAACGCCCCTCCAGGAGCGTCTGCCACTAGAGTTTACTGAGAATATCTGTGATGATTTCGCATTTGCTAAATGAAACTGTAACGAAAAGTGCTGCTGTTCTTTGGATCTTCTCTATTTCCTCTATGAATCCTATCTGGTACGGATCCGAGACTGACAAGCACTATTAATGTACAGTTACAATGTGGTTCCACGCTGCGGATCCGTAACCTCTACCTTTCAAAGTAATTCAGGACGCAGTAATTTTACTATATTGCTGGTTCATTGCAAAATAGCTGCCACTTGCGTACTGAAGCGCTTAAAACAAAAGCCACGCCATTTAGGTCATGGATTCCCGGCGGGGTCAGGGATTTTCTCTGCCTCGTGATGGCTGGGTGTTGTGTGATGTCCTTAAGTTAGTTAGGTTTCAGTAGTTCTAAGTTCTAGGGGACTGATGACAATAGATGTTAAGTCCCATAAAAAAAATTACGTCATGACACGGCAACAACATCGAAAATTACTGCTTAGATACATATTAACTGCCGTTCTTTCGGCTACAGCATAACTTTATCACTATTTCGAAAATAAGTTAGTTGAAATTATACTAAAAAGATTTCTTTATTATCCGCATGCAATGTCCAGAGTTCCATTCCAGTCATGGGTCTTTGAATGTATATTAAAAATAATTTTCAAATAATTCCGACTGTCAATATTATTCGCACATTCCATACGTTTTTCCAACATCTCTGTTGCGGTGCTTCCCTCAAACAGGCACACTTTCTTTCATAAAATTTCATCAGTTGACGAAAAATATTCAGCAAAACATTCTTCGCCGGCCGATATAGCCGAGCGGTTCTAGGCGATTCAGTCTGGAACCGCGCGACTGCTACGGTCGCAGATTTGGATCCTGCCTCGGGCATGGATGTGGGTGATGTCTTTAGGTTAGATAGGTTTAAGTAGTTCTAAGTTCTAGGGGACTGATGACCTCAGATGTTAGGTCCCATAGCGCTCAGAGCCAAAACATTCTTCGTTCCCAAAAATAATGTAATCGATTAAAATTTAAACGATATGTGGGAAAGAAAATAATTTGTGTATTTGGAAGAGAAAATGGCATGTTTCAAAATAGTATGGAAGTACTGTTATATGTCTTCATTACAAATGAGAAGTTAACGTGTCTGTCCATCTACATGTGGCAAGGACTTCTAGTCGACTCTGTCGGTCGCCTCCGTAGCTTAGCGGTAGCGTTACAGCCTACCTCACTGAGGGCCCGGGTTAGATTACCGGAAGGGGACTGGATGTTGTGTGTCTATCATCACTTTCATCATCAGTGTCTCACATGTCGCCGAAATGTCATTAACTAAAAAGGACTTGCAATATGGAGGCCGAACTCGGACGAATTGGGGGCCTCCCGACCAACAATGCCATACGATCAAAATGGCTCTGAGCACTATGGGACTTAACATCTATGGTCATCAGTTCCCTAGAACTTAGAACTACTTAAACCTAACTAACCTAAGGACATCACACAACACCCAACCATCACGAGGCAGAGAAATTCCCTGACGCCGATGGGAATCGAACCCGGCAACCCGGGCTTGGGAAGCGAGAACGCTACCGCACGACCACGAGATGCGGGCCCATACGATCATTTCTATTTTTTCGACCCTAGTATTTTCTGCAAATCTTTGCATGCACTAACTCATTTGTTCAGACACACAGCGTACTAGTATGTAATACAGGAAATATGAGCAGATCTGGTTCGAACCCGGGTGCCGGATTAACTGCTTGTGACCTAGTATACCGCAATTTCTCGGTGTGTTTTTTACCAGAACTTCTAAAAACCATCTAGGCAAGTGCTTGATTCGTTCCCATGCAGAAACATAGTATATAAAGTGTAAATATTTGAATATACACGGAAAAGAAAGTATTCGTGCGATTATTCGAAAGCTCACATATGTTTGCGACATACGGAAGGCCGTCCTGCAGCATAATTAGAAACATAAAGAATCCAAATCACGGATGGAACATTATCTGTCGTTAGCGGGCTATGATGCTGAGAAACAAACGCTGCAGAGAAAAGTAGGTCTTCCATCGAGTCAGAAAATTTAGATACTATTTTAAATATGTTATGTTGTACTAAAACTTTTAGCTCATCCTACCATTAACCATCCTTTTGAAAACTGAGGTAGTAAACTACAGTGCCTTTTTTTCATTTCTAGATGACACTAATGTGATGCTCTGTTTTTCTTTGCCTGCTTTTATGAAGCATTTCATCATATTTTGTATTTAGCTCAAACTCTGTTGCGAAAATATTTCATCGTACGCGAACTTATTTCATTTCTTAAATATTTTAGGTATTCCATAGTTAAATGGAATTATCATAGTTTTATAGCAGATTCCTTTCGTTTTCCCATGCTATCAGTGGGTAAATGTTCAGTAGTATTTTTGAGAACATTGAGAAATTGCTTTGTATGACAGTGTAACCGATCTAGAGCACTGCATCAAAATTAGTATCCACACACTATGGAGATGTATTACATTTTCCGACACGTTCCAAAAAATTGCAGTACTTGTAACCTTTATTGGTATTTATTACACTTCCGGTGTGAAGTTTTCGAGATTTACTTCAGTGACAGAAAATTTCTAAAACAGATCCGAAACGCTGAAAAGATGACAATTAGCACCGAACAGTATAAAACCGTGTAGTCAGTTATACCCGCCACCTACGACCACACAGAAAAACAGTAAATACAAACATTGATTGCAAAAAATGGTTCAAATGGCAATGAGCACTACGGGACTTAACTTCTGAGGTCATCAGTCTCCAAGAACTTAGAACTACTTAAACCTAACTAACCTAAGGACATCACAAACATCCATGACCGAGGCAGGATTCGAACCTGCGACCGTAGCGGTCGCTCGATTCCAGACTGTAGCGCCTAGAACCACTCGGCCACCCCGGCCGGCCATTGATTACAGGTTACGTCCATGTCTCAATGCATTGTCATGTGTTGGTTGCTTGGATTGCGTTCGTTGCTGTATAGTTCTTTTCGCAGGGGAAAGAGTTTCACCGCACGCTTAATATTTTGTAACTTTATTCGCAGTTTCATTACTAAAACTTATATTTGCATTGTCATTGTCATACACACCAGAATGGCCGCACTCCACACACAAGGCTACCGCCAAACACACTCGTCCCCAAGTAGTGCCTACTACCGCATGTGTAATACAGATGAAGTTTTTTAAGGTTTAGTAGAAAAACCAGTCAGATATACACTCCTGGAAATTGAAATAAGAACACCGTGAATGCATCGTCCCAGGAAGCGGAAACTTTATTGACACATTCCTGGGGTCAGATACATCACATGATCACACTGACAGAACCACAGGCACATAGGCACAGGCAACAGAGCATGCACAATGTCGGCACTAGTACAGTGTATATCCACCTTTCGCAGAAATGCAGGCTGCTATTCTCCCATGGAGACGATCGTAGAGATGCTGGATGTAGTATTGTGGAACGGTTTGCCATGCCATTTCCACCTGGTGCCTCAGTTGGACCAGCGTTCGTGCTGGACGTGCAGACCGCGTGAGACGACGCTTCATCCAGTCCCAAACATGCTCAATGGGGGACAGATCCGGAGATCTTGCTGGCCAGGGTAGTTGACTTATACCTTCTATAGCACGTTGGGTGGCACGGGATACATGCGGACGTGCATTGTCTTGTTGGAACAGCAAGTTCCCTTGCCGGTCTAGGAATGGTAGAACGATGGGTTCGATGACGGTTTGGATGTACCGTGCACTATTCAGTGTCCCCTCGACGATCACCAGAGGTGTACGGCCAGTGTAGGAGATCGCTCCCCACACCATGATGCCGGGTGTTGGCCCTGTGTGCCTCAGTCGTATGCAGTCCTGATTGTGGCGCTCACCTGCACGGCGCCAAACGCGCATACGACCATCATTGGCACCAAGGCAGAAGCGACTCTCATCGCTGAAGACGACACGTCTCCATTCGTCCCTCCATTCACGCCTGTCGCGACACCACTGGAGGCGGGCTGCACGATGTTGGGGCTTGAGCGGAAGACGGCCTAACGGTGTGCGGGACCGTAGCCCAGCTTCATGGAGACGGTTGCGAATGGTCCTCGCCGATACCCCAGGAGCAACAGTGTCCCTAATTTGCTGGGAAGTGGCGGTGCGGTCCCCTACGGCGCTGCGTAGGATCCTACGGTCTTGGCGTGCATCTGTGCGTCGCTGCGGTCCGGTCCCAGGTCGACGGGCACGTGTACCTTCCGCCGACCACTGGCGACAACATCGATGTACTGTGGAGACCTCACGCCCCACGTGTTGAGCAATTCGGCGGTACGTCCACCCGGCCTCCCGCATGCCCACTATACGCCCTCGCTCGAAGTCCGTCAACTGCACATACGGTTCACGTCCACGCTGTCGCGGCATGCTACCAGTGTTAAAGACCTGCGATGGAGCTCCGTATGCCACGACAAACTGGCTGACACTGACGGCGGCGGTGCACAAATGCTGCGCAGCTAGCGCCATTCGACGGCCAACACCGCGGTTCCTGGTGTGTCCGCTGTGCCGTGCGTGTGATCATTGCTTGTACAGCCCTCTCGCAGTGTCCGGAGCAAGTATGGTGGGTCTGACACACCGGTGTCAATGTGTTCTTTTTTCCATTTCCAGGAGTGTATGTTGAACGCCGACCGCAGCTTCGGGAGGGCTTCGACAGCTTTTACTAGTTGGGTCATTCCGGCACATGATAACATAAACATAAGCTTCCGAAAAATACTGCAAGTATGCTACTTCGGGGAAACTTTTTGGTTTTCGGACTTAGGTTTGTTAGGATTATTTGACTGTTTCATTGTCCACTGCTTGACTCATTAGTTTGTACTGCGTTGTGCCTATGTTCGTAGCGTTTTTCCGTAAATTTAATAACCACAAGGGATACACATAACAGAGGCTTTAGTCAACAATAATATATTCACTTTCACTTTTTTACAAGAGTTTGGAAACTTTTAGATTCCACGACTGAAGAAACACGTCGAACCATAATCGGATCGCATTTTCATCCTAAAGGAAGTTCCTTGAAGGTTGTTCGATAGAGAGCGAAGAAGGTGAAAATTTGAGAGCGCTACTTCAGGTAAAGAAGGTGGGTGCGGAATGACCTCCCAATCGCACTACTCTATACTACTTTTTGTCACTCTAGAAGAATGCGGGGGGACGTTAGCGTGGAGTGCCATCACTACAAGCAGTCTTCCTCGTCGTTGTTCTTGAACTGCGTCCGAAAGACGTCTGAGTTATTGACAATAAATGTCAGCAGTGCACCACTGGGAAGCAAGTCGTAGTACACCCCACAGTCACATCTTTTGTGGATATTCGCTGACCTTTGTACCGGGAGTTTCTGCTTTGTCTGGGCTCATCCATTCCTTTTTCTTCATTCCGTTAGCATAAAGACACAATTTCTCGTCACGAGTAACGTTACAGACTAGGAATGGTCGGTGTCACTCACGAGCCGAATGGTAATGAGCAACCAGAGATGCATATAATTTGATTTTTGCGATTTTTGCTTAGAGCATGCGGTACACATACACCCGATTTTGAACGTTCCATATTTAATGCAAATGTCGCACCATCGTGTAATGCTCACAGTTCATCACATTGCCAGTTGTCGAAAGCAATGCCGTGGATCTTTATGGATTAATCCGTGTAAACGATCTTGATCAAACCCAGATAGCTTTACTGAAAGTGGTGAGCCACTAATGTCGAAACGATATCTTAACATCTGAAATTGTGATAACGAAGTAGATGAAGTTAAGGAGTTCTATTGCATAGGCAGCAAAATAACCCAGGACGTCTGGACCAAGGAGATCATAAAAAGCAGACTAGCACTGTCAAAAGGGATATTCCTGGCGAAGGGAAGTATACTATTATCAAACGTTGCCCTTTATTTGACGAAGAAAATTCTGAGAATGTTCGTTTGGAGCACAGAATTCAATGGTAATGAAACACGGACTGCGAAAAAAATACCGGAACAGAAGACAATTGGAGATTTGAGGTGTGATGCTGCAGAAGAATGTACAACTTCAGCTAGACTGATAATGTAATGAATGAGGAGGTTCTCCGCAGAATCGACGAGGTAAGGAATATACATATAAATTTGACAAGATGGGAACACATTGACGGGACATCTGTTAAGATATCAGGGAAAAATTTTCATGTTACTTGAGGGAGAAGTAGACGATAAAAGCTGTAGAGGTGGACAGAGATTGGAATACATCCAGAAAATAACTGAGAAAGTAGGTTTCGATTCCTACTCAGAGATGAAAAGAGTCTATTTCTACATCTAAATGGATACCGTGGGCCGGCCGATGTGGCTGAGCGTTTCTAGTCGCTACAGTCTGGAGCCGCGCGACCGCAACGGTCGCAGGTTCGAATCCTGCCTCGGGCATGGATGTGTGTGATGTCCTTAGGTTAGTTAGGTTTAAGTAGTTCTAAGTTCTAGGGGACTGATGACCTGAGAAGTTAAGTCACATAGTGCTCAGAGCCATTTGAACCATTTTTTTTTACACTATGGAAATCACACTTAAGTGCTTGTCAGAGGGTTCATCGAACCAGAATAATTGCCTATTACTCCACTCTCGAACAGCGCGTTGGAAAAACTAACACATATATCTTTCCGTGCGAGCTGTGATTTCCCTTATTTTGTTATGAAGATCGTTTCTCCCTTTGTAGGTTGACGTCAGTAACACATTTTCGCATTCGGAGTTGAAAGGTGGTGATTGAAATTTCGTGAAAGATCTCACCGCAACGAGAAACGCCCAAATCCTGTATTATGTCCGTGACATTCTCTCCCTTATTTTTCGATAATAAAGAACGTGCTGCTCTTCATTGAACGTTCACTATGTACTTCGTTAATACTACCTGATAAGGATCTCTGACCAAGCAGCAGTTCTCCAAAGAAGAGGACGAACAGGCGTAGTGTAACAGTCTAGTAGATTTGTTGCACATTTTAAGTGTTCTTCCAATAAATCGTAGTCTTTGGTTCGCCTTCCCCACGACATTTTCTATGCGGTATTTCCAAATTAAGTTGTTCTTACTTGCAATTCCTAGGTATTTAGTTGAATTCACGACCTTCAGAGGTACTGATTTATCGTGTAATCAAAGTTCAACGAATTCCTCTTCACACCCATGTGTATGACCTCACATTTTTCATTATTTAGGGTCAACTGCCAATTTTTGCACCACACCGATATCTTTACTAAATCGTTTTGCTATTTGTTTTGGTCTTCTGATAACTTAACTAGACGATGGACGACGGTATCATATTAAAATAACCAAAGTCGGCTGCTCGGATTCTCTTCTAAATCGTTTACATAGATAAGGAATAGCATAGGGCCGATAACATTACCTTGGGAACGCCAGAAATCACTTCTGTTCAGAAATCACTTTCCTTCAGAAATGACTTTCCTTCAGTTACAGCGACCTGTAGCCTCTCCGACAGGAAATCACAAATCCAGTCGCATAACTGAGACGATATCCGATAAGCCGCAGATTTATTACAAGTCGCTTATGGGATACAGTGTCGCAAGCCTCCTTGATACCTATAAATACGAAACCAATTTGAAATACCTTGTCAATTGCACTCAGCAATTCTTGTATTTCACAAGAACGATGCTGCATGTCGACATTAATGATGTGGGCCAGTAATTTAGTGGGTTATTCATATTGCCTTTCTTGAATATTGGTGTTACCTGCGCAACTTACCAGACTTTGAGTACTCACCTTTGGTTGAGCGATCGATTGCATGTGATTGTTAAGTATAGAACTATAACATCAGCAAACTCTGAAAGGAACCTAATTGGTTTACAGTCTGGACCGCAAGACTTGCGTTTATTAAGTGATTCAAGTTGCTTCACTACTCCGAGGATATCTACTTCTAACTTACGTAAGTTGGCAGCTGTTTTTGATTCGAGTTCTGGAATATTTACTTGGTCCTCTTTATTCCCAAATTGTTGTTTTTATTTGCAACCACGGACGAAAGGGAAGAGTTCCAACGTAAGGTTGGTTATTCGTCTTCTTTGGTAAAGTAATTTCGGAAAGCTTGGTTTAGTGACCCTTCTTTAAGAACACTGTCATCGATAGTATTTCCATTGCTAACGTGCAGAGAAGGCATTGATTGTGTCTTACCGGTAGTATACTTTACATACGATCATTATATCATTGGATTTTCTGCCAGGTTTCGAAGCAAAGTTTTCTTGTTGAAACTATTATAGACATGTCGCATTGAAGAGCGAGCTAAAACTCGAGCTTCTGTAAAAGATCGCCAATCTCAGGGATTTTGCTTTCATTAAAATTTGCATGCTTTTTTTGTTGTTTCTGCAACTATGTTCTGACCCGTTGTGTTTTTGGTACAAAACTTCCACTTTCTGTCGATACTATTTCTTTGAATCCAAGCCACATGTGACCTACACTTCCATAGTTAATTTGGAACGAATGGAAATTGTCTCTCAGGAAGGCGTCAAGAAAACATATTTTTCGTTTACTTTTGGAGGTCTCGCTATGACAACCCCTTGTTCAGTAAACCGTTTTGATGTTTCTTATAAACTCAGGATTTTTTGTTGCAAAGAGGTCAAGTGTGTTTTCACAACCGTTTACAATTCGAGTTGGCTCATGACTAACTGCTCGAAATAATTTTCAGAGAATGAGTTTAGCACAATTTCGGATGAGGTTTTATTGGTACCTCCGGACTTAAACATGCAATTTCGCCAACATAAAGAGGGTAAATTGAAGTAATGGTCACCGCCACTCGCGTTCAGGGTTAGGTCCTTCGCAATAATTTCGGCTGAACTTATCTCCGGCTTTAGCGGCCTTTCATTACTAATAACGATTTGAGCATCAGTGCCTCCTATAAGTGCTTGAAGCTCTGGTACTCCCCCAACACAGCTACTACTGTTATACCGTTGTTTCCTAGCTCTACGTTTCTCATATGTTCGACCTACACCCTTTGAGACTGAATATCTTCTTTTCTTTCCCTGAGACCCTTTAACCTAAAAAAGCGCCCACTCCAAGATACACAGGCCCTGCAAGCCGCGTAGCAGCTTCCTGCGACACAGCAGACAAATTCCTGGCAGGTCACGTCAAACCAGACAGAAGAGCCATGACTAAGAAAATAAATAAGATAAAAGCCTTTGATTTTGTCCTATTTTCTGCAGTCGTCAAATTACAATGTTCAAATGTCCTGCCTTTTAAATGTATTCCGTTTGTAGGACATCTTCATTCTCCGCCATCAGCTTGGTTTCGTCTGCACATAAAAGTAAGTCCAAGCGGGATTTTCTGATGATCTCTACTTTCCCATTTAAAGACTCCCTCCATGTCTAGATTGCGTCTTCTAAATAAATATTAAAAGATGTGGGCGAAATGCTGCAGCCTTCTCTAACTTTTTCGTTTGTGGCTATAGAGTATCATTTATATCTAAACTCACAGTACTGCGATTTTAAATAGTTTTCAAAACGTTTAGTGGTTGTTTTGGATATCCTCTCTTCCTCATAATCCTCCAAAATTTCTTTCTATCAACATTATCGAATGCCTTTATAAAGTCAATGAACACCGAAAGGATTGCCTTCTCACACTTTCTTTTCTTCGATTATTTGTTTAATTATAAATAGTGTGACTTTTGTCGACCGGCCCCTCCGAATTCCCATTTGTTCTTCGCCTAATAAACTCTCATGTATAACCTTTAACCTCTTGTTTACTATTCTTGCATAAACTTTGGATGCGGTTCTACAGTTCTCGCAGTTATTGCTGTTTTCTTTTCTAAATAGTGATATTAACTTTGCCTGTGACCATGCTTCCTGTATAGCTCCATTTCTACAGCACATATTACTTATTGTGGAGTTTAGAGTTTCTCTTATTTCATCCATACATAAATCATCTACACATCCTATTTCAATTCCATCCTCTTTATTCCCTGTGAAGCATGTTTCTTCAAATCGCTATTTCTTGTAATTTTCTATCTGTTTTCCTTGTTGGATGTTATTTACCTATTTTTTTATGTTTGATGAGCATTTTCATTACTCTATAAACTATCATTTGCCTCCCGTGAATATTAGAATCGCTTAGTAATGGAAAGACGTCAGGACGAGATGAGATACCTATAAGATTCTACACAGATTATACGAAACAACTTGCTCCCCTTCTAGCAGTAATTTATCGTAGATCGCTTGAGCAACGAAGAGTACCTAGCGACTGGAAGACAGCGCAGGTCATTCTCGTTTTCATAAAAGACGGTAGGACAGATCCACATAATTACAGACGTCGTTATGTTGTAGAATAATGGAACACGTTTGACGCGCAAGAATTATGACGTTCTTGTACAAGGAAAATCTCTTCTATAAAAATCAACATGGATTCCACAAACAGAGACCCTGTTCCACCATGAGATCTACAGTGTCGTAGACAATGGCGCTCAAGTTGATAGCGTGTTCCTCGACTTAAGGAAGGCATTTGACTCCGTCCCGCACTGCCGTTTAATGAAAAAAAAATACGAGCTTATCGAGTATGGGAGCAGATTTGCGACTGCATTCAAGACTTCCTTGCAAACAGAACTCAACATGTTGCCTTATCTTTCATTTTTATTTTATCAAGTTATCAGTATACCGACTGATTTGATGCGATCCACCACGAATTCCTCTCCTGTGCCAAACTCTTCATCTCATAGTACGTCTTCAATTATCTGCTGAATGCCATCCAAAACCTATCTTCCTCTGCAGTTTCTGCCCTCTACAGCTCCCTCTAGTACCATGGAAGACATTCCATGAAGTCCTGACTGAAGTCCTATCATCCTGACCCTTCTCCTCGTCAGTGTCTCCCACACATGAATTTCCTCTCCGTTCCTGCCCAAAAACTCCTCATTCCTTGCCTTATCAGTCCACCTAATTTTCAACATTCGTCTGTAACATCACATCTCAAATGCTTCGACTCTCTTCTGGTTTTCCCCCAGTCCATGTTTCACTGTCGTATAATGCAGTGATCAAAACATACAATCTCAGAAATTTCTTCCTCAAATTAAGACCTATGATTGATTTTAGCAGACCTCTCCCACCCAGGAATGGTATTGTTGCCAGTGCTAGTCTGCTTTTGATGTCATCCTTGCTCCGTCCGCCATTGGTTATTTTGCTGCCTAGTCAGTATAATTCCTTAACTTAATCTACTTTATGATCACCAATTCTGGTGTTAAGTTTCTCCCTTTCCTCATTTCTGCTACTTCTCACTACCTTTGTCGTTCTTCGATTCGTTCTCAGTCCATACTCTGTACTCATTAGACTGTTCATTCCATTCAGGATGTCCTGTAGTTCGTCTTCATTTTCACTCGGTATATCAGTGTCATCAGAGAATCGTATCATTGATATCCTGTCACCTTGAATTTTAATTCCCCTCTTGAATCTTTCTTTTATTTCCACCATTGCTACTTAGATGTACAGATTGAACGGTATGGGCGAAAGACTAAATCCCAGTCTTACACCATTTTTAATCTGAGTACTTCGTTCATGGTTGTCCACTCTTACTATTCCCTCTTGGCTCTTATACATATTGTATATTACCCATCTCTCCCTATAGCTTACTCCTGTTTTTCTCAGAATTTGGAACATTTTGCACCATTTTACATTGTTGAACGCTTTTTCCAGGTCGATAAATCCAATGAACGTATCTTGAGTTTTCTTTAGCCTTGCTTTCATTATTAACTGCAACGTCAGAATTGCCACTCTGGTGCCTTTATCTTTCCTAAAGCCAAAGTGATTGAGATTTACCACATCCTCAATTTTCTTTCCCAATCTTCTGTATATTATTCTTGTCAACAACTTGGACACATGAGCTGTTAAACTGATTGTGCGGTAATTCTCGCCCTTGTCAGCTTGTAAGTAGGCTGTTATACGTTTTTATGTTGGTAACAACACGTATCGCTCTGTATGAAAATCACTGACTGTGCTGTGCGCAGCCTGTGGCTGATTTGCATTGTTGGAATATTGCTATTGTAGTGTTGGGCAGTTGGATGTGAACAGCGCGTAGCGTTGCATAGTTGGAGGTGAGCCGCCAGCAGTGGTGGATGTGGGGGGAGAGATGGCGGAATTTTGAGAGCGGACGATCTGGACGTGTGTCCATCAGAAAGAGTAAATTTGTAATATTGTATATCATGAACTGATATATATATATATATATATATATATATATATATATATATATATATATATATATATATATAAAACAACTTTTGAATATTATTAAGGTAAATACATTGTTTGTCCGGTATCAAAATCTTTCATTTGCTAACTATGCCTATCAGTAGTTAGCGCCTTCAGTAGTTAAAATCATTTATTTAGCTGGCAGTATTGGCGCTCGCTGTATTGGAGTAGTTCGAGTAACGAAGATTTTTGTGAGGCAAGTGATTCATGAAAGGTGTAGGCTATTGTTAGTCAGGGCCATTCTATTGAAGAGATTATTGAAAATCAGATAGCGTTGCGCTAAAAATATTGTGTGTCCGTTTAGTGTTGATCAGAACAAGTAAAGAGAGAAATGTCTGAGTACGTTCAGTTCTGCTCACCTGTTTGAAAATCAAATAAAGTAAGAGGGCTATCAGCACAGTAATTCATAAATTTTTCTAAGGGGACGTTTCAAGCTCTTGCAGTCTTCGGAGTTGTGTAGACGATATTTTTCCGTAAGTCCGATGGTATTTAGCCAGGCTCATACATTCTACACACCAACGTCAATATATTTTTCTTGCCACTTCGCCCAATGATTTTAGAAATTCTGATAGAATGTTATCTATCACTTCTGACATTTCATTTAGCCCACCGAAGCTTTATTAAACTCTGATTCTAATACGGGATCCCCTATCTATTCTGACACTCAGGTGTCCACGTAAATGTAATACCGTTCCACAGTAATTTTGTTAATGATCGTGCCGCCTCAGAAAACTCCTTCATTAATTTTCTATATTAGTTTGCTAATCCAAGGAAAAACTCAACTGTCTGAAAGACTGAAAAGTCATGCACTGCTCATGTAAGGCGCAAATCTGACCGTACCCCATCTTCGCTAACTACACTCCTGGAAATGGAAAAAAGAACACATTGACACCGGTGTGTCAGACCCGCCATACTTCCTCCGGACACTGCGAGAGGGCTGTACAAGCAATGATCACACGCACGGCACAGCGGACACACCAGGAACCGCGGTGTTGGCCGTCGAATGGCGCTAGCTGCGCAGCATTTGTGCACCGCCGCCGTCAGTGTCAGCCAGTTTGCCGTGGCATACGGAGCTCCATCGCAAACACTGGTAGCATGCCGCGACAGCGTGGACGTGAACCGTATGTGCACTTGACGGACTTTGAGCGAGGGCGTATAGTGGGCATGCGGGAGGCCGGGTGGACGTACCGCCGAATTGCTCAACACGTGGGGCGTGAGGTCTCCACAGTACATCGATGTTGTCGCCAGTGGTCGGCGGAAGGTGCACGTGCCCGTCGACCTGGGACCGGACCGCAGCGACGCACGGATGCACGCCAAGACCGTAGGATCCTACGCAGTGCCGTAGGGGACCGCACCGCCACTTCCCAGCAAATTAGGGACACTGGTGCTCCTGGGGTATCGGCGAGGACCATTCGCAACCGTCTCCATGAAGCTGGGATACGGTCCCGCACACCGTTAGGCCGTCTTCCGCTCACGTCCCAACATCGTGCAGCCCGCCTCCAGTGGTGTCGCGACAGGCGTGAACGGAGGGACGAATGGAGACGTGTCGTCTTCAGCGATGAGAGTCGCTTCTGCCTTGGTGCCAATGATGGTCGTATGGGTGTTTGGCGCCGTGCAGGTGAGCGCCACAATCAGGACTGCATACGACCGAGGCACACAGGGCCAACACCCGGCATCATGGTGTGGGGAGCGATCTCCTACACTGGCCGTACATCTCTGGTGATCGTCGAGGGGACACTGAATAGTGCACGGTACATCCAAACCGTCATCGAACCCATCGTTCTACCATTCCTAGACCGGCAAGGGAACTTGCTGTTCCAACAGGACAATGCATGTCCGCATGTATCCCGTGCCACCCAACGTGCTCTAGTAGGTGTAAGTCAACTACCCTGGCCAGCAAGATCTCCGGATCTGTCCCCCATTGAGCATTTTTGGGACTGGATGAAGCGTCGTCTCACGCAGTCTGCACGTCCAGCACGAACGCTTGTCCAACTGAGGTGCCAGGTGGAAATGGCATGGCAAGCCGTTCCACAGGACTACATCCAGCATCTCTACGATCCTCTCCATGGGAGAATAGCAGCCTGCATTGCTGCGAAAGGTGGATATACACTGTACTAGTGCCGACATTGTGCATGCTCTGTTGCCTGTGTCTATGTGCCTGTGGTTCTGTCAGTGTGATCATGTGATGTATCTGACCCCAGGAATGTGTCAATAAAGTTTCCCCTTCCTGGGACAATGAATTCACGGTGTTCTTATTTCAATTTCCAGGAGTGTATATGCCCCCCCCCCCCCCCCCCCCCGATAGCTCCCTAGTGATTGTGCAAAGTGATTAAGTTTAGTGTAAGTCGAGCCTTTCTCAGCCCGTGAAATACCGTTTCCAAATGCTCTTCCAGGATTTTTGACAATATAATTATATTGTCAAGATACACCATGAATTTGGTTTTAAACCTCCGAGGGCTCCATATAATAAATTTTGAAATGTAGCTGGTGCGTTTTTCAGTCCAAATGACATGTTACAATATTGGCAGTGATCCGGTGTCATGGTAAATATTGTTTTAGGTCTAGCCTCAGGAAGTACCTCAGTTTAATGATATGAACTTCTTAAATCTAGGGATGAAAATAACTTGCAAATTATCTAATGCGTCAGTAATATCAGGGATCGGGTACGTACCTGTTACTGCTTTTTTATTTAAGATTCTATAGTCGTAACAAATCCGATATTTCTTCGTTCTATCTGGTATCTTCTTGCCCACCATCAATACTCTCCAAACATTGACTATCGTTCTGTAATCCCATCTGATAACTGCTGATGCACCATTTCCTCTACCAATGGCTGTAAATGCTAGCTACCCTCTACTGTTTTCTAAATACTGGCGGAGGATTGCCTGTTACCATTCTATGTCATGTGACTGGCGTAGCAGGTAACACTCCTTACGGATTGTACAAATCCTAAGAAAATATTAATAGTGATCTTCACCCTGAAGCTGTTTACACTTTCTCCGGAAAGTTCCCCAGAGAGGACAATCTAATAGTCGTGGGAGACTGGAATGCAGTTGTAGGGGAAGGAGTAGAAGAAAAGGTTAAAGGAAAATATGGGCTTGGGAGAAGGAATTGGAGAGGAGAGAGACTATTTGAATTCCATTATAAATACGAATAGTGAATGCTCTGTTCAAGAATCGCAAAAGAAGGAGGTATCCTCGGAAAAGGCCGGTTGATACGGAAGATTTCAGTTAGATTACATCATGGTCAGACAAAGGTTCCGAAATCAGATTCTGGATTGTATGGCGTACCCAGGAGCAGATATAGACACAGATCACAATATAGTGGTGATGAAGAGTAGGCTGAAGTTTAAGATGTTAGTCAGGAAGATCAATACGCAAAGAAGTGGGGTGGAAGAACTGAGGAATGACGAGATACCCTTGAAATTCTCTAAGGCTGTAGACAGAGCATTAAGGAACAGTTCTTCAGGCAGTATGGTTGAAGAGGAATGAACATCTCTGGAAAGGGTCAACTAGAAGTTGGAAAGAGAAACATAGGTACAAAGAAGAAACTGTGAAGAAAACAAGGGTAACTAAAGAAATAATTCAGTTGATCGAGGAAAGAAGGAAGTACAAAGGTGTTAGGAGAAATTCAGGGATACAGAAATACAAGTCTTTGACGAATGAAATAAATAGGAAATGCAGGGAAGCTAAGATGAAATGGCTGCATGAAAAATGTGGAGAAATCGACAAAGAAGTGACTGTCGGAACGACAGGCTCAGCATACAGGAAAGTCAAAACAATTTAAAGCAAGTGTTGTAACATTAAGAGTGCAACGGGAATTCCACTGTTAAATGCAATGGAGAGAGCGGATAGATGGAAACAATACACTGAAAGCCTCTATGAGGTGTAAGATCTGTCTGAGTGATAGAAGAAGAAACAGGACTCGATTTAGAAGAGATAGGGGACCTAATTATAGAATCAGAGTATAAACGAGCTTTGGAGGACTTAAGATAAATAAGGCAGAAGTGATAGACAACATTCCTTCAGAATTTCTAAAATCATTGGGGCAAGTGAAAACAAAACGACTATTAAAGATGGTCTGTAAAATATTAGCCACACAAGTCCGAAAACTGCAAGAGCTGACAAGTGCGACAATTATCCCACAATCAGCTTAACAGCTCATGCATCTAAGTTGCTGACAAGAATAATGTACAGAAGAGTGTAAAAGAAAATTGAGCATTTGCTAGATGACGATCAGTTTGGATTTAGAAAAGGTAAAAGCACGAGAGAGGCAATTCTGACGTGGCGGTTGATAAAGGAAGCAGGACTAAAGAAAAATCACGACACATTCATTGGATTTCTCGACATGGAAATAAGCCTTCGACAATGTAAAATGGTGCAAGATGTTCGAGATTCTGAGGAAAGTAGGGGTAAGCTATAGGGAGAGACGGTTAATATACAGCACATACAAGAGCCAAGAGGGAATAATAAGAGTGGACGACAAAGAACTAATTGCTCCCATTAAAATGGTGTGTGACAGGGATGAGGTTCTTCCCCCCTACTGTTCAGTCAATAGATGGAAGAATCAATGACGGAAATAACAGAAAGGTTCAGGAGTAGAATTAAAATTCAAGGTGAAAGGATATTAATGATACGATTAGCCGATGACATTGCTATCCAGAGTGGAAGTGAAGAAGCATTAAATGATCTGCTGAACTGATTGAACAATCCAATGAGAACCGAATGTGGACTGAGAGCAAATCGAAGAAAGACGAAGGTAATGAGAAGTAGTAGGAATGAGAACAACAAGAAACGTAACATCCGGTTTGATGGTCACGAAGTAGATGAAGTTAAGAAATTTGGCTACCTAAGCAGTAAAATAACCACTGACGGATGGAGCGAGGAGGGCATCAAAAGCAGACTAGCAATCGCAAACAGGGCATTCCTGGCCGAGAGGAGTCTACTAGTATCAAACATGGGCCTCAATTTCAGGAAGAAATTTCTAAGAACGGAGTGCAGCATTGTATGGTGCGAAACATGGACTATAGAAAAGCCGGAACAGAAGAGAATCAATGCATTTGAGATATGGTGCTACAGACGAACTTTGAAAATTAGGTGGACTGATAAGGTAAGGAATGAGGAGGTTCTACGTAGAATCGGAGAGGAAAGGAATATGTGGAAAACACTGATAAGGAGAAGGGACAGGATGATATTACACCTGTTAAGACACGAGCGAACGACTTCCAAGGTACTAGAGGGAACTGTAGAGGGCAAAAACTGTAGAGAAAGACAGAGATTGGAATACGTCAGTCCCGGAAAGGTAATTGCCAAGAGAGTTATATGATTCCCGGTACGAACTAAATTTTTATTTAATCCACCAGCAATTCTCTGAAAACTATTGTAAAATACTGTACATATATATGACTTATCAGTAACAAAAAATATTTTTACTACGAACTGACCTTATGTCGTCGATCTTGTTCTGGTCACCATATGGTTTTAATTCTATATTGTGAATTAACTATTCTATTTGCTTACCACATACTCTTTGCCTTCCTAATAACACTTTACTGTTTGTAATGGGGTACTGTAGCTTGATTGTGACTACTTTCATTTTGATGTAATTCCCGCTTTGTTCTACATGATATCCTTATCCCACTAATCAGTCACCCAGGCTGCCTTTTACTGCCTATACCGTATTTTGAACATTATAATGGAAAGCAACTCTCAAAGACCCTGAGAAATGCCTTAAGAAAAGCATTATATTTGTCATCTATATTATCGGCACTATAAACATCCTGCCACTCTTTTCCCTTGACGAGTTTTAAAAAAATCTCTATTGCCATTGAATTAATTTTCCTACATAGTTTGTAATTATATAGAACATTTGTTTGAGTAAAAAAAGACTTTTAGTGTTAAAATTTGTGAATCGTCGTCTGAAAGGACATTCACACTTTTACTAAGAGACTGCCCATCTAGTAATGCCATAAGGAATAACGTTCTGGGGCGACACATCTTTAAGAGAGCCTTTATTGCCGGAAAAATTGTGTAAGAGTAATATGTAGTGCACACCGACGATCACCATGTAGACAGCTGTTTTAAAGAGTTGGACATTCCCTCTACTGCTTCTGAATATGCCTATTCCCTTACTAAGTTCGTTGGAAATACTAAAAATAAAATAAATCAGAACTCGCACGCAAAGATTTAAATATTCGTTTTTCCCGCACTCTGCTCCAGAGTGGAACGGTAGAAAAATACACTCCTGGAAATTGAAATAAGAACACCGTGAATTCATTGTCCCAGGAAGGGGAAACTTTATTGACACATTCCTGGGGTCAGATACATCACATGATCACGCTGACAGAACCACAGGCACATAGACACAGGCAACAGAGCATGCACAATGTCGGCACTAGTACAGTGTATATCCACCTTTCGCAGCAATGCAGGCTGCTATTCTCCCATGGAGACGATCGTAGAGATGCTGGATGTAGTTCTGTGGAACGGCTTGCCATGCCATTTCCACCTGGCGCCTCAGTTGGACCAGCGTTTGTGCTGGACGTGCAGACCGCATAAGACGACGCTTCTTCCAGTCCCAAACATGCTCAATGGGGGACACATCCGGAGATCTTGCTGGCCAGGGTAGTTGACTTACACCTTCTAGAGCACGTTGGGTGGCACGGGATACATGCGGACGTGCATTGTCCTGTTGGAACAGCAAGTTCCCTTGCCGGTCTAGGAATGGTAGAACGATGGGTTCGATGACGGTTTGGATGTACCGTGCACTATTCAGTGTCCCCTCGACGATCACCAGAGGTGTACGGCCAGTGTAGGAGATCGCTCCCCACACCATGATGCCGGGTGTTGGCCCTGTGTGCCTCGGTCGTATGCAGTCCTGATTGTGGCGCTCACCTGCACGGCGCCAAACACGCATACGACCATCATTGGCACCAAGGCAGAAGCGACTCTCATCGCTGAAGGCGACACGTTTCCGTTCGTCCCTCCATTCACGCCTGTCGCGACACCACTGGAGGCGGGCTGCACGATGTTGGGGCGTGAGCGGAAGACGTCCTAACTGTGTGCGGGACCGTAGCCCAGCTTCATGGAGACGGTTGCGAATGGTCCTCGCCGATACCCCAGGAGCAACAGTGTCCCTAATTTGCTGGGAAGTGGCGGCACTGCGTAGGATCCTACGGTCTTGGCGTGCATCCGTGCGTCGCTGCGGTCCGGTTCCAGGTCGACGGGCACGTGCACCTTCCGCCGACCACTGGTGACAACATCGATGTACTGTGGAGACCTCACGCCCCACGTGTTGAGCAATTCGGCGGTACGTCCACCTGGCCTCCCGCATGCCCACTATACGCCCTCGCTCAAAGTCCGTCAAGTGCACATACGGATCATGTCCACGCTGTCGCGGCATGCTACCAGTGTTTGCGATGGAGCTCCGTATGCCACGGCAAACTGGCTGACACTGACGGCGGCGGTGCACAAATGCTGCGCAGCTAGCGCCATTCGACGGCCAACACCGCGGTTCCTGGTGTGTCCGCTGTGCCGTGCGTGTGATCATTGCTTGTACAGCCCTCTCGCCGTGTCCGGAGCAAGTATGGTGGGTCTGACACATCGGTGTCAATGTGTTCGTTTTTCCATTTGCAGGAGTGTATATTAAAGGTGATTCCATGGCCCCTGTGCGAGGCACTTAATAGTGATTTGCAGAGTGATCATGTAAATGTAGAATAATCCAATGCAGTTCAAACGGAACTAAGATTACATAAGTACAATACTGGAAGGAAGAATGACGTTCATTACACCACATTAAGGTTGTATTTAGCACAAAAAATATATATATGATTTAGGTAGGGATATGAAACATCTGACGAACAGCAAGGTAAAATTTGGCAACTCCTCCTGTTCTGTAGAAGAACTTCTATTGCTGGAATGTGTAAAAGAGGGCGTGTAAAACAGTGTGCCTCGTTAGCACGGCGTGGGCGGAAATTCGAAGTTGATACGAGTATAAGTGTTGCAATCAGTTGAGTGACTGATCGATTCCTGATATGCACAGATAGTCTAATTCTAGCTTCTTGCGAGCGGAGCAGAATCCTGTCCGTCCCACAATCTTTAACAACTCTCCCGTTCGGTATGTTACGTGCAGAAACTGTGTAGTGCCCGATAAGCATAAACGTGACACGTGATACTGCAGTCTTGCTCTGTACAGACATTTTGCAGAGGTGAACCCGAGATGAGCCAAGACCTCCCGTGACCCTTCAGATCGACATTTCTGCTGCTCCGCAGTACTGTGCTCCGACTCGGATGGCGTGGGTCAACGGAACTTGGATTGTGATCTTTCTTCCTGCTGCTCAGAGTATATCATTTTCTGGTTAAAGTGATACGTAGGGAAGCAGTCGCATATCGCGGGAGTTTCTGGCTGCATACAGCGCATCGATTTCTCATTCTTCTGAGAGGAGCAAACGGGTGTTATCGTACAGCAGCCGCAGCAGGCACCAAATATATAGACGGTTATTCCTTCGGGGGAGACGCAGCGAGAGTTAGGAAGGCCCATAACGTGTTATTGCCGTTTACTGCCAGCGCCACGCCGCATTAGAGGCCATAACTAACCGCGGCCGTGCGCGCGGAGCCGCGGGTGCAGCGTCCAGGAGCCTCGGCGGCCGCGCCTGCCAAGCCACCCCTCCACCAAGCCAGCGGTGAAAAATTCTCACCGCCGCGGGAGCGCCGACGCACGACTCTAGAACTCATCAATCTTCGGCCTTGTCGTTATAACGAAATTAAGGCGGCTTTCTTGCCCGACAAAGAAACCGCGAAAATTAATTACACGAACTGATAGCGTCCTTTGTGACGGCCTCTAATTATACGGGAAATTTAAATCTCCGCGTTAGCCGTCAGACGGGCGCTCTCTTTGACTGCAAATTACACCGGTTAGCGCAGTCTCTCTCATTAAGCGCGGGCAGCACTCGGCGCCATGCCAGCTTATGTCGCGGCCGCTGACCCATGCGGCGAGGTCTCCCTCCCCCCGCCCATCGTGGATCGTTAGATAAATATTAACACTCGGGACCGACCGCTAATAAGGCAGCTGAATCTCTAGAGCCGCTGTGGAGGTCTCATAGGAAATACGTGGCGTTTCAATAAGCACATTGCCCGTGCAGGTTCAAAGGGAACGCTGCAGGGCAGTTTAATTATTATTCATCCCACAATTATGCTAGTGTAATACTAATAAGCTATAGTCGTATAATACTTTGCATCAAAGGAATTTTGATACACTAAAGGTACAATAAAAGTATTGCAGTGCAGTTATTTTTCGATGTAACTCCCTCTTAGACGCTGAGGCGACAAAAGCCATGGGATACCTCCCAATATCGTGCCGCACCTCGTTGTGCCCGGCGTAGTGCCGCAACTACACGTGGCATGGACTCAACAAGTCGTTGGAAGTTCACTGCAGAAATATTGAACCATGCTGCTTCTGCGAAAGAGCTACCAGTGCAGAATTTTGTGCACGAACTGTCCTCTCGATAATGTTCCACAAATGGTCGATGCGCTTCAAGTCGGGCAATCTCGACACCCAAATCATTCTCTCTCATTGACCAATACGTTCTTCAAACCAGTCACGAACAATTGTGCCCCGCTGACATGGAGCATTGTCATCCCCAAAAATCGTTGTATGGGAATATGAAGACCTGTTGTACGGGAACATTAAGACCATGAACGGCTGGAAATGGTCTCCAGGTAGCCGAACATAACCATTTCTAGTTACTGATCGGCTCTACTGAACCAAAGTACCGAGTTCAGTCCATGCACATACAGCCCACACCATTAGGGAGCCACCACCAGCTTGGACAGAGCCTTATTGACAATTTGCGTCCACTGCTTTGTGGACTTATCTGGCCAAGTCCCAGTTTCCCATTCAACTTGGGCCCAGCCGATATGGTGACAACCACAGGCGCTGCAGGCCACGCAACGCTGTTAGCAAACGGCGCTCGCGTCGGCTGTGGCCGATCTGTACTAGGCGCTTCAGTCCAGAACCGCGATGCTGCTACAGTCGCAGGTTCGAATCCTGCTTCGGGCACAGATGTGTGTAATGTCCTCTGGTTAGTTAGGTTTAAGTAGTTCTAAGTCCAGGGAACTGATGACCTCAGTACTTAGAGCCATTTGAACTCGCGTTAACACCAAATTTCGCAGCACTGTCCTATGGATACATTCGTCGCACATCCCCAATTGTTGTGTGCTGTTATTTCACGCAGTTTTGCTTGCCTGTTGGCACTAACAACTCTATGCAGATGAGGCTGCTATCGGTCGTTTAGTGGAGACTGTCGGCCATTGGCTTGTCCGTGGTGAGGTAAAATCTTATATTCTCGGCCCAATTTTGACATTGTCGATCTCGAAGTATTGAATTCTATAATGATTTCCGAAATGGAATATCCCATGCGTCTAGATCTACCATTACTTGTTTAAAGTCTGTTAAATCCCGTCGTGCGGCCATAATCATGTCGGAGACTTTTCACATGAATCAGCTGCGTAGAGATTACAGCTCCGCCAATGCACTGCTTTATTATACTTTGTGTACGCGATACTAACACCATCCGTATAGATGAATATCGCTATTCCATGACTACTGTCGCTTCAGTTAAGTTGTTGTTGTTGTTGTTCTGGTCTTCAGTACAGAGACTGGTTTGATGCAGCTCTCCATGCTACTCTATCGTGTGCAAGCTTCTTCATCTCCCAGTACCTACTGCAACCTACATCCTTCTGAATCTGCTTAGTATATTCATCTCTTGGTCTCCCTCTGCGATTCGTACCCTCCACGCTGCCCTCCAATACTAAATTGGTAATCCCTTGATGCCTCAGAACATAGCCTACCAACCAGTCCCTTCTTCTAGTTAAGTTGTGCCAAAAACTCCTCTTCTCCCCAATTCTATTCATTACCATCTCATTAGTTATGTGACCTACCCATCTAATCTTCAGCATTCTTCTGTAGCACCACATTCGAAAGCTTCTATTCTCTTCTTCTCCTAACTATTTATCATCCATCTTTCATTTCCATACGTAGCTACACTCCATACAAATACTTTCAGAAACGACTTCTTGTCACTTAAATCTATACTCGATGTTAACAAATTTATCTTCTTCAGAAACGCTTTCCTTGTCATTGCCAGTCTACATTTTACATCCTCTCTACTTCGACCAACATCAGTTATTTTGCTCCCCAAATAGAAAAACTCATCTACAACTTTAAATGTTTCATTTATTAATCTAATTCCCTCAGCACCACCCGACTTAATTTGACTACTTCCCATTATCCCCGTTTTGCTTTTGTTGATGTTCGCCTTATATCCTCCTTTCAAGATATTATCCACTCCGTTCAACTGCTCTTCTAGGTCCTTTGCTGTGTCTGACAGAATTACAGTGTCATCGGCGAACCTCAAAGTTTTTATTTCTTCTCCTTGGATTTAATACCTACTCCGAATTTTTCTTTTGTTTCTTTTACTGCTTGCTCAATAAACAGATTGAATAACGACGGGAATAGGCTAGAACCCTCTCACTCCCTTACCAACCACAGCTTCCGTATCATGCCCCTCGACTCTTATAACTCCCATCTGCTTTCTGTACAAATTGTAAATAGCCTTTCGCTCCCTGTATTTCACCCCTGCCACCTTCAGAATTTGAAAGAAAGTATTCCAGTCAACATTGTCAAAAACTTTCTCTAAGTCTGCAAATGCTAGAAACGTAGGTTTGCCTTTCCTTAATCTATCTTCTAAGGTAAGTCGTAGGGTCAATATTGCCTCACGTGTTCCAACATTTCCAATGTACATACTGTAACATATAGTTCCTGGCCGCAACCTTGGACTCATCCTTCCACTGTTGTCAATGCCGATCCCGGGTTCCGTTTCACGTGGAACGTGGCCTTCTCCAGTTAGCAAATCACGGGTCTGGCTTAACGTAATCCTTCTAAAGTTCTCGTAGTCAGGGCCTGAATTTCTTATAACTTTCCATGTCTGACGAGATAGTAATGAATTGAAGCTGTTCTGTTGCTGCTTTGGTACTTTTTGTGTGATCACTGAATAAAGTCTTTGGCTCATCATCGGAGACGTGTAGCACTGATCGAGGACCAGCCCTCCCAATAATAACTAAATTATCTCTCACTGACATGCCTCAGCAAAGAAATAAGTTTGTTATGTTGGATGCATACACGTGTGACCTATAAATATCACGCAACAGCTTGATTAGAATTTATATTCCCACTGTTTATTATATCAATTCTACCCATCCAAGATTGATCTGGTGAAGACTGACCTAACTGTTGTTGCAATTTCGACCTGAACATGACTCGAACATCAATATACTGTTTCAAGATCACTATGAATGAATCTGAAAGCTGCCGAAATAGTCCCAAGAGCAGACCAGGTCTACACGCGACAAAAAAAAAAAAAAATTACGAATCCATACGACTGCCAGGTACGCACTGTACTGTTAGAGTTAGTCCCGACTCACAGCATTCATTCAAGCGTCCACTGACGCGAAAAAATAAGAATAAAATGAAAATTACAACACCTAAGGCCGCCTCTTT
Organism: Schistocerca gregaria; assembly: GCF_023897955.1. Classification (NCBI taxonomy): domain Eukaryota; kingdom Metazoa; phylum Arthropoda; class Insecta; order Orthoptera; family Acrididae; genus Schistocerca; species Schistocerca gregaria. Next base: position 604,887,319 of record NC_064920.1, read on the forward strand.
TGCATTTAATTTATTTACGTAACCAGTTCCGGCATTCCGTTTCATTATTTTCAGGCTCCTTGGGAAACGTGAATTGAAAGTAATGCAATCTCATGTGCAGTCATTACAGGAACCGTATCAAACAACCGGTGCCCGTATATCTCTGGTTTACACGATACTATCCCTTCATTCATCAATCGACTTTAGTCACCGGTAGATGACACACTCAAATTTAGATCTTCTTGAAAATAAGTTTTGCTTTAACTGTTCTATTTCTGACTTACACTTACACTGATCTTTCTGCAACAACAGGCAGCGAGACAACTTGTCCCAACAACTAGCGACCTACATAGCTTTTGGCTTCAGCATTTTCTTCTTTATCACGTGGCCTATTTTATGTTCGGAAAGACACCAGTATCAAATACTTTTCTACAAAATAAACGCTGTTGGAATGCCTGATCCCCAATGAAATCAGGGCTGCGCCTATACATAACGAAGACATCTCAGAAAAATTTTTTAGTTTCGTGGCTAAATTCAGAGGAGAAGTTGTAAAAACAGGCCAAGGTGTAAATATGGGCACCACACCCCAAGGAGGTATGGGAAGTGCTGCAGTCTGCAGGCCATTATGTGCCTATTGTTCACAAAAACAGGCATAATGTCTGATGGGATAGCCGTAATCAGTGATTGTATAATATCATATTAATATAAATGACGTGCATTCTGCCAACCAATTTTATGTGACGCAGTATGTGAAAGTTGGTGAAATTGGACGGGTTACTCCTGTAACTGAAATATCAGGTACGTTCTGGTACATTTGATGTTGATTAGATAGGATGAAAAAGATTTGCTTCCGTGAAATGGTAAATTAGTATCTTTATTGTTACAGATCTGAAGATGGTTCTGAATGAACCGAAAACGGTCATATGAATAAAAAAAATTTCAATCAAAACGGATTATAAGAAACATGTGTCTATTGTTGGTAGAAGATAGGTGCGAAGTTGTGATTTGTGGTAAGTTCCTAGGGGACCAAACCGCTGAGGTCATCGGTCCCTAGGCTTACACGCTACAGAATCTAACTTAAACAAACTTGCGCTAAGGACAACCCACACACTCACGCCCGAGGGAGGACTCGAACCTCCAGCGAGGGAGCGAGGGTCGTGAGGGGGTGGAGGGTGAGGGGTGGGGGGTGGGGGGAGGGCAGCCGCGCGAACCGTGGCAAGGCCAGACCGCGCATCTACCCAGCGTGGCGTGAGAAGTTGTAACCATGGTTTGCGAATTCATGTTTGTTCTGGACTGCAGAGTTTCGGTAGGCATGTGAAATCGCTATTTTTCATATCCTGTTGGTTAGTTTCAAACAATTTCTCAGAGATATCCGGAGAAACATAATACTAAGCTGGTTTCAGAAGCACGACTTTAGTTACACACGCGTTTAGGTTAGATGTGATAGTGACCGTTTTGCTTAAGTGGAGTTGTGGTAAATATGGGACTATTTTTAAAAGTGGTCCATAATTACATCTTTTCTGCTAAAGAACGTTAAATAGTTTCAGTGTCGGACATATCTACTACGCCCAACCTTAAGAACAAAACCAACACTCAGGCCGATAAGCAGGAATCGGCTGCCTATCACTGGACCGCCAGACAAAGTTCAGAAGAGCAAGTCACTTAACAAAAGTGTTATCAAGGAAAGATCGTTGAGTTTTTCATGGGCTGGAGTTAGCTCTGTGGGCAGACGCGGAAAGTCCAAACGCCTTCACAAAGAAAAAATGATCTGTATATCAACTATGAGGCTATATTAAATGCAACTTACAATTTTTGTGATGAAAAGTTCTCTCAAGGTAGTTGACGAGAGGTGTGGGTTAAATCTGTTACGTGCTAAGTGAGGACACAAATACGTTTTTCAAGGGCTAAAGGAGCTGTTTACATTTGCGATTTCCTTAAATAATTTTAGATTTGATATCCATTTTAAATTCTGAAATATATAAAAGTTGCACTTTGTACGCTATTCTCATTTCGTTTCGTTCCATTTTATGAGCTTTTTGTGAATCTTCGTTTTACAATAAATACTAATGATTGTTTTGCCTCCTTTATTTATTTGGTCATCAGTCTTCTGACTGGTCTTATGCGGCCCGCAACGAATTCCTCTCCTGTGCAAACCTCTTCATCTCAAAGTAACACTTGCAACCTACGTCCTCAATTATTTGCTGGATGTATTCACAAAAATGTTCAAATGTGTGTGAAATCTTATGGGGCTTAACTGCTAAGGTCATCATTCCCTAAGCTTACACACTACTTAACCTAAATTATCCTAAGAGCAAACACACACACCCATTCCCTAGAAAGGACTCTAACCTCCACGGCTGGATGTATTCCAATATCTGTCTTCCTTTATAGTTTCTGCCCTCTACAACTCCCTCTAGTACCATAGAAGTTTCCCTCATGTCTTAACTAATGTCCTATCATCTTGTCCCTTCTCCTTATCTGTATTTTCCACATATTCCTTTCCTCTCCAACGCTGGGCAGAACCGCTTCATTCCTTATCTTATCAGTCCACCTCATTTTCCACATTCGTTGTAGCACCACATCTCAAATGCTTCAATTATCTTCTCTTCCAGTTTTACCTCTCTTGGCTAGGAATAACCTTTTTGCCATTGCTATTCTGCTTTTGATGTCCTCCTTGCTCAACCGTCATTCGTTATTTTACTGCCTAGGTAGCTGAATTTCTTAACTTCATCTATTGCGTGACTATCAGTCCTGATGTTAGGTTTCACGCTGTTCTCGTTCCTACTACTTCTCATTACCTTCGTCTTTCTTCGATTTACTCTCAATCCATACTCCGTACTCATTAGGCAGTTCATTCGGTTCAGATGCACATGCAATTGTTCTTTACTTTCACACAGGATAGCAATGTCATCAGAGAATCGTAGCACTGATATCCTTTCACTTTAATTTTAATTCCACTCCTGAACCTTTCTTTTATTTCCATCATTGCTTCCTCGATGTACCGGTTGAACAGTAGGGGTGAAAGATTGCATCCTTATCTTACACCCTTTCTAATACGAGCACTTCATTCTTGGTCGTCCACTCTTATTATTTCCTCTTGGTTGTTGAACATATTGTATATGACCAGTCTCTCCCTATAGCTTATCCTTACTTTTCTCAGAATTTCGAACATCTTGCACATTTTACATTGTCGAACGCTTTTTCCAGGTCGACAAAACCAAAGACACGTTCGCTCTCTAGCTGATTTGAAGGCTAGTATACAAGAACACTTTGCGCAGATTCCAGCGGAACTGCTGCGAGCAACTGTTGACCACGTTGTTTTACGGATGCAGCGTCTCATCGATGTGTTTCGTACACATACAGAACAAATTCTGTAAGCGTTAGTCAATAATAAGATCAGCGTCCATTACCTGTGGAAACATTTCTTTCACTCGTAGCGCCAGACTTGCACCTGGTGGTGAAAATTCGAACTAGGTTTCTCCAGTGTAAATCGATTTCGCATTAACGCATTAGCGTATCTAACAAGTTTCGCTGCCATAAAATAATTACAGTCCACAGTGTACCTCTGTGAGTAGCTGTACTTCAATAATAACGACCCGGTAGCACACTATCATTACAGTAAGTGGAATCGACCGACTGTTTGTAACATATATGACCTTAATACTAGTTGGAAGCACTCATACAATTCTTGCTTACTTTTATGACGAAGGACTCCTTACGGTTGATAATATCTATGTTTTTAAATGGCTCTCAGCACTATGGGACCCAATTCTGAGGTCATCAGTCCCCTAGAACTTCGACCTACTTAATCTAACTAACCTAAGGACATCATACACATCCATGCCCGAGGCAGGATTCAAACCTGCGACCGTAGGGGTCTCGCGGTTCCAGGCGGTAGTGCCTAGAACCGCTCGGCCAGCCCGACGGGCTTCTACGTTTTTAAGGTTCCTTTCATGCAGACCAGTGTTTTCGTGCAGGCAGTCAGTTTTTCATGAAGATTCCGTAATAATCTGAAAACTGGCTAGTAACAAATAAGCACTATTAGAGGAAAATGTGTTTTTTCGTTTCTAACTTCCAAATGAAAAAAATTTAAGAAGTTTTTAGGGCACAAGATAGCAATGTAGTAATACATTGGACACATTTTTCCTTGAAAGGAAGTCCAAGCTCCAATCTGGCCATACATATTTCGGTTTGCCCTCACATCGTTCAAAGCAAAATGCCGGAATGATTCCTTTCAAAACGACAGATTCGCGTCCTTCTTCAGTCAGAGCTTTGCCTTAAACGTGAGGCGAAACATAGTCTTTTCTTCTTTTAATCGCCATGACAGAGAGACGATCCTAATCTTCTGGGCTAAAACACAAATATCAGCTACAATGACAACTGGGTATTACACTGTCGTTGGGTCCTGAAATAAGTACCAAGCAACTCCAGAGACTCACATGCCACGTCGGCACTGTTGTGTTCTGCAAGCCGGAGAAGTTAAATGGTTCAAATGGCTATGAGCACTACGGGACTCAACATCTGAGGTCATCAGTCTCCTACACTTAGAACTACTTCAACCTAAGGACATCACACACACCCGTGTCCGAGGTAGGACTTGAACCTGCGACCATAGCGGCCGAGCGGTTCCAGACTGGAGCGCCTAGAACCGCTCAGCCACACCGGCAGGCGAGAAGTAAATTTCGAGGGCCTTTAACTCAGAGAGCCAGCACTGGCTTTCATCCTCTCTTTTTTTCAACAACAACGCTAAAAACATCGATCAGTAGAGATCTAGTGAAATAACAATAAGTGATAATAACACAATAACCCATCTTTCTTTTCGATGTAGGGGAAAATAGCGTCAAACTACTCTTGTAGGCAATGAAAAGTTGACGATACATTTTGAAAATGCCCTGATTAGCGATTACGCTTCATTTAAATTACTTTTCTAATTTTTTACAAGTAACCCGGGGATATTTGAAGTTACGAAACTGATATATCTTGTTAACGAAAAAGTACGTCAAAAAACAATTTTAGAGTCATATAGATAACGAAAATCATAGCAACTGCCGCCAATAATTTCGCTTCACTGAACTTGTGCATAATGGAAATAACGAACATTTCAATAAAAACTAGCAAAAGAGTAACAAAAACAACCGTGGATACGTACTCTACATGCTGAACAGTCGTTAGCGCCTGTCTCCATTTCGGAAATAACATAGCACGGGTTGTCAACGTAGCGCACAAAGGAAGCAAAATGAAAGGGCCGGGGAGTCCCACAAAGCGGGATAACGCCAGGGTGGGAAGCGGTGTAGGTGAGGTGGGGCAAACTGCGATGGCGGTGGATGGGGGGGGGGGGGGGGAGGCAGTGTCGCACGCCCCAGCCCCGAGGAACGAAGGCGGGCGTGCCGAGGGTGCTGCAGCCCACCACCAATCAGCCTGTTAACAACTTCAGTGATTCCCCTGCAACGGGCCGCTGAAATATTGCCTTCAGATGCTTTGTTCGCTCCCTTTATATTTCACAGGAGTGCGGAGCGCTGTCAAATGAAATGAACGGAATCGGGGGAGTGAAGGGGATGGCGAAGACCTCCTCAATTCGCGCAGAGGAACCGTTTCGCGAGTACCGTCGCTGCAATTCCTTTGAGTGGTCTGCCGAGTAAGCCGCGTATCGGGTCTATTAATCCGACACGTTTCTACCACAGCGCACATTCTCTTGCTATAATAACTCGTCCTTTTTCCCGGGGTATAATTTAAATTATCGCCTTACGAAGGAGGATGACAACCTCCTGCACAAAGTAATGTGGATAATTACTAACATTTCCGTACATGCTGCAGCTACACTAGAACACTAAAGGATATATCCTAAAACTGCGAAAACGAAACACGTCTGGCGCACAGTTTCAACCCGAAAGAAAGTTTCGTAAGAGTGCTTTCATTCTGAAACAGAATCTTCGCCGAATCCTCGTGTGGCACACAGTTTCAACCCGAAAGAAAATTTCGTAACAGTGCTTTCTTTCTGAAACAGAATCCTCGTCTGGCACACAGTTTCAACCCGAACGAAAATTTCGTAACAGTGCTCATTTCAGAGATTAAGCTTCATTATGAAAACAGTTCCTTGGTCGGCAGCTGCCATTTTTATCCTTTATGCCTTCTTTCGATGGAAAAAAATGGTTCAAATGGCTCTGAGCACTATGGGACTCAACTGCTGTGGTCATTAGTCCCCTAGAACTTAGAACTACTTAAACCTAACTAACCTAAGGACATCACCCACATCCATGCCCGAGGCAGGATTTGAACCTGCGACGGTAGCAGTCGCACGGTTCCGGACTGCGCGCCTAGAACCGCGAGACCACCGCGGCCGGCTTCTTTGGATGGATGATTTGGGGGAACTGACCAAGCAGCGAGGTCATCGATTCCATTGGATTACGGAGAGATGGGGAAGGAAGTCGGCTGTGGCCTTTCAAAGGCACTTTCACGGCATTTGCCTAAAGCGATTTAATCACGGAATACCTAAAGCTGGATGGCCCGACGAGGGTTTGAACCATCGTACGCCTTCTTCCAGAGGTTCTTGAGCAGAAAAGTATGTAGGAGTATTCCAGTGTCTCGAAAGTAGGAGGAAGATGTAGCACTCTACCATCTTGGGGAACAAATATGGGAAAACCAGGAGTAGTTACATAAGGAGTAGTGCATAAGTTCGTAGCGTTTTTGTTTTGAATGTTGGTATTCTGGTTGCTAAGGGTTTATTTACATTTTGCAGTTGTAAGGCCGGGTCCTTAATCGTATCTTGATAGTTCAGTGTGTAAGAGAATTGCACATGGAAGGCAAGGTTCTTGGTTCGGATTCCTTTCCGGTAGAAATATTTAAAGTGTCAGGAAGTTTATAAAACAGATCTGTCTAAAACTAACTTTGTAGTCTAGACTATGAAAATGGGCTCTCGTGTGTTGAACATGTCATTTAAATGAACATTCCGCAGTCATAACATCCATCTGAACACAAGTCAAACTTGGGGCGTTTCTATCTTCCCTAATGAAACTGATAGAAAATTAATTTAAATTGATCTCTACACACGATAGAAAATGTAATAAAATCATAACTCATATCTGCGAATCTATGGAAAATGACGAAACGATGTTCGTGGCTCCACAGAAAAAGTAACATTTCATTCGTCTACCTGTATAAATAGATATTACTGTCACTTACTATTTTGTAAGTTACAGATAAAGTCTTACATGAAACACCACATATATCAGAAATACATTGTGACCATAGACACGTGTTTTATATCACTTTCAGTTCTGAAGTATGCCTGATGATGGCGCTACGTCGACACTAGTTGCAGCTCTGGCTGCTTTCTAGCACTCTACCATCTTACTCATGGAGAACAAATATTGGGAAAGGAGGAGTTGTTACATGTATTAGGTTGATGCATAAGTTCTTAGCGTTTTTGATTTCCATGTTGGTATTCCGGTTACTAAGAGTTTATTTATATAGTGCCATTTTCTGTTTTTACTTTACTGTTGCTGCTTGGACTTACATATTATCATTTTGTCATTTGAAGATAAGTGGCGCTGTGGACACTAAAAAATCGAGCGTCAAAAGGAGAAGCCGGAACATTTCCGACATATTCTTCTGTTTGGATTCAATAGAGGGGTGGCAGTAGCGGAGGCATCCACAAACATTTGCGCCGTGTACGGGGATAATGCCACTGGACAGAAGACAATGATTTTCTCGTTTTAAGGAGGATTGTTTCGACATTAGCGACTCTTCACGTTCATAAAAACCTTCGCGGTTTGTAAGATCGTTTAAACGCAGTAATTCACAACCATCCAGTCAGTGTGCTCGAGGACATGCAGGTCTGATGAACTGTCATCATTCCACCATCGTGTGATATTTGCACCTAATCAAAAATCGAGTGTATGTGTGCCACATGCTCTAAGGCAAAATCACAAAAATCAGCTGACGACCATATGTGCGTCTGTGCTTGCTCGTCATCAATTGGTTTTTGAACAAAACGATAACGGAAAAGTAAGGAAGAGCTCAGCCCAAACGAAGTAGCAACTCCCTGTACAGAAACATGCGCACATCCGTGAGAGACAATGTTATACATTGGTGGAACAGCGAAGTTGTGGTGTGTTACTAATTGCTTCTCCGAGGTATAACCATCACTGCTGACATTCATGGTCAACGGCTGAGAAGTCTTGCCAACGCAGTCCAATAACGACGGCTAGGAAAACTGCCTGAAGTAATGCTACTCCACGATAATATCCGCCCGCATTCTGCTATACTGACGAAGAACGCTACACGGAGTTGGAAAGTCATCCCTCACTCATATTATTCATATAATCTTGCGCCCTCGGAGTTTCACCTTTTCCGCTCTCTGTAGAAGAACCTTCAAAGAACTTATTTTCCTTATGAAAATGGGCTCCGAATATGGCCCGACGAGTTCTTCGCCTCAAAAGCACGTGATTTCTACTGTCGCAGAATCTGAAGATACCCCAACGTTGGCAGACTGTTGTCAGTAGTGAAGAAGAATATATTATCGATTACCGAAGTCTCTAAGTGTATCAGCTGCGTTCATTAAACTTACGGAAAAACACTATGAACTTAGGCATCTTATGCACCGTCCCATTATTAAGGTAGAGCACAAGTTCAAAAACATTCACAATAGGTATATTTTGTGTTGGCGATCACGTAGAAGTTTGCGCTAGTGAATTAATACCGAAAAATAGCTATATTTCAACTGAAACTGTATACAGATCCCCACTGGGAAATTCGGTAATGTTCATGAGGAATATGGATTCCTTACTATCCCATCTGTTAGACAGCAGGAAGCAGTTAATAACTATGGTGGTTTCAGTATGCATTTTCTGAAGGATTTTGGTAGGAAAAATTATATGGAAACATTAGGTAGATCCTACAATTTGAGCTCAGGAAGTAATTTCCAACACGCGTGGATAAACACAATGGGAGCTTAACTGATAATGTTTTCTTTGATTAAACTCAAGGCAGGAAAATAACCGTAGACCCCATATCAATTGGTCTCTCAGATCATGATGCACAGTTAGTTACGGTAAATAAGATATTGCCCTACACTACAGGACTCCTCAATGTGTGTCAGAATAATTAATCACTCCCAGACATGTGCTTTTTTTATGAATAGTTCGTAAGAGATGACCAGGGATGAAATTTATAATGATCCAATTGCTGACATAAAATTTCATCTATTCCATGACAAATTCGTGTCATTATTTGTAAACAGCTTTCTGTATAAGCTAATCTGGAAGGCCATTAAACATCCACGTAAAAAGCCATGTCACTAGACATACTGAAGTATCTTCTGAAAGGAAAAGTGAAATGTATCTGTTGGCAAGAATACTTAATAGTACTTCGGTACTTGCACACTAAAAAAATTTTGAAAATTACTAAGGAAAGTTATTAAAAAGGGGATTATGCATATTATTATGTCAGAAATCAGTAACACCGACGACATATTTACGTCTAGGTGGAATGCAGTAAAACGAGGGATGGAAGTACAACCACAGGACAGGATAAAATTGCAACTTCACTGAGGATTTGAAAAATTATGTGAAATTTATCGCCAGTTGGCGCAATTTGTTCCTACCCAAACAGCAGACGGCGCGTACAAGACCTTAAATTTGTGTGCGGCTCATCTACAAACTATGGTTTGCTTTTACCTCTTATACAAGCACCTATAATTCATCATATAAATTCAGCAGAAAATCAGTGAAATTTTTATGAAACAACGTATGTAAATAAACAGATTTATAAATAAACGAGTTAGTTAAGGAATGAAGCTCCAGGAGAACGATATAGCCTAACTACAGGATTAATATCCGCAATTACTCATTCACAAGGTGACTTCGAATGGTGGCCTTATACAGCCTAATGTCTAAACACAGTAAAGCAATAATAAATTACCTGACTTACTTAGAAACGTATTCGCAGGGAGTAGCAAACGTAAGCAAAGGCCACTGTGTGTGCATCCAGATCATTCGAACTGAATAGAAGCCCTATAATTCATTTGGTCAAATAGTTTCTAAGTCCCGAATAGATGCATTGAAATTATACTGTCGAGAAATACCCTGCAGTTGCTTTTTCTGACGTAGTGGGACAGAGGGAATTGGGAATTGCCTGCTCGCTCTTCATTTTGCAGACCTATGAAGCAGAAAATTGCATGACAAAAATCCACCCACCTAGGTTCCCGCAGACTCCTAACATCCACCTCCACTTTTCGGCTATGTTACACCCAAAGAACACAATTTCTGCCAATTTTATACGAAGTTAAATATTTGTTTCCGGCCTACTTCATTTAACAATAAGCATAAACTTTATACCATTAAAACACAATTATTAATAATTGAGATTTTTTCCATACGCTGCAGCTTCGGGAATTCTTAGCCCTAGAGATATAATGAACCAGAATATTTTTCTAGGAAATTTAATGTAGTTTAATTTTCTATCGTAAAACATTTTCGTGAGTTGCCGCAGTTTTCAAGATATTCAAGAAAAAGTAACTTTAAAAAGTAACCCTTACGTGCCGCTCACGCCCTGCCGGTTAGAATGTTTAGCACGTTGTTCTTGACACTCCCTCTGCCACTATACAAAAATTTGTGGCTACGCGAATTATATTTTTCCCAGATGAATTTATTTTGGTGTTTGTTGAGTGGGCTATAGTTAGAGCTCTTATGAATACAGAAATATAATATCAGTGTTTTCAGTAATTAAAGTTAAAGGCTCCCTGTTATTTAGCGATTTTTCCGAAACTTTGTAAACGGGATTAATCACCGTTCTCTCTGTAAAACAATGGAGACCATGGGTCTCTCGGATACAGTTCTACGATTGTTAAGAAATATAGTTACTGGGATGACAGCAAAAATATTCGTTAACGGGCGTTTCACGAGGGGCATCGATCAACGCACCGGCTTTCTGCAAGGTAGCACTTTATATACGCTGCTGTAAGTCATTGCGATTGCATTTCTTGTCTGAAAATCAAATAGTTAACTAGGGCAGCTCAAGATTTTTGTTTTGAGTCATCAGTCTTCTGACTAGTTTGATGCGGCCCTCCTCGAATTCCTATCTTTCACCAGCCTCTTCATCTCCGAGTAACACTTGTACTTCTCAGTTATTTGTTGAATTCATTCCCCTTCAGTTTTTCCCTCTACAACTCCCTCTAGAAGAATGGGGATTATGTACCGATCTTGTGACACATGTGTTATCATCCCGCCCATGCTTCTTGTCAATTTATTCCGTATATTACTTTCTACGCCTATCCTGCGGGGAACCTCCTTTTTTCGCTCAGCGGGTAGGAGAATTCCTTAACTTTATTTATTTCATGATCATCAACGCTAATATTAAACTTTCTCACTCTCCTTATTTGTCATACTTCTCATTATTTTCGTCTTTCTTCGATTTACTCTGAATCGATATTCTGTACTCGCTAAAGGGATCATTCCAATAAGCAAATCCTGTAATTCTTCTTCACTTTCACTTAGGATAGCAATGTCATCAGCGCACCTTGTCACTGATATCCTTTCACCTTGAATTTTAATCTTGCTCTTGACGATCTAGCCGCATCCAAAAGGTACTGCAAGATACTGAAGACTGATTCACTGTTCTATTGTGTCAGCTCCCCGGTAGCTGAGTTGTCAGCGCGACAGATTGTCACTTTTCAGGGCCCAGGCTCGATTCCCGGCTGGGTCGGAGATTTTCTCCGCTCAGGGAGTGGGTGTTGTGTTCTCCTAAACATCATGATTTCATACCCATCGACGCCCAAGTCGCCGAAATGGCGTCAAATCGAAAGACTTGCACCCGGCCAACGGTTTACCCGACGGGAGGGCATTTTTAGTTCTATTGTGATATTCCGGTCTTCGAACATCACGGAATCCTCATGATGTTCCTAGTTCGTCCCCAAAAGAAGCTCTGTAACCTCTTCTCTTTAATTCAGGCTGGAGGCCCCATCTAAAAACTTCCACATTTTTGACACCATCTCTGCAGTGTGGTTCCCTTCAAATGCAGGAAACGAATTACCGCAAGATGCTCCACTTTTTAGAGGGTTACGCCGTTCTGTTTTGGCTACTCCAGCGACGTGCTACGGTACTTTAACAGGGGAGTATCAGTGTCTGACAGGACTGCAGATATGTACGTGCAAACAAAAAATTAATTACGTCTCTTAATTTTTTCGCGACGGCTATTAAACACTATGACTGCACCTCGAACATAATCTGAATTCTCAACAGTCCAGAGAAAATACTGAACGACGGCGAGGAGACGGTTGCCTCAGGCAGCCGCGTCGTGAAGGTGGGAACGTCACGGCAGGCGCAGGAGCGGACGCCCACCACGCTGCGCTCGCCCGACTTTCGCCGTTTGCAGCAGGCGGCCCGGCGACGCAGCTGCAGCAGCACCGGTGGCCGACGTGACGGGAATCCGCTGCCGCCTTCCGGCGCGGCGAGGCTCACGCAGAAGGCGGCCTCCTCCCACAGAAACTTCTTAATCACCTTCAGGGAGCACTCTCCACCAAACCAGCAGGAGAATCTGGAGTGAGGTTCCTTCCGAAAAGTAAGAGAAATGCTTCGAACAGTGATTTTACTGTCTTCGTTGTGCCTTTAATGACAACTCCTGAAGATCATTTCTCAAAAAAGTCACTAATATTTCGTTTTATACGAATCGTTATCTCCTGATCATCCGGAAGATACAGACTGACTTTTGTGTAGAAGCAGAAGTTGTGGCCCCAAATAATTACTCTCGGAGTCGATTGAGTATACAACACAAGATGAAATTCATTTAACAAACTGCACAATACTGACTCCAGGCATAAATAGTGTACTTAGTACAACCTAATGACTGCAAGTTAATGTAAGAATGACAAACAGCATAAAGCTACAAAAAAAATTGAATGACTGCAGCAAAAACAAGCAGATATCTATTTCCAATCTTTAACTGCACCCGGGCAACAATCCCATACGATCATTTCATTTTTCAACTTCAATAACATAGGTTCTAATAATGAAAGAGCCGGCCGGGGTGGTCGAGCTGTTCTAGGCGATTCAGTCTGGAATCGCGCGACCGCTATGGTCGCAGGTTAGAATCCTGCCTCGGGCATGTATGTGTTTGGTGTCCTTAGGTTAGTTAGGTTTTAAGTAGTTCTAAGTTCTAGGGGACTGATGGCCTCAGTAATTAAGTCCCACAGTGCTCAGGGCCATTTGAACCATTTTTGATAATGAAAGACAAGTATGTTAACACAAGAATATTTTAAAACAACAAATACAAGATTTAAAATGACTACCTTTATAAAATCATAATACAATCTTCTTGGTTTATCCCCTCTACTGAACAACTCACTGGTCTCTCAAAAATGGTTCAAATGGCTCTAAACACTATGGGACTTAACATCTGAGGTCATCAGTCCCTAGCCTTAGAACTACTTAAACCTAACTAACCAAAGGACATCACACACATACATCCATGCCCGAGGCAGGATTCGAACCTGCGACCGTAGTAGCAACGCGGTCTCCGACTGAACCGCCTAGAACCGCTCCACCACAGCGGCCGGCACTGCTCTCGATTCAGGTTAGAACCCAATAGACGAATACCCTTTACAGAAATACAGAAATCTGTAATTAATACCAAAATGATGCTTCCCTTCTGCTGCAGCATGACGCAGCCGCTGCCACTATCCTGTCCAGTAATTCAGTAGAAAAGAAGGTGTATATCGCGTATTTTCCTTTTGCAAAAGCAACAGTACATGGAGTTCATCGGCACAGACTGTGCCCTCAAATACATAGGGTTGAGACACTGGTTTCTTAACCTGAAAAAGGTACATATTGGACACAACAACATTTCATCAAAAAAATAATATGCAAGCACCGGTAGTGAGGTCAGTAATATCAGAGTGCTACAATAAATATTAGAGAAACACCAATCTGTTACTCTGAAGCCTTTTAAAATTACTTCAGTTTACTTTTAAAACATCACTGACACACTGAAAAGGACTGAGAACCGTTATAGTCAAACCTTGTCTCTGAATCACAAATAATACTCGGTATTTACGAAGAGAGAGACCTTAATAGCAGCGTCATCAGTTCAAAGAGACTTCTTCAGTAAACGGTCAGCAGAGGCACAGTACAATCATGGCTTAATTCAAACATCGGCTTCGTACGTGATTACATCGCCATAAAATGCAGCTATCACGTCTTCCGATCAAGCACTGTTACTTCTGAAATAACACTGTTTGAGAAGGTCAATAACTATACCACTTGTTCCCGGTCGATTCCCTCGGCCCACCAGCAGGGCTGTGGCTACCACTCATCCGGTTCACCCCACTTCTGTCTGTCGCGGCCGACCACCGCGCCAGAGAATCTCCGCAGCTGCCCAGCCTGAAGATACGTCATGGCCCTTTAATGCGACTATCGGTAAGGGCCAACATAAGACAACTTCTTTAAACATTGGTTTTCATCACATACGTATAACCATTGTGATTAATAGAGGCAAGTTTCATTCGAGTAGTAGACAGGTGGCCCGAGTTGGTTTCCACTAGATACACGTGTTTACGTCATGCATTACTACATGTAAGGTACGAGGCAGGGAAGATAGGACTTCTGGTAGTTAGGTGTTTACTGCTGGCCGCTACCGAAGAGCGTCGTCTTCAAGACACAAGCCACCTCTTGTGAACCAATTCCCAGAAACCTGGGACGTACGTTACCCTCCTAAAGTCTTTCCAGGCCTTTGATCCGCCATGACTCTTACATTTCTAACTAGACAAGTCTCGAACCACCATATGTGATTATTACCTTACAAACCAACGTGTGCGTCCGCATGGAGAATAAACTTCCTTACGTTTCATAAGAACCTAAGTATTATGACATAACACCGTTCAAATGTTCTGAAGATTAGCATGATAACGGAAGCAAGATTTAAGAAAAAGTAAGTCACCCTTTTGACGAAAGCTTGCAACTATGTACAGCGGTACAACATTTTCAAAATTCTATGACAAGGATGCAGTCTTCCGCCCCAATCGTTCAGTGAATACATGAAAAATTAAACTATCTAAATAAAGCAAAGAAAGGGATTCTAAATCCCGAGTGGAAAGAAATCACTGATACGATTCGCTGAAGACATTGCTATCCTCGGAGAAAGTGAAGAAGAGTTGCAACGCTTGTACAAAGGAGTGAACAATTTACAGAATATGGACTAAGAGGAAACTGAGAAAAGACGACTCTAATGAGGAGTAGCAGAAATGAAATTAGCGCAAAACTTAACATTAAATTAGTGACAACGAAATAGAAGAAATTAAGGAATTCCGCTACCATGGAAACAAATGAGGGACGAAGCGAGGACGACATAAAATGCAAACTAGCTCAGGGAAAGACGGTATTCCTGGACGAAAGATGTCTGTTGGTATCGAACACAGGTCTTAATCTGAAGAAGAAATTTCTGACAATGTACGTTCCTAGTACAGTAGTACTTTCGGAAATTCATAAAAGAAGATAATCACAGTCTTCGAGGTTTGGTACTATAGAAAGAGGATAAAACTTATTGCTTAAGACATTTTCAGACTTCATTCTCATGATGAAAATTGCTTGATTGGTATGTGGAACTGATCCGTATAATAGGCGAAGAAAGGAACATACCGAAGAAGAGACAGGATGGTAAGTTACGTATTAAGAGAGCTGGGAGTAACTTCCATCGAGTTGTACAGGGTAAAAGCTATAGGAGAAAACAGAGACTTGAATATACGAACAAATAATTGTGGAAGTAGAGCGTACGTTTAATCCGCGATGAAGTAATTTGCACAGGACAGAAATTCGTGGGGGACAGGGTCAAATGAGTCACAAGACTGATGACACACAACAAAAGACCCACTAGTTTGACTACGCTCACCAGTGTCTCTCTGCACCTACACAGCCAGAAGGTTTAAGATACATTACATGAACGAAAGAGAAATTTATGCATAAGCTGTTAAACTGAAACACAGTTTCAGTGCAGATCTGGATTCTGACCGCATTTTATCTGTTGTTGTTGTTGTTGTTGTTGTTGTGATCTTCAGTCCTGAGACTGGTTTGATGCAGCTATCCATGCTACTCTGTCCTGTGCAAGCTTCATCTCCCAGTACCTACTGCAACCTACATCCTTTTGAATCTGCTTAGTGTATTCATCCCTTGGTCTCCCTCTACGATTTTTACCCCCCACGCTGCCCTCCAATGCTAAATTTGTGATCCCTTGATGCCTCAGGACATGTCCTACCAACCGATCCCTTCTTCTGGTCAAGTTGTACCACAAACTTCTCTTCTCCCCAATCCTATTCAATACCTCCACATTAGTTACGTGATATACCCACCTAATCTTCAACATTCTTCTGTAGCACTACATTTCGAAAACTTCTATTCTCTTCTTGTCCAAGCTATTTATTGTCCATGTTTCACTTCCATACATGGCTACACTCCATACAAATACTTTCAAAAACGACTTCCTGACACTTAAATCTATGCTCGATGTTAACAAATTTCTCTTCTTCAGAAACGCTTTCCTTGCCATTGCCAGTCTACATTTTATATCCTCTCTACTTCGACCATCATCAGTTATTTTGCTCCCCAAATAGCAAAACTCCTTGACTACTCTAAGTGTCTCACTTCCTAATCTAATTACCTCAGCATCACCCGACTTTATTCGACTACATTCCATTATCCTCGTTTTGCTTTTGTTGATGTTCATCTTATATCCTCCTTTCAAGACACTGTCCATTCCGTTCAACTGCTCTTCCAAGTCCTTTGCTGTCTCTGACAGAATTACAATTTCATCGGTGAACCTCAAAGTTTTTATTTCTTCTCCCTGGATTTTAATACCTACTCCAAATTTTTCTTTTGTTTCCTTTACTGCTTGCTCAATATACAGATTGAATAACATCGGGGAGAGGCTACAACACTGTCTCACTCCCCTCCCAACCACTGCTTCCCATTCATGCCCCTCGACTCTTAAAACTGCCATCTGGGTACAAATTGTAAATAGCCTTTCGCTCCCTGCATTTTACCCCAGCCACCTTTAGAATTTGAAAGAGTATTCCAGTCAAGATTGTTAAAAGCTTTCTCTAAGTCTACAAATGCTAGAAACGTAGGTCTGCCTTTCCTTAATCTTTCTTCTAAGATAAGTCGTAAGGTCAGTATTACCTCACGTGTTCCAGTATTTCTACGGAATCCAAACTGATCTTCCCCGAGGTCGGCTTCTACTAGTTTTTCCTGTCGTCTGTAAATAATTCGTGTTAGTATTTTGTAGCTGTGACTTATTAAACTGATAGTTCGATAATTTTCACATCTGTCAACACCTGCTTTCTTTGGGATTGGAATTATTATATTCTTCTTGAAGCCTGAGGGTATTTCTCCAGTCTCGTACATCTTGCTCACCAGATGGTAGAGTTTTGTCACGACTGGCTCTCCTAACGCCGTCGGTAGTTCTAATGGAATGTAGTTTACTCCCGGGGCCTTGTTTCGACTCAGGTCTTTCAGTGCTCTGTCAAACTCTTCACGAAGTATCGTATCTCCCATTTCATCTTCATCTACATCCTCTTCCATTTCCATAATATTATCCTCAAGTACATCGCCTTTGTATAGACCTCCTATATAGTCCTCCCACCTTTCTGCTTTCCCCTCTTTGCTTAGAACTGGGTTTCCATCTGAGCTCTTGATATTCATACAGGTGGCTTTCTTTTCTCCAGAGGTCTCTTTATTTTTCTTGTAGGCTGTATCTGTTTTACCCCTAGTGAGATAAACCTCCACATCCTTATATTTGTCCTCTAGCCATGCCTGCATAGCCGTTTTGCACTTCCTGTCGATCTCATTTTTGAGACGTTTGTATTCCTTTTTGCCTTCTTCATTTACTGCATTTTTATATTTTCTTCTTTCATCAATTATTTATGAAATGAAATATGTTCTGACATCGGCCGCAAATGGACGTTGAAGTGAAACCAACGGCTGCAAGCGAAAATGTGTGCAGGACCGGGACACGAATCCGATTTACGCGGTTTCGCGATCGGTCGCCTTGACCGCTTCAGCTATCCGAGCATCCTTTCCGTCCAACCAAAATTCCCGTTCTGTCGCCCACTATTTACCTAGCATCCCCTAACCACCATACCCATTGCGCGCAACATCACGCCGAATTCCCTCAAGAATTTAGGAGAGCGAGTGCATTCATACTGAAATGATCTTAATGGCTGTCAAGTCGTACATATTCGTATATGTGTTATGTCTGTTCTTTCGGTTCCGAAAGATGTATGTGTACATGTAATAGTGACCAGAGGTTCTGGTTCTTACTAGTTTTTCTAACAACAAATAAACAACGACAGCAAACCATCGCTTGATTTAATCATAAATATATGTCTGAGTGATGTTAAATGTTATTATCTTCACATAAAGAAAAGTATTATCTTCTCAATAACATTCAAATAGTGAGCTACACCCTTAACTTTTATAGATGAAATTAGTGAATTTTCTCGTGGCACTTTTGTTACCTATGCGTTTGGTCACTTTCAGAACTCAAATTAATAATCCAATTCGTTAATTTAATACGACTAAACCTGTATTCATGTGGAATCAACTACGATTAAGTACACTACAAACTAAGGTTCACCTGGGAACAGGGAGCTGCAGATATCATTTAGCAACCCTCCTCCAGTGCAGCAGGATTTTACCCTTTCACCGTGATTCAGGAGGCAGCAGAAAACGGCCCGCTGCAAACGAGGAGCAGCGTGCTGTGACAGCTCTACTATTCTGAGGCTTCCACGGTCTGGCGTTCTGATTAACAGAGCGCGGGAAACTTCCCTATCACAGCTCTGAGACCCCGGCAGATTTCAATGTTAGGTGCACTCGTTCGCTGGTCTGACTAAACCAATTGGACTCACAGGAACGACGGTGCGTGCTAGAATTTTTAAACGTCAGATGGCCAGCTCAGGGCGAATAAGTTCACCATCGTGACATACGATACATCCGAAATGATATGCAGTTCCAGTGTTGGTACAGTCGGAAACTGCCATTGTCTCTTAGTCCACACGAGATACGCACCACAAATCTCACCTAATAAGGAAAGACATGAAGTTCTCCGTCAGAAGAGGACCAGAAGACGAAGAAGGCAAAGAATCACAACTACTTTCCACCAGGCCTCGGTATGGGAGCCGAATTAGCAAAACCGAAATCGCCCCCACATTGCACAAACCCGTCTTCACTGTTCTGTTGGCCTGCTAGCCAATTCAGACACAGTACCGTTGTTCCCGAGCCTCCCCTTTCCATATCCTGAGAGTAGCCAATGAGCGACTCAAAATCTCTTGTCTGAAAAAAGGAGATTTCAAACTAGGGAGGCGTCGTTCTCGCGGTAAGCATGCCATATTTTTCGCAAAAAGCATCTACCCCTCAAAAAAATCTACCTCTCGTTTACAAAGAGATCTAATCTTTCCAAGCCGGCCGGCCGCTGGTGGTCGAGAGGCTCTAGGCGCTTCAGTCTGGAACCGCGCGACCGCTACTGTCGCAGGTTCGAATCCTGCCTCAGGCATGGATGTGTGGGATGTCGTTAGGTTAGTTAGGTTTAAGTAGTTCTAAGTTCTAGGTGACTGATGACCTCAGAAGTTAAGTCCCATAGCGCTCAGGGCCATTTGGTTTTTTCCAGGCCGACCATTTCCAATTTCGTAAAGGAAGCATAAAATTAATACCGTAGAACTAAAGCTAGATAGTAAATCATTAATTATGTTGTAATAATCGGTTTCAGAAAGGCTATGTTGCCATCTTATGTTTTATAACGTTACAGTACCTTTTCTATCAATACTGCTAGTGCTGTTACACCACGTATACTGGCGGCCTAAAATTGTCTAGAAATAGGCATGTCAAAGATAAAAGAAATAATAAGTACAAACGTGATAGAAATAAGCTGTGTTCACACACATCAACAGCTGTCAACTGACTGGAAAAAGAAGAAAGATGATGTTATGTTATAAAGCACAAGTCCAAAGAAGGCACACAGCCTTGCCAAAACTTGTTATCTAAATCTAATAGATGCTATACTTGTGAACTTGGCGTTTCAAAGTTTATCCTTCTAATCTTAAGCATTCTTGTGTTACAAGGCTTGAGACTGCAACCTTCAGCATAGTGTATATAATCACTCTGTGGACAAGTATATCTATGTCAATCGGCAGAGGTGTGGCAATTAATTTATATGAATGCAAGGAACCTCCAGATTAAGAAAGAGAAGTTCAGCCTTTGAGGAACGTTTACCAAAAACGACTCATAATATGTAGATCGTAAAGTTTTAGCTATTACTAAGAAAAGCAGAAAGTTGAATCTATTGGAAATACTTTAAATCAACAATCATCTGACACAGAATGGCAGCGTAGTCTTAAATGAACCAACCTTAGCTTTCTTTTTGCCATTTGTTAAATTAAATTTTTATATACAAGTATTACAGTGCAGCTTATTTTCCATCTCTTTTAAATTCAAAGTTATTTACATAAAATGACAGGTTTTTCATTTTTAGTTAGATAACTATTTCTGTGTGATTTTAAAATTTAATAATTTTACCTTTAAATTCATCAAATGTCATCACTATTGTATCTTCCTTACAAGTAATATCTGTGTAAGTCACCCGCCATTTTATCTGTGTTTACAACATCTAGTTGTCACTTGACAATGGCATAAGAACCTATAATCAAATAAATATAATTTTGATGAAAATTAAGAAAATGCTTCCTAAACAATATTGTTGTCATGTTCTGGCAAACACCAACGAAAAATTCAGTTACCGTTAAAAATTTTAAGAATAAGAAAACGCAGTATAACCTGGACAAATGAGCTTGCTGTTGGAAAAGCTATGTAGAACTGTAGTTTCACAAAGTAAAGATTTTCTGCTGACTGTCACTGTGAAGACAGACGGAGCAATCCATCTCGGAGGTAATCGCTGCCCTGCGGCCGGGTGCGTTATAAAGCCGCGTGGCGGGCTGCAGCGCACCAGGCGCGGCGTGCCAACACAGTCGCAGGCTGCTGGATTGATTTACTGGGGGCGCGTGTCGCGGGGCGCGAGAAGAACACCGGCCAGCATTCGTATTCTCAGCCCTGTGGCTCGTCGGCCGGCAGCTCATTCCGCACGCGGTGCGCGCCGTCCCCAGGGCTCTGTACTGCGAGGGCGCCGCTTAACAGCCCCCGTGTGTCCGCGCACAGTTGACCCGGTTTTACCACGAGGCGCTGCACTCCCCTGTCACCAGAAACGTACATCATCAGAAGCAAGTGCTGCAATACGTAAAAATCTCATTCCGTATACGCAGGGACCCAGAATAACGTGAAGGAACTGGTATTGCATACTGTTTCCCAGTATTAAAAGAAAACTGGTTTTCCTCAGCTAGGTATAAAGGATAACTTCATATATGGGGTGTCCCAGGAGAATTGGGCAAATTCAGGGATATGACAGGAGGACCATTCGAAGCAAAAAAGTGTAGTAAACATGAGAAACAAATCTTTTCAAATCTCTTCTGCTACAGGCTCTTTGCTTTCCAAAATTACAGAATAATAGTCTAGAAATATGGACTTTTAAATTTGTACATTAACAGCTGCGAGAATCTGTTCAGAAGAAGAGATGTTTCACAGTAACGAAGACGAACAAATGCTCATTTCTCTTAAAGTAATCGCTACGGAGCCCACGTTTATGCAATTTTCTCTGGTTTTGGCGAAACAGGTTTCTTTGACTGTATCGAAGATGAAGACGTGATCATAGCTCTCAAGGTATGCATTTTAGAGCTCGTGTTTACTGTGTGGTACATTGACACTCCGCAAACCTTATTTAGGTGAGTCACAGAGTGAACTTCTGACACCATCAATGGACCCATCTCTTATTTTCTCGTGGTCACATATAGAAGAAAGTATATTTCATGTAAGCCTGCAGGGTTTCGTGGCCATCGTCGTAGAAGGTAAAATCTTGGAGGTTGGTTGGATGTGTCATGTCTTCAACTCATTCTACACAATCGACGTTTCGATCTTTCTGTTGGGGCCTTCTTCATGTTTCACTGGTTTTACAGTAACATCCTAGACAATTTTACCTTCAATGTAATATTTCTTCCAACTCTTGCTTGGAACACTCTCGGAATTTCAACACTAAGCCTCTTCGAGATACACAATGTCTTTCTTGTAGCACCTGCTTCCTTAGTTTTTTGGGCAAGTTCTGTTGCTTACTAAATGATCTCGTTGCGAGCCCTGTCATTCTTTGTCGGTTCCAGTCTGTTGGCAGAACTGAGTGCAAATCGTATGTCAAGTCTGTATAAGTCAGTGCATTGCTTGAGAAGGCAAAATTCCGTGTTGGAATCGACACTAAGCTCCCACGTTCAGTCTTCAAGAAGTTTCTAAAATAAATTGTGATACTATCACAGCCTGCCTGTGATTTCTGTTTTAAATGGTGAATGCCGCTTGTGTGATAAAATAGTCAAGTATGCTCCCAAAATAAGTGATTATCAAGACCTGATATCTTCAAGCTTTTTGCATAAAATCTACCATTCTCATGTCGCGGAAAAACATCTGGAAACGTCATCTGATTCTTGAATATCGAGAGAAATAGTCACACACATACGTACTTTCATAAATTCAGCTCAAGGAAAAATACATAGGGCCTGCAGAGCTTCTTTCTGAATATCGCACAGTGAAAACTGATTCGTAAAAGACAGTGAATTAAACTGGACATGCGTAAGCTTCCTGCCTGCAACGTCCAGCTGTGGAAAGAGGATGTTTTATCTGTTTCGTAGTTGTAGCCTGAGAATACAAGGAATCTGTAAATCATATGATATTTAAAAAAATTAATTAATGTTTGTTTCACATAGCATAATCGTGATGCAGTGAAATCTGATAGCACAGAAACCGTCGTAACAGCTCCGATCACAAACGTTGACTGGATCTGAAACTTTTTATCATGCAAAGGAAAGTCGCTTATATAGAGTGTGAGATCGGAATACAGACATGGACTAGTCCATAATATTTGGCAATGGATAGATCTACATGATACGTTTTTCCATTGCAGTTCATATGAACCGATACACCATTAGTGGTTGTGGATCGTAAAGCTACATCACAAGGTTTGACATGATCGCACCATGCAACATGACACGTTCCAGTGGCTTAACTGTTTGATACTTCAGGAAAAGGTAACATATATATAATGGGACATGATAAAAACAAACCAACAATTTGGTGAAAGTCATCACATTTGAAAATGTACTCAGATATGTACAATATTATGCAATACAATAGCCACATGATGCTATTCAGTACCACATCACAAAAACATATGGATTATTTGGTAAGAACAACAAAATATGAAAATATATGTAGACATGTAATGTTGAACATTTGCATGACCCAATCCAAGCACCATGAATCATTCAGACTAGCAGCAGCAAAACAACTCAGATGTCAAATTCATATCAGAGGTTCAAGGATACCAGTAGTGTAGCCAAATGAGAACTTCCATACTGCTAACAGTGTTCTGTAATATAATTGTCACATGATACTACTAATAATTCCAGTGATATAATGTCACATAATAACAACAAACATACCATTTGACGAGAACTTTAGGCACCCACTTGGAGAACACAATTACACTTTAGGGAACATCACATTTCAGGAAGATTATTACACAGACCAGATAAAGTTAGTATCATGAACCTGTTTGAATAGACTGAAATTTTTGGAAACGTAATTGTACATCCTTAAAAAGTTCTCAATGAACAAATCATTTAAAAAAATAAAACTTACTTGAATAACTTTTTTGAGACACTCAAAAGTTAACTTATGACTATCTAAGCAAGGATAATGACCCAAATATAGCTTTATTTTTAATTTGCACGCTTTCTCCCTTTCACCGAGCATTGATTTTCTTTGTTTATGCAGTTTTGATTGTGTTTCTTTATATAAGTAGCTATTAATGAGTAGCAAATGTAAGCAGCATATCATATTAGGTGATATGTATTTTATTATTGCCATCCAATGTTTTCTGTGGCACATCATCTTCAATACTATTATGATTATTCTCTGATGTACAACATATCAATCAAATAAGCTACAAGTCTCAGTCAAAGATCATAGGTCAAAGAACAAGTCACAAAATATTTGTATACTATAGTGTAGTCACAGAGAGATACTTATGCACTTAAATTACAATAAAAGAAATACAATAAAGAAGTCACAGTTGCACACGAATTTTTTTCAGTTCAGTATTATATAACATAATGTTATATGACACCATTATAATGACACAAAATATTATAATGGGTCATGATAAAAACAAACCAACAACTTGGTGAAATTCATCACATTTTATACTGGTCATAGCCCAGGTTCATATTTCTGGTAAATTAGTTCAATAACATGGGATAGTGAATGATGGCAGGGTCACACATGTTGTAATAATATGATTAATAACAGATTCTGTCTAACACCATTAACAGGTATTTTAGCCTTAGTATCTCAAGTGCTTACACTATATGTGTCCTTGAACTTCTGGAATTGACTTGATGTTGGAACTGTTTGGAATGTTGTTAAGTTTTTATGCTGTTTGTTTTTAGACGCATCACCTCATAATGTTTCAACATTAGGGGTCAATGTATATTTTTTGTATGATGTAGTTTCCACCAAGTGGTTGAGTTATTGTTATTACGTGAGACTGCAGTATCACTGGACTTTTAATAGTGTCATGTGACTATTATATAATACTGTATGCAGTACGCACTTCTTGTATCCTCAAATTTCTGATATGAACTTGAGTTGCTTTGCTGCTGCTAGCCTAACGATTCGTGGTAGTTGGACTGTGTCTTATAATTTTCAGCATTACATGTCTATGTACATTTTCACATGTGATGATTTTCACCAAATGGTTGATTTGTTTTTATTATTTGCCATTATAATATCACGTGACAATATAATAGTATCATGTGACGTTATACTGCATAATACTGAAAACAACATCTTATGCGACTGTGCCTTCTTTTATTCTAATTAGAGTGCATGCGTATCTCTGTGTTGCTGTACTATAGTGTACACATATTCTGTGGCTTATTCTTTGACGTACGGTCTTTGACTTCAGCATGTACCGGATCAGCTCTTGTGTTAGTGTACTGGGACTTGTTGTTCCTGTGCAGTGGTGCTGTATACTCACTGCTGTTATATGTTTTCATGTTTTCAACGCTGTTTTCTGCTTGGTTGGGCCTGTACTAAGGTGTTAAGAAGCAATTCTCTTACTTTTCAAGTCAATAATAGCATATACTTTCCTTGTTAAATAGTTTGTATGCCATATAAAGTTGTCACACTAGATATTTTTCTTATGTACACTTAATGTTTCCGACAAATAATTCTCATGAAAATCTAATTTGTTTTGAGAACCACAGTTTTCGCTTCGTTTTCATTTTTGTGCTAGCAATGTGAAGAAGATCCATGACCAAACCCAGTAGTGAATAAATGTATTGTAAGAGAGCACAATGTGTGCCATGTATTTGTTTTTATACGCTACTTGGAGAACACAATATCTAGTGATCATTGCTATTTTCAGTAAAAGTGAGGATGAATTAGAAGATCTGTTGAATGGAATGAACAGTCTAATAAACACAGATATGGACTGAGAGCGGTAAACCAAAGAAAGACGAAAGTTTGAGGCACAGCAAGAATGAGATAGTGATAAACTTAACATCAAAATTTGGGTACCCAGAAGTAGATGAACTAATTCTGCTATCTTGGAAAGCAATTAATGCTTAACGGACGATACAAGAAAGATGCGTATAAGAACAGGGTTAGCACAGATAAAGACATGTCTAAATAGTTTTGAACATACTGCTATTAAACGACGATCTTAATTTGAAAAATATGCTTCTGAGTATTTAAGTTGAGCACAGAACTGAATGAAAGTTAATCATGCCCTATAGAAAAGCCATAAAAATTCTATGCTCTTGAGACGCAATGCTACAAATGTATAGAAAGTCTAGTGGACCTATAAGAAACAAAGAGGTCCCCTACAGAATCGGAAAGGAAAGGAATATGCGTAAACACTGATTAGAAGAAGAGGTATTGTAATAGGAAATGTGTTAAAGATATCAAGGAATAATTTCAATGCCACAAGAGGACAATGCATGTAGAGTAGGAGAGAGATTGCAAAATGTCAAATATTCGAGGATGTTGAGTAAAAGTACTACTCTGAGATAAGAGATTAGCTTAGGAGATGAAGTCGTAGTAGACCACATGAAAGCAGTCATAGGAAAGGTAACGGAAAAGAGAGAGGGAGCATCGCGGTAGTAATTACCTGGCGTACATCAGAGTAGCTGCTGATGAGATCTAGTTAAGCAGTTGCAGGAAGTGTTTCCGAGGGCTCCATACCTTGTCCAACAGGCAGCATTCTGAAAGTGGGTTCGCACGAGAGATAATTTACAACTGTTGTGGCAAATAAAACCCAATGTTCCAACAGAAAATAGTTGAATGAAAAAAATCTGTAGTCATCGGTATGCAGGCGACAGCATGTATACCTACACAAGGACCGACTTAGTGTCATCATCCTATAGTACTGGAGTAAGATATAAATATTACACACTTTCTCCTGTTTAGGCTAATGCCGCAAATTGATTGCTTCTTTTTGCATTTGTTGTGAGCTACGGCCGCTAATTGTGAATTATGGAGGCACCACTAGTTCATGGACGGTTCCTAGGAAAATCGCAAAAAAGCTTTTTTACTATATTTTGGCCGTCATAGCGGACCAGAACCTAGCCAAAGATTCCAAGACAGCTATGCACAGAAAATGGCTAAAGTCTTCAGGATTTATTCTTAAGATCCCGACCTCGAATAACCCTGAAAATTTTCTTGTTCCTTTTTGCAGTTTCCAAGATACAGAGGTTCGAAACTACCTAACTTCTACACGTAAAATCCTATTGGAGGCGAAATCTAAATAATAAATAACAGCAGCAAATTGCTAAAATTTTAACGGTATCTACTCTAGAAGACCCGTCTCCAATCTTTGAAAAACCTTTATTATTTATCAAGAAACAACTTAAAGACTTGTTTTTTGGGTACCAAAACCCAGCCATGGATTCCGGGACCGCTTACAAGGCAAATGGCTATAATTTTTACAATGTATTCCTAAGATCTGATCTCGAACAACCTTAAAAATTTTCTTCACATCTTCATCCTTTCGAGATACAAAGTTAGCCTGCTTGTACAAGTAAAACCCGATCTGAGGTGTAAAATTAGTTTCGCGTTATTTAAGTTTCAGGTATATAAGCCATCTAAATTTTTCTGACCACTACATTTCTTTTCATATCCGATACATGCCCTGCTGCAGCAGGGAAAAGGAGGGAACCAGCGGAAAAAGATTCCTATCGAAAATACGTTGCTGTTTTCTTAAACTGAAAGACTCTCAAGGAAAAGCCTCACTCTAACACCCCCCAGCAGCTTTAAAAGTTTTGCCAAAAATTTTGGCATGCGAACATATTCCCTCTTTCTTTAACCTGATATGAGTTTACTGGACAGTTGTTGGTGCATCAATCGTCAAACCAGATTCGATAACGCAAAAAATGTATTTCAGTGCCTGATAGAGTGATGGCTGTGTTAATATCCTTCGCAGCAGGTGACATTACATTACGAAAATTTTTGTGGTTCAGAATTTTATTGCTGCAGACAAAACTTTAGCCCATTTTGCTGAATTGGTGCACTAACTGATTTTAAGGAACAGAGACAGTATTTCATAAGTAAATGACAAAAAGACGTGAAACTATGTTGATGCACGAAAATTCACTCAGAATGTTTAAGCAGGTATCATTATTGTAGACGTACTGACTGTCCAAAGGCTTTCGTTTTCACCAAATTAATTTAAGAGCGTGCTGTAGTACTGGATATTACACATACACATTTATTTTCATCATACGTTTAATAATGTAATGCTAATGAAGTCAGAAATGTTTTACGCAGTAACGTAAACACACTCCTGGAAAATGAAATAAGAACACCGTGAATTCATGTCCCAGGAAGGGGAAACTTTATTGACACATTCCTGGGGTCACATACATCACATGATCACACTGACAGAACCACAGGCACATAGACACAGGCAACAGAGCATGCACAATGTCGGCACTAGTACAGTGTATATCCACCTTTCGCAGCAATGCAGGCTGCTATTCTCCCATGGAGACGATATTAGAGATGCTGGATATAGTCCTGTGGAACGGCTTGCCATGCCATTTCCACCTGGCGCCTCAGTTGGACCAGCGTTCGTGCTGGACGTGCAGACCGCGTGAGACGACGCTTCATCCAGTCCCAAACTTGCTCAATGGGGGACAGATCCGGAGATCTTGCTGGCCAGGGTAGTTGACTTACACCTTCTAGAGCACGTTGGGTGGTACGGGATACATGCGAACTTGCAATGTCCTGTTGGAACAGCAAGTTCCCTTGCCGGTCTAGGAATGGTAGAACGATGGGTTCGATGACGGTTTGGATGTACCGTGCACTATTCAGTGTCCCCTCGACGATCACCAGAGGTGTACGGCCAGTGTAGGAGATCGCTCCCCACACCATGATGCCGGGTGTTGGCCCTGTGTGCCTCGGTCGTCTGCAGTCCTGATTGTGGCGCTCAAATGCACGGCGCCAAATACGCATCCGACCATCATTGGCACCAAGGCAGAAGCGACTCTCATCGCTGAAGACGACACGTCTCCATTCGTCCCTCCATTCACGCCTGTCGCGACACCACTGGAGGCGGGCTGCACGATGTTGGGGCGTGAGCGGAAGACGGCCTAACGATGTACGGGACCGTAGCCCAGCTTCATGGAGACGGTTGCGAATGGTCCTCGCCGATACCCCAGGAGCACTAGTGTCCCTAATTTGCTGGGAAGTGGCGGTGCGGTCCCCTACGGCACTGCGTAGGATCCTACGGTCTTGGCGTGCATCCATGCGTCGCTGCGGTCCGGTCCCAGGTCGACGGGCACGTGCACCTTCCGCCGACCACTGGCGACAACATCGATGTACTGTGGAGACGTCACGCCCCACGTGTTGAGCAATTCGGCGGTACGTCCACCCGGCCTTCCGCATGCCAACTATACGCCCTCGCTCAAAGTCCGTCAACTGCACATACAGTTCACGTCCACGCTGTGTTAAAGACTGCGATGGAGCTCCGTATGCCACGGCAAACTGGCTGACACTGACGGCGGCGGTGCACAAATGCTGCGCAGCTAGCGCCATTCGACGGCCAACACCGCTGTTCCTGGTGTGTCCGCTGTGCCGTGCGTGTGATCATTGCTTGTACAGCCCTCTCGCAGTGTCCGGAGGTCCGGAGCAAGTATGGTGGGTCTGACACACCGGTCCAATGTGTTCTTTTTTCCATTTCCAGGAGTGTAGGTAAAATAAACTTCCTTCACAATTGGTTGTTAATTTCATATATGTCAAAAGTGTTTTGGGAGAATCACATGTTTGGTACGAATTTTATTGATTATTAATTCTCAACGTAGCAGTCGTAATAGGTTCATCTACTACAAATTATCCCTCTGACTTAAGCTCTAAATATTTTTCCACCAGTTTCATCTTTTCAGTGTTTCGATGTGTGCCTCAATAACAGTGCGTTGATACAATTCCTTAGACGTCAAAACGAATAATAGTTCTTGTCAAGCACTTTGCGTCATGTTCACACACACACACACACACACACACACACACACACACACACACACACACACACACACACAGGCAAACACACATACAGGATGTAACTGATATAAGTGCAGATATTTTTATATGTGCACACATCAGGGTGTTGGGTTTTTCTTTGCGGCCGGTCCGAGTGGCCGTGCGGTTCTAGGCGCTACAGTCTGAAGCCGAGCGACCGCTACGGTCGCAGGTTCGAATCCTGCCTTGGGCATGGATGTGAGTGATGTCCTTAGGTTAGTTACGTTTAAGTAGTTCTAAGTTCTAGGCGACAGATGACCTCAGAAGTTAAGTCGCATAGTGCTCAGAGCCATTTGAACCATTTTTTTTTTCTCTGCGTCGAGCAGTCTTCGCACAAATGTGTCACATAATTTACTGCCTAATGTTTTCTGCACCGTTGTAACTGCATCACGAAGTGGACTACACCTGTCAGTATAGATTCAGGAGAAAGTAAGCTTAATGGCTTACGCTTGACACATGTACTTGGAGTACTAACCAACTTAAAAGCACACTACAACTAATAGCTGTAATTATTTGTCTGCAAGTGAATTAGGTACTGATCTAATGTTGTTCAACACACTGTCCTCGGTCACCAAAAGAAATACCTGTACTTACACCCATTACATCCTGTATATATCAGGGTGTAGTTGCGAGATCAGGTAGGTTCAAACTGGCGTTCGTAGAAACCTTATTGTTTGAGTGCTGTTATCTAGCTGGAAACGCGAGAGCATTTCAGTGTGTACACCGAAAAAATGTACAACAGTGCAGTAGAGCCCTTTTTATAGTCACATCAAAACAAACGACATTTTGCTACTAGCAGCCACAGATGAAAATTATTAAATAATTTTCATTGATGTTAGTTATACGGCGACTGTATTAAAAAGAGGAGGGAGTAAATGTCTCATGTGACATTACGAGCCCCCGATACTAGATGAATATTTCTTGTACGCAAGTATTGCTTTGTGGAGAGCGAGCGCGCTACATGGTGCACGATTCGCGGAAGCGCGTGGCGCGCCAGCGCGAGATTTGCAATGGTTGGTGGGATGGTTTCCGCCGCCCAGCGGCCACGTGGCCCGCAGCTTGGGGTATTGTTTGTTTTTTCGAGCATTACGCGAAAACTATGTAACTTACGGTGAAGAGCGATGCGGCAGTGGATTGTGGTCTGCAATGTGCACCTTCTGGAAGATCGATCTTTATTTCAAGTCACGAGATGCAAAAGTTATATTAACCTCAAAATCGGCTAATATCACGAATACTGAAAGATTAATAAAAATAGTAAATAACAACTTAGAGGGATGAGCGAGCACTCGTTAAAAACATTTTGTCATAGCGGATCGAGCGCCGTAATCATATGATAAGATTCATAAATAATTATGCCCGTAAAAAGCAATAAACAAGGGTTTGAGGGAAAACTGTTTATAAAATTCAATAGAAAATTCATGACGTAAAGAACGGCACTATATAATATTTTGGGTGACATCACACGTATTTTAAACTAGTTAAGTTATACTTTACACTTAACTTGCAATAGTTTTCATTATTTGCAAATTATTATTAACATTTATCGCCCATAATTAATTAATAATTATAGATATGAAGATTTTGAGCCGCGTAATGAGTAGATAGCAATAGATTACGTCTAAAACGGTGCCATATGCAGTTCTATGTTAAAACTTTGCCGCACAGATGTCAACAAACAGATTTGTGCTAAGTGGCGAAACTTTGCAAAAACTAAAACTTGATTTACGGGAGATAGGATAATCCTAGTAATTAATGTAATATAGTACATGAGATGTACATTTTAGAGCGGTACCGATGGTGTACTTGTTTCTATCGAGGGATGTATGTATGAAAAATTTGTAACCTTAACTGGTGAGATAACTTGCATAACCAGGGGGTGGTCGTCCGAGCCTATATAAGTGAGGGGCCACCTTGGACAGAGGTCAGTCGTTGGTCAGTCGTTTTGGAGGGTGGATGGCGAACGAGCCTCACTTGAGGGTGGCCCATGTGTTCGTTTGAGAATTTTTTCTCGCTCCAATTTATTTCTACAAAGAGTATTGTTTAATAGTGCAAGTGTGCAAGCATATATTTGGTGAACTGGAAGTGCTACGATTATTTGTGTGAGTGCGAATTGCGAGGTATACATTGGCGTAAGTGAACATGTGGCGATCTGTGATTTCGCGCCAAAACTGCTAGAACATAGAGGACAGTGGAACTTGTGGTTCTGTTCGAACTGAGTGAGTAAGTTTCGTTTATAGCAGCCTACATTACTGCTATTGGAGGCTCGAAGTCAAATTATTATTAAAGTAAAAATGTAAACCGCCTCACCAGCGATAATGTCATTGTGTGAAAGAAATGGACAACGCCAATAAATAGTGATTGAACTGTGTCGTGAAAAAACTGATTTTGCTACAATAATCGCCTAATTTTTGTTCCCTAGCGTAAACTGTACTCATGAATATTAATTCAAGAACCACAACTACTGCGCGGGTGTGGAACAGTCTACTAATTCACCAAGTGTGGAAATTATCCCCTGAGACTTACGTGAGAGCCAAAAATTTGCAATAACATTTTTTAACCAATATTTGTGTATGCACATTCTTGTGAACTATACAACCGCACTTCTTTATTTACCGCCCCGTCACACTCAGGAATAAACAATGCCACAAAATCCATTACTAGCACTAGAATAGTGAAAATTAAAAACATCAGAGTTTCATGAAAGAGAGCAAGGTATAAGTTTATTTATTTTCCCCAAAGGTATATCTGAAAAGAATTTACTTCACAGCAACTTGAAAAGGGAACAGAAAATTAACAGTAAATGTACTTGCCAATTTAATTCTTACTTTCCAGGGACGAAATAAGTCCTAAGCCTAATATTGAACCTTTTCATTCGATAATCTGGACGCCAGCTACTATAGGAAAGGTATAAAATTTAAAAAGGGGTGAAGCAATTTTAACCAGTAGAATAATATTTTTATTGTTCTTCCAAAGTAAACTGTAATTAAAACAGCTGTTGTTGTTGTCTTAACTCTGAAGACTCGTTTGATGCAGTTCTCCATGTTGCTGTATGCTATGCAAGCCTATTTATCTCCAGATAACTTCTGCAGCCTCAATCCTTGTTAATATGCTTCATCTCTTGGTCTCCCTGTACGATTTTTAAGTACCACATTTCCCTCCAACACGACAACACGAAGTTGGTGATCCCTTGAAGTCTCAGAATGTGTCCTGTCAACCGAACTCTTGTTTTATCAACGTGCGCCACAGATATCTTGTCTCCATAATTCTATTCTGTACCTCCTCATTATTTACGTGATTTACCAATCTAATCTTAAGCCTTCTTTTGCAGCACCACATTTCAAAAGCTTCTATTCTCTTCTTGTCTAAACTATTCATTGGATATATTTCATTTCCTTAAGTGACTGCAGTCTATCCAAACACTTTCACAAGTGACTTCCTAACAGTTAAATCTGTTATTCGATGTTAATAAATTTCTCTTCTTCAGTAACGCTTTCCTCAGCACTGCTAGTCTACATTTTATATTCTGTCTATTTCGACAATCATCAATTAATGTACTGCACAAATGGAGAAACTCATCTACCACTTCCTAATATAATACCCTGAGCATCATCTGGTTTAATTCGATTACATTACACTACCCTTGTTTTTCTTTTGGTGATGTTTATCTTATATCCACCACTTAAGACAGTGTCCATTCTGTTCAACTGCTCTTCCAAGTCCTTTGCTGTCTCTGAAAGCATTACAATCTCAAGGGAAAACTTTAAAGTTTTTATTTCTTCTCCCTGAACTTTAAATCCCACAAAGAATTTTTCATTGGCTTTGTTGCTTGTTCAACGTACAGATTGAATAATATTAGGGTCAGGTTAGAACCCTGTCTCCCTGACTTCTCAACAACTGTTTCCCTTTAATGCTCCTCGACTCTTATAACATCAGTCTGGTTTCTGTACAAAACGTAAATAGCCTTTGCGTTTTACCCCTGTTACCTTCAGAATTTGAAAGAGAGTATTTCAGTCAACATTGTCAAAAGGTTTCTCTAAGCCTACAAATGCTTTCTTGTAAAATGAGCGTCAGTATTGCATTGCATGTGATCTTTCTGGAGATTGGCTTCTATCAGATTTCTCATTCTTCTGTAAAGAATTCGTATAAATATTTTGAAACCATGACTTGTTAAACTGGTAGTTCGGTCATTTTCATATCTCGCACCTGTCAGCAACTGCTTTCTTTGGAATTGGTATTACTACATTCTTCTTAAAGTCTGAGGGTATTTTGACAGTCTCATATATCTGGCACACCAGATGGAAGGGTTTGGCCATGGCTAGCTCCCCCAAGGCTATCAGTATGCCTGAAGGAATGTCGTCTACTGCACTGACTTAGGTCTTTAAGTGCTCTGTCAAATTCTTCTTGCAGGATGTCTCTCATCTCCTCTTATTCCATTCCTGTAATGTTATCTGCACGTTTATCTCCATTACAACGACCATCTGAATACTCCTTCCACCTTTTAGCTTCTCCGTCTTTGCTTAGGTATAGTTTTCAATCCGAGCACTTGATGTTCATACAACTGCTTCTCTTTCCTCCAAAGGCCTCTCTAATTTTGCTGTAGGCCGTAACTATCTTTCCCCCAGTGGTATGTGCTTCTAAATCTTTACTTGTCTTCTAACCAGTCTTGCTTAGCGATCGTCTCCAGTTTCCAGTGAAACAAGTATAATGATACAAAGACACTGGGAAGAATGGTCAACGGTGCACAACGTGGCAGAAGAAGCTGTAATGCTCTTCTCACCATTCTACGCAAGTATATCTTTTACAGCTCTCTAAGACTATAGTGACATGAACCAAAGTTCTTCGTCGCATAAACAGCTACTATGTTCTGCAATTACTTTAGCGAATTTAATAACCTGCACGAAGTGAGTAAACATTATTTACATCTTTAACGTAAGAGTAAGAAAGTTTACAAGGTTTTCTTTTATTTGGAGCGATAATATAAAGTTAAGAAAGAAGTGTATCGAAATTTCACTGTAAAGAGAACAAATGAATACGTAGTTGTAAATATACACTATTGAGCGAAAACATTACGTCCACCAGATTACTGGCGTTGACTCGACGAGTCATTTGTACTTTTGCGGAGGTATGTGGCACCAGATGTCTACGTGCAGCTCATGTACTCGTAACTCCTGTAAACTACTGGCCGGTCGTTCGTGGGCGCAGACCTGGCGCCCAATAGCGTCCCATATGTGTCCCAACTGATCAGATCAGGTGCTTTTGTGGCCAACATCTCAACGTGAGGCCACTATCATGCTTCTGTAACCACTGAAGAACGACACTGGCTTAGAGAGACGGACAGTTAACTGCTGGAAGATGTCATCGCCGTCGGGGAAGACATTAAGAATGAAGAGGCGATATAGTCCGCAATATCGTTCACTTACACAACAACTGTCATGGTGAATTCGATTACTACTACACGGCCAACAGAAGATCAGATTAATATCCGCCGTGGCATTAACCTGTATTCGCCTTGCATGTTACTAGAAGTGTTTCGCCTGGATCTCTATCTACATCTATACTTCGCAACTCATTTTACGTTGTGTGGCGGAGGGTCCTTTGTCGAGCACTCTTTCTTGTTCCAGTCGGGAAGAACTATTGCCAGTATGAGTCTGTGTGGGCTCTAATCTCTCCAATCTTATCTTCATGGTCTCTTCGGGATATATAAGTAGGTGGAAGCAAAATATTGTTGACTCTTCTGTTAACGTACGCTCTCGGAACTCTAACATTAAACCACACTGTGACGCAGGAAACCTCTCTACTAGCGTCTGCAACTGGAGTCCATCTCTGTGACTCTTTGGTGCTTACTAAATGAATTTCTAACAAAACGCGCCGTTCTTCTTTGGATCTTCTCTATTTCCTCTATCAGTCTCTTCTCGTACAGATCCTAGACTGACAAGCAATATTCGATTGTGGATCGAACGCGTGATTTGTTACCGAATTCCTTTGTTCACAGACTACATTTCGTGAGGATCCTTCCAGTGAATCTCATTCTGACGTCTACTTTACTGTTTATTTTATATTGTTCCATTTGAAATCGTTCCGTACGCTTATTCCTAGGTATTTTATGGAAATAACTCCTTCCAGTCATTGTTATGCAACTGAGTATTCATAAAGGGTCCTTCTGTCAATATACTCGCGATACGTAACATTTGTTCATGGTGAAGGTCAATTGACATTCTGTACACCAAGCGTCGATTCTCTGCAGAGCTTTCTGCTTTTCGCTACAATTTTCAGCCGTCACAACCTCTCTACATACTACAGCATCATCCGCGAAAAGCCGCATGGAACTTCCGACGTTACGTAGGTCATTATTTGTGTATACTACGTATTTTATCACTCTCCTAGAGCACTTCCGTAGCTACTTTTACCTCTGAAGACTTCTCTCCGCTCAGAATGGGTTGCTGTATTCTGTTTGCTAGAAAATCTTAAATCCAGTAACGCAGTTCGTCTTACATTCCACCTTTCATTTGGTGACAGTGGGGTATTGAATGGAGTTCTTTCCGGAAGGCAAGCAACATGGGATATACTGGGGCGCCTGTATCTACTGCTTTCTGGGTCTCCTTGACGAACAGAGCGAACTGGGTTTTAGACGATCGTTGTTTTCGGAACCAATATTGGTTCCACAGAGGAGTTTCTCGGCCTCCAGAAATATCACAATACGCGAGCATTCAATATGTTGCATAATTCTTCAAACGACATCAGAGTTACGGGCCTATAGTTCCGTACATCTGTTCGATGACTTTTACTGAAAACGGGAATAACTTGTCCTTTTTTTCCTAGTCACCAGGTTCACTTCGCTCCTACGGTACACTGCTGCCAGAAGAGGGGAGGCGGGCAAGATCTTTCCCATACAGTATTTAGAATCGTACTAGTATCGCGTTAGCTCCAGTGGCCTTCGCTCTGTTGAGCAATGTTATTTTGCTATGCCACAGTTCCTTATATCGGGACGATTTAAAACAGGCACTACAGTGAGATCTTCTCCTGTGAAACAGATTTGGAAAAAGACATTTAGCAGTTCGGCCGATCCTGTGTTCTCCGTTTCAAATAAAATGGTTAAAATGGCTCTGAGCACTATGGGACTTAACATCTGAGGTCATCAGTCCCCTAAAACTTAGAACTACTTAAACCTAACTAACCCAAGGACATCACACACATCCATGCCCGATGCAGGATTCGAACTTGCGACCGCAGCGGTCGCGCCGTTTCTGACTGAAGCGCCTAGAACCGCTCGGCCACCACAGCCGGCTGTTCTCCTTTTCGATGTCATTATGACCACAGAGTGTCTGGACAGATGGTTGTAGTCCACTTACTGATTTAACGTAACACTGATTCGCCCGTATCTGAAACAACTAGTGATACGAGGCCGTTGGGATCCAGCACGGCGTTCCGTATTACCCTCCTGAACCCATCGATTCCATATTCTGCTAACAGTCATTGGATCTTGACCAACGCGAGCAGCAATGTCGCAATACGATAAACCGCAACCGCGATAGGCTACAATCCGACCTTTATCAAAGTCGGAAACGTGATGGTACGCATTTCTCCTCCTTACACGAGGCATCACAACAACGTTTCACCAGGTAACGCCGGTCAACTGCTGTTTGTGTATGAGAAATCGGTTGGAAACTATTCTCATGTCAGCACGTTTTAGGTGTCGCCACCGGCGCCAACTTCGTGTGAATGTTCTGAAAAGCTAATCATTTCCATATCACAGAATCTTCTTCCTGTCGGTTAAATTTCGTGTCTGTAGCACGTCATCTTCGCGGTGTAGCAATTTTAATGGCCAGTAGTGTAATATTTCACAACTCGGTGATAACGTAACAGGATAAGGTGAGCTCCTCATTGAGCTACTGATTGGAGCGGCTCACTACTGGATAACTGTCAAGGACGCCTCGCCCATATGCGTCGAAATTCGGATGGATCCTTTGCGGAAGCCTTTCAAGCGCTTCCCTAAATCATGCCTTCGTTAACATCGTCAAACTGAAGTTGAGGCATTCGAAAACGCTTTCCGAATTTTTTGGCATTTAGAGACAATAGGAATAAGCGACTATCAGGACTGACAAATTTCACGCTTCCTATTCTACCGAAGAGTAGACTACCTCCCACGACAACCGAGAGGTGTTATTCCACATAACCACTGAAGTCACCAGAGATACGGTGATGCTGGATGTGAGCCTGTGGAGTGGGGCACAGGGTAGCCCACAGCTGCGAGAGATGGTGCAGCATCTGTTGTCATTTTATTTTGCACTGCTTCAGGCAGGCGTACGTTGTCCCGCTCACGTCAGGTTCTGCCCACTCTGCGGTTTTGGTCGCTCTGCTTTTAAGAGGACGTACCCGCGTCGCCCGTGGCCCATTTGCGACAGCAACGACGAGGCACGCTATCCCAGCAACGAACTCTCCGGTGATGGCTTAGCGCCGGCCTCCAGTGACAAATGGTGCTTCTGCCAAACCGATTCGCTCCCAGCGACAGCGGAATGCGGATGCTGTTGGGAGGGAGTCCTCTGCAGGAGCTGGGACGCGACCTCCCTGCCTCCAAGCAGAAGTCGACCGTGTTGCTGGAAGGCATGGTCTGACCCGCCGCTGGCTGGCTCCAATTCCCTCGCCAACTTAGACGGTCTCACTGCGTGCTGTGGTCCTCCCTCGGAAGCTTCATGAAGGCGCCCGTGTAGCACAACGCCGTCGTCCAAAGTTGAAGTGTTCATAATATCGTATACTATTTCGTGTTACTTCAGGCATTTTGTCTCACCCATCTGCACACGAAACTTAAAGTTACACTGTTATTTAAGCACTGAGCACCGGTAATTCTGTATTTCCCTTCTCCTCTTACGCCCTTGGTATCGAGTCCACTGGGATTTGTACCATGCTTCATTCTGTTTGCTAGCCTTTCACTTTACAAGAATGAAAGCAACGCAACACAGGACCAGGGCTACTATAGCGCTCGGTACGGTGTGGCTTAGAAGAACTGTTACTCGCTGCTGTCCTTCTATGAAACACGCGACGTGCTGCATCATCCGCTCGGCTGAGAAGCGCCCACATTGCCCGGCGACGAATGATCCACAGGCAGTATTAGGCACGGCTCCGAAGTCCGATTCAGAACTGTTATATTTCGTTTGGGCAAAAATCCTAACGTTGACTCCGGCCAGTGCCGTTGTGGTTGTGAGATGTCCAATTGTCTGACCCCTGAAATTATTGCATCACATATCCTTTCGGATCGATGTGTATCACCCTGGAAGGACACAGAGTTACCCTTCCTCCATGGAAATTTTGAAATCCTTCCCTTGAAATTTCAGCGTACCTGCCTCTATCTTCCGAAATTAGCAACATCCCTTCAGTCCTCATTTCCACGAACTTCGTCAACCACCCCACCCCCTCTCCCTCCACCCTATTACTTTACTGGATACGACGGGTTGATGGTATAACACTAGAATTTCCCGTTACTGGAAATCTAACCAGAATGTATACTCATGCTTGGTCAGCCTTTACTTCCACCGATGCCACGTGGTAGCAAAATAGAAGGTTCTGCTTGCTGGATTACATTACCAAACTCAACCCTGGCGGCAGTCCTCTCTGCGCTTTACGTAATCCCAGCAAGTACCAACCCATAAATAACAAATTAGTACTCATCGGCCCGCCGAAAGCGTGAGGAAAACTTCCTGCATCCTCGTCACTGCTCTCTGCACGCCCAACACGCTGTCAGCTGCTCCTTTAAAAAGTCTCGCCAACATAATACTGGTATCCAGCAGTTTCAAGAGTCCCTGTAACGCTTCTAGATTTTAGTTAACAATGTCTTCCGATTTATGTATTTATTTATTTACACGGCAAGTTCTGCAGGGTCAAATTCAGGAGCGAATCTCAAATGGTTCAAATGGCTCTGAGCACTGTGGAACTTAACATCTATGGCCATCAGTCCCCTAGAACTTAGAACTACTTAAACCTAACTACCCTAAGGACTTCAAACAACACCCAGTCATCACGAGGCAGAGAAAATACCTGACCCCACCGGGAATCGAACCCGGGCACGGGAAGCGAGAACGCTACCACACGACCACGAGCTGCGAACGAGCAGATCTCAAAGATAATGAAAAGTGGCAGTACATGAGGTTATGACATAAAACTACTAACAAATAAAAATAAAATGTTTATGGAGCCAAGAAAGCCATAAGTTTAAGTAAACGCAGTCAACAATATAACATAAGAATCAGCTTAAATTTTCAAGGAACTCCTCAACAGAATGGAAGGAGTACCTCATGAGGAAACTCTTCAGTTTCGACTTGAAAGCGCGTGCGTTACATTTTTGAATTCTTGTGGTAGCTTATTGAAAGTGGATGCAGCAGTATACTGCACACCTTTCTGCACAAGAGTTAAGAAACGCGAATCCAAACGCTGGTTGGATTTCCGCCAAGTATTAACTGAGTGAACGCTCCTTATTCTTGGAAATAAGCTGATATTTTTAACAAGGAACGACAGTAAAGAATGTACATATTTAGAGACCAATGTCAAAATACCCAGGCTAGTGAACAGGGGTCGACAAGAGGTTCGCGAACTTACACCATTTATTGCCTGAACCGTCCCTTTCTGAGCCAAAAATGACCTTTTAGAATGGGAAGAGTTATCCCAAAATGTAATACTTTACGACATAAGCGAATGAAAATAAGCAAAGTACATTAATTTCCGTGTTGAACGATTAGTTACTTCAGATACCGTTCGAATAGTACAAATAGCAGCATTACGTCTGTGAACAAGATCCCGAACGTGGTCTTTCCACGACAGTTCATCATGTATCTGAATATCTTGAAATATGAACTGTTCGGTTTCACTAATCATATGGCAGTTCTGTGAAATTAAATCGTCAGGTTTTGTTCAATTGTCTGTAAGAAATTGTAAAAATTGAGTCTAACTGTAATTTAACGTTATTTTATTTTTTACAAGCCATGAACTTATGAACTGCACTACTTGAAACCGAGACAATGTTGCACACAACATCCTTCATTACCAAGCTTCTGTCATCAGCCAACAGAAATATTTTTGAGCTACCCATAACACTAGAGTGCATATTATTTATATTGATAAGAAATAGGAGTGGCCCCAACACTGATCCCTGGGGCACCCCCCATTTGATCGTACCCCACTCAGACCCCACGTCACAGCCATTCTCAATACTTTAAATAATGACCTTTTCCTTTCTGTTGTTAAAGTAAGACTTGAATCAGTTGTGAGTTTCTCCTCACACTCCGTAATGGTCCAACGTCTGGAGTAATATTTTGTTATCAACACAATCAAACGCCTTAGTTAAATCGAAAGATATGCCAACTTTCAAAACCTTTTGTTTAGCCCATTCAGTAACTCATAGAGAAAAGGGAATATAGCATTTTCAGTAGTGAAAAGACTTCTAAAGCCGAACTCTACATTTCATAGCACGTTATGTGATATAAAATGATCATTTATCCTTACATACATAGTCTTTTCAATAACTTTAGCAAACACTGATGCCATAGAAATAGATCTAAGACTGTCTACGTTATCCCTTTCTCCACTTTTATAAAGCGGCTTAACTACTGAGTAATTTAATCGTTCAGGAAACTGCCCATTCGTAAAGGAAAAATTACAAATACGGTTAAGTACAGAACTAACACGTCTGGCACTCCATCATAACCAAGAGGGTCCTTAGTCTTCAGTTACTTAATTATTGACTCAATCTCCCTCTTGCCTATAT
Source organism: Schistocerca gregaria (assembly GCF_023897955.1). Lineage (NCBI taxonomy): Eukaryota > Metazoa > Arthropoda > Insecta > Orthoptera > Acrididae > Schistocerca > Schistocerca gregaria. Next base: position 604,928,749 of record NC_064920.1, read on the forward strand.
CACAGAGGAGTTTTTCAGATATCAATCTCGGAAACGCATTTACCAAAAGGATTACTTGATTCCCTGTAGAAACTAAATTTTTATTTAATTCACCAGGAAAGCTCAGAAAAAGATTGTTAAATACGGTAAATATACCTGGTTTATCAGAAACTGAAATATTTTTACTACGAAATGCCTTTATATAATCAATCGTGAGCTGCTGACCAGACATATCCTTCACAACTGACCATATGGTTTTAATTTTATCGTGTGAATTAGCTATTCCATTTGCGTACCACGTACCTTTGCATTCCTAATAACATTTTAAGCACCTCACAGTACTGTTTGTAGTGGGCTACTGTAACTTTATTTTGATATAATTTCCGCTTTATTCTATAATGATATCCTTATCCCACTTGTCAGCCACCCAGGCTGCCTTTTACTGTAGGTACCCCGTTTAGAACGTTCTGATGCAAAGTAACTCTTAAAGAGCATGATGAAAGCATTATATTTGTCACCTATGTTATCGGCACTATTAACATCCTGCCACTCTTGTTCCTTGACGAGGTTTGAAACTCTCTATTGCCGTTGGATTAGCTTTCCTACATAGTTCGTAATTATATGTGACATTTGTTTGCGTACAAAAGCCTTTTACTGTTAAAAATTGTGCATCATAGTCTGGAACGCCATTCATCCTTTACTAAAAGAATGCTCATCTAGTAATGAAGAGTGAATAAAAATGTTGTCTGTGGCAGTGCTACTGTTCCCCCACACACCAGTCGGAAAAAATACAATCCACATCAGATCGTATGAATTTAGGAGATCTACCAACATTCTTTTCTTTGCACAATCATATACAAAATTAATATTGAAGTCACCACATACAACTAATTTCTGTCACTTCCTTTAAAGTGAATCGTGAACCCTCTCTAGCTTGAGCAGAATTAAAGTCAGAGTTTGGGGACCTATAGACAACAAGTAGATGTTTAGTTTGACTACATTCATCTGCTCCTGCACAACACTCAAACCTCTGTTCAGTGCAGAGCCGAGATATGTCTATGGATTCGAATGAAATACTGGTTTTTTACGTACATCACTACTCCGCAAGAAACTCCTTGAAAATCAACCATCTAATCTGTATCCTCATAAAGGAAGCCTATGATTTATCAAATTATTTAACTGGTGCTCTGATATACCAGTAATTTCAGATTCAACATCTGTAAGCAGTTCCCTAACTTTATCTCTAATATCTTTTATATTTTGATGAAATATGCTAATTCCTTCTCTACTTGGAAACATGATGTCCTCTGAAGGTGATTCCTTAGTTAGAGGGACTCCCTCTAAGCAGTTATATCTATCAGCTGACTTCAGTCTAAAAAAGGTACAGCTCTAACATCAATGACTACAGCAATTTTTCCGATGTTTTAGCATACTCCTCCACCTTCTACGCCAACGAATGAAGTGCTCGAGGCGTTGTTCAGGACTTCCCCTTCCAAATGCTATATCTGTGTCGTGTGCCGCGCCTATGTTGGTATGCTCTCCTCTACCAGTTAGGGTTGTAAGTAGGCTGTTTAGGTTTTTTTATTGCTACCCCGCCGCCACGTAGTGCTCTGTATGAAAATCACTGGCTGTGCCATGTGCAGTCTGTGGCTGGTTTGCATTGTTGTCTGCCATTGTTGTCTTGGGCAGCGGCAGCTGGATGCTAACAGCGGGTAGCGTTGCGCAGTTGGAGGTGAGCCGCCAGCAGTGATGGACGTAACACCTGAGGATATAATTACATTAATCCTCAGGGGGTTACATGCTTACGTTGTGTACCATGTGTCTGGCAACCACAAGGAGCCCTAGCTAATATGGTATTTGCTTACAGAACTTTACAAATCGGTACCATATTTCTCTAACACATTAATTTCACAGCTATCTGATCATTTAACTGGGAGAGACAAACATTTATTTTACTACATCAGTGACAGATGTTTACGTAATTACACGGTTGGATAACTTCACGCTTATGAAATTGTATTTTGTCTGTACTTTGTGAAATGTTCATATTTTTTCGGAACCATTGTGATACTATGAGAGCTTTGAATGATGTATTTGGTGTGGGATCATGATTTTTAAAGTACATTTGAGGTAGATGACACTTTTGACATGAGCAGAGAAATTTTTTTAGGTTTTGAAATTATTGCAGAAAGCTATGACGTTTTTGAGATTTGACTGAGGTGTTATGATGTTATTGTTACGACGACAATGTGAATTATGCTGCTGAGGTACGTTTAACCTGATGCTATATGAGTTATTTGGTTATGCTATGTATCTGTTATGACGAAATATTGAAGAAGTGTCGAGGAATATGTATATGTGTAATAAGGTAAGGAATAATGAGTAGTGGTTAGGGACTCTGGTTTGTGAAAAAGGTTGTTGGAAATCAAGAATCGTACTTTAAGAGTTACGAAATGTATGTAAATGCGTGAATGTATTACAATGCTGTCGAAAAATTTTTGGACACTTATATTTATAGGATTTTATTTTCTACACATTTGTAACGCAAATTCTCAACCTGTGAAAATATTTTCATATGAGACTGTCACTGTAGCGGAAACTGCTGTCGTAAATATTTCGGTAAGAAAGTTAAGTGACCACCTTCACATAATGCGTCGTGGGCACCCAGCTGCACGACAGACGCCTGGAAAAAAAGCCATTAATGTGTGCCTTTCTGAGGCACAGATGGAGAAGAAAAAAAAAGGGAGGCTGTTATCTTCGCTATTGACATTCCTTTATAGAAAACATCGTAAATACGACACCCTCAAACTTGAAAACATGATTCCACTGTAGAGTTCTTAATTCATGATATTTACTGAAATGAAATGATGAGAAACATTTCATGTCTATTGTCTTGCTAGTTGTAAGATTGTTTACTGCATTATGAAATGCCTTATGGCTAGCGAATGACGTTTCACGCCTTTCTTTGACTATTTTGTTTAATATCTAGTTTCTAGCTGCACTGCAGCATTGGTTAAAATAAAATTTAATAGATGTACTAATAAAGTTATTTTATGTTTACAGATCCAGTCAATAATAAATTTATGATCTACTTCCAACAAAACAAGGGCACATAAATAGACATTTCCCTTCACAGGAATTGCATAAATAATTTTTTACGATTTGGTAACTTATCTGCTAGCGTAAGTTCTCGTGATGCATCACCCTAGTGTTAAGATTTGACGTCGGTATTAAACATTGTCATTTTTACTGTAACATTTTTTCTGCTTTAGCTACATCATGTTTAGATATAAGTTATTGCATTTGCTGCTGCTGTTTGCCAGGCATAGTGCTACTAAATTTCACTTTGCATTACTCTGTTAAGCCAGTTTTACTACTGATTTATTTTTCTTGTTTCTTGCTCAATGCCTTATATTAGTTGTAATATTGCTGTTTGCTTGGCCAATTTGAATTTTTGTCATTGCTGTTTGTGTTAATTATTTTGTGCTGCTGCATTGCGTCGTCCCTTAGTTTAGCATCTGAGCCCAGTAGGTTTAAGTTAGCTTAAGAGGGGGTAGACTATATAAGAAACTAACTATGATGAATTGGAAGAAAAGCATTAAGAAGCTATAAGAAAATGGTTTGGCCAAAAAAGTAGTGTACAGTGCAGAAAAACTATCTTTGAAAGAGGATGTAAACAGAATACAGAAAGCATGCTCGGATAGGTGGTTTTTTTTTTTTTTTTTTTTTTTTTTTTTTTTTTTTTTTTTTTTTTTTTTTTTTTGACTGGAGCAAATGTTGAAATAAGAGGGACGATCTATGGAATGAAGTATTGCGTTAGACTGCAGTACGAAATGTTACCCTGAAAACAAACCCTGTCCTTTCCTTTTTTGTTATCCCACTATGTGTTTGTGTATCCTTGTGTGTTTATTTTCTTCCTGTCTCTGTGTACTGTTTCATAGAATTTTTTTTCTTCTAATACTAAGCTACATTCACTATGATGAGGAATACTGTTATCCTCAAATATAATTTGCATTAATAACATGTTATTTACTTTGTAAAGATGTTTACACATTATTTGTTCTGTTTTGTTCTAATGCTCATGTGTGAAGTTGATGTTTCAAAAGTTATTCTGATATTTTATATATGTACTTATGTCATAATTTTTGTAACACTGATGTATTTGTTATTTTGATTCTTTTGTAAAGCCCCTATTACTACAAATGTTGTCTTTACTGTTATGTTCTTTAATTGTGTATTTTGTACCTTTGTTATTGTATTCTTATGTTATAAAATTGTAATTGACACCATTTGATAAAATTAAGTAATTTTTAAGTTACATTTCACTGCACACGTTTCTGTTGGTCATAGTATATGGACAATGTGTGAGAAGTAGGGACTGATAGTGTTTGCACGTGTGTTAATATTTCAGCAAGGGACTGGATAACAGCATTGCTCGTTCTAAGGACATTTCAAACAAATTCTTTGTGAGTGGATAAGTGGTGGTTCATGGACTTGCTATATTGTCCACAAGATTTTTCGATGGTGATTGTGCACCTGCACAGTCGCTAACAGTTGGCTGCTAGCCATCTCTACAAGGACTAGAGTGGGTCTACACCTTTGATAACTCACCGATACCATTATTTCTACAAGGACTGCAGTGGGTCTGCACCTCTGGTGGCCCACCAATACCGTAATCTCTACCAGGACTACAATGGGTCTACTTTGTGTTGACCTACCTACCAATATTCTTCAAAACTTTGACTGACTCTGCTGTGGGTTTGCTCTGTTGTGGCCCATTACCTGTCTGCATGTCAAGAGTCAGCACTGTCTTTCTGTTGGAAGGACAACACTACTTCAAGACTGCATGGAAATCCACTACTTCCGTGTGCATTTTCTTTTACTACTCAGACTTTGAGAAAAACACTGCAATTTTACTTTGATGAATGATCAGGACTGTCTTTATGGACTGTGAGAAAATTTTAGCTTTTGACCAACATGGTGTCGATAAGTGTGTGCATTTCATTTCTTTGTTATTGTAATTATGTTAAAAAATTTCAATTCTGTATTGGCCACTGCCCAAAACAATTTGTAAATTTTTTGTGGGGAGCATGGGAGCTATGTAAGTAGGCTGTTTAGGTTTTTTTTATTGGTAACGCCGCCGACACGTAGCGCTCTGTATGAAAATCACTGGCTGTGGCGTGTGCAGTCTGTGGCTGATTTGCATTGTTGTCTGCCATTGTAGACTTGGGCAGCGGCTGCTGGATGCTAACAGCGCGTAGCGTTGCACAGTTGGAGGAGAGCCGCCAGCAGTGGTGGACGTGGGGAGAGAGATGGCGGAGTTTTGAAATTTGTAAGAATGGATGTCATGAACTGATGTATATATTATGACTATTAAGGTAAATACATTTTTTGTTCTCTATTAAAATCTTTCATTTGCTAACTATGGCTATCAGTAGTTACTGCCTTCCGTAGTTTGAATCTTTTATTTAGCTGGCAATAGTGGCGCTCGCTGTATTGCAGTAGTTCGAGTAACCGAGATTTTTGTGATTTGTGATTTGTGAAAGGTATAGGTTAATGTTAGTCAGGGCCATTCTTTTGTAGGGATTATTGAAAGTCAGATTGCGTTGCGCTAAAAAAAATATTGTTTGTCAGTTTAAGCACAGTCTTGTATAATTTTTCTAAGGGGACGTTTCACGGTCAATCTGTAAAACTACCGACATTTCGATCACTGTTGTATGTGACCTTCTTCAGGGTGTTATACTGACTGAGACAATGGCCGCGGAAGCCTACGTTTTGTAATTTATTTACGATTTATACCGTGTTGCGCACCTATCTGCCGACTCGCATACGTTCCCGTAGCAGTCCATACGCCTGATGCAATTTATCAGATTCCCTGCTATTTCCCCAAAAATACCTTTGCTTTCTGCACCCCGTCTCCTTGAGTCTCCCCACGTCATTCCGCATCTGCTGCGCGATCAACACTTACCTTAACCGCATCCTCCTGCGGCGAGTGCAGTACTACTGCCTCCAAGCTCTGGACCTGCAAGGCGCCCACCCCGACGAGGATGACGATATGCACCACCGCCAATATCCCCATTTTCGGTAACCTTAGCACGGTGATCCCTTCTCAAAGGACTGGCGCCCCTAGCAGGCTCTATCATACACATAAAATCAAACAACATAACTAAATTACAACAAAATGAAACGGTCACTCGCTGCTAAATAATAATAGAAATTTCACATAGTTGCTACTACTTCCTAGATCGTAACACATATGGCACCTTTTGCTCTGGCCCGATCACATCTTTCTGTTTCCTCCTTCTCCCTCGCTTTTCCTTCTTCCCTTTTTTTCCTCTGCGAAATATCCAGAATTACATCTCGACAACCCTTAAGGCCGCAGACACCAAGTATCAGCTATTTTCGTTCTGGAGGGTAACTGAAGTCTAACGTTGACAGGCGAGGTGATTTCTACAACCAGTTATGGCCCTTGGTACCTGATGATGAATTTATTCGTCTTCCTTTTCAGCGTGTATGGACTGGACAGCATCACCCATTGCCCCCTTTGTACTGCGACAGTCTCAGTGCCTCCTCCTGCTTTTGCAAAGCTCTTATATTTTCGTTTCGCACGGGTTTCCATATCTCCAGAACCGTTTTCGGGAACTCGCGCACTGATTCCTCACTTCTTCTCTTTCCTACCCTCATCAGGTCAAATGGAGACGGCCTTTTCCTACCATATGCTATCTTATATGGAGACAACCCGATATTCATCTGGACTTCCGAGTTGCAAGCACAGACGACATCCCCCAGATATTTGTCCCGGTCTTGATGATGTGAGTTTGCATAGCAACCCAGCGTCTTACCGCTCTTTCTGTGCTCACTTTGTCTTCCCATTTGTCTTTGCACGCTCGCCCTCAACTACTTCACGTCTAGCAACTGACAAAGTTCCTTCGGTATATGAGACATAAAATTGGTGCTCTGCTCGGTAATTGTCGTTTAGGATACACCATACTTCAGAATCCAGTTGTTCACCAACTTCTGTGCGACCATAGTGGCCTGCTGATTTGGCATGGCTATCATTTCTACGTACAACGGAAAATCGTCTGTTATCGTCATAACGAATCTATCTTACCGTCATAACGAATCTATTCCCCGCTGGTTATCGACTGAACCGTCTCATGGCGTCAAGCCCCGAAACAGAAAATGAGTTTGACGCTTGTGGCAATCTCTGCACTTGTATCAGCTCAAACCAACCCTTTGAGTACACTGTATACAACTTCTCACATACTGATCTTAACACTTCTCCTTCCCTTCCACCAGTAACTCTCTGCCTTTCTCCTTCAGATTTATTGGCACCACTACTAGTGGTCCAAACCACATTTTTTCTGCACAGAAAACCGTCATACGTGCTTAACTGTGGCTGTGTCTGGTACTGCTTACAGTCATAGGCAGTGTCCTGTATTTTGTTTCATACCACAGTATCGTGACCCGGACTTTGACCATTGCCACGCTTGTGCTTAGTGCACTCGCATTAAAGGCATTTTCCCTGACTAGTGTACTCTCTAAGCCTTGAAGACCACCTTGCGAGTCTATTAGATGGATCTTTTAGTCCCAGTAACCACTTCAACGTGGCGAGGTCTGTTATCACACGAAAGTTTTTACCACAGAAATAAAACTTCAAATATGTAACTCCATAAACCACACTAAGCATTTACCTTTTTGTAGTCGAGTAATTCGTTTCGGTTGCATTCAATTGTCATGACACATGGGCCACAGGATGCTCCTGCCCATCAGTTTCCTGGCTAAGAACATCCCAGTGCATTTGTCGCATGCAAGAATTAACTCTTTCTGAAAACCTGGGAAAACAAGAACTGGACTCGATGCACTTCCCTCAATTTCTCTTATGCTTTCTGACACTCCTCCGTTCACTGAAATTTCAAATGTTTGTGTAACAATCGTGTCAACAGCTAATATGTCGGCAAATCCTTTCGAAAATTTTCCATAGAAATTCGAGACCCTAGGAAAGATTATGTCTTTAATTGTTTTCGGTTTTGGGAAATCCAGCACTGACTGTACCAATCTCAGATCTGTCTGCACCAACAATGGCCCAAATACATCGCACCGTATACAACTCCTCAAACACTGACCTTGTCACTCCTCTTCTCTTCCACCGGCACCTTTCCACCACTCTATTGTCGACTTACATCAACCATGCAAGTGAAAAATGACACTTTGTAATCTTACGCCTGTATCTTAATTTTCATTTATGTGTTCACAGATCAACGAATATTTACACATCGAAAGGTTTGCTATTGATATTTAGGTGCGGGGTGCGTTGTGTCCCACGATTATCATTTCGTCGTTCAGCAGTCCAATTAATAAGCCCAATAATTTATTTTAAACATTTAGAAATTGACTAATGTAAAAAATATAGCAACGGAATACGCAAGAGAAAGATCGATGACACTGCACAAAACACACGCTATGATTGCAGGTCACACGTTGTTTTTTGAACTTGCCATAGCATGCCTTTAATAGCATTTTCTCCTAGATCATGATGTATCAGTTGTAACGTCAATAACTGGATACATTTTTTTCTTAAACTGGATGAACTGGAATACGAATGAAATAGGGATTTCTTCTAGATTTGTAATTATTTTCATTCCTTCAAAGCAAGATGAACACGAAATTCACGCACTATCAGTATCTGACTCCACAGTGAGTGGAAGTCCAGTAACAGTCAGTCAGTACGGTCTCTGTACAGCTGTCTATTGTCAGACATGAGGCCTTATTAAGATAAGGGCTATGAATTTGAACATATCTTCAAAAATCACACTTCATATACATACACGTGCAATTAGTTCAAGCTACCCCGTATCACACCAACCTATGCAAAAAATGTGGTCAGCATTTTCAGCAAAGTTCTTTAGCTCTCATATCGTTTACCTCTCCTCAGTGACAACGTTTTATCTCAAACCAAGTGGCAACACAAATGTACACTTTCAGTCTTATTCACATCAGTATATAATGCAATACAGTCTCTAAGAATGTACCTGTAGTCTAAGGGTAGCGTCTTTGATCCCTAATCAAAACGTTGTCGGTCCTGTGTTCGAAACGGGCCACCACTTAAATTGGTTCCTGGGTACCCGCTTAAACTGACATTGGCGGAGGAAGACTTCCGACATAAGAAGTCACCCTCCCTCTGCCAAGTTTCCCATCCTTGGGATGGGAAACTACTCCTAAAGGCTGAAGAATCTGTGATGATCAACGGCATGAGGATGCTGAGAGCAATGGAAAGCACTGCATTAAAGACACATAACGTGTATCCCACAAGACATGTGGCCTGTTATTGAGAAAGTGTCATGATGATCTCTCCATTGGCACAAGATTAGTTACCCATTGGGATCCCCAGAAGGGGATTGTCAAGGGCAGAGATGATCAAGAGAAAAAGATTGAATAACTAACGAAATGTTAACGTGGCGTGGAAGCTACAAAATCTGAAAAGGGAAATGCAGCCTAGATGTAGTAGGGTTCAGTGAAATGAAAGGGAAAGAAGAAAAGGATTTCTGGTCAGACGAGTATAAGGTAATATCAGCAGCAGCAGAAAATTGTATAACAGGAGCAGGATTCGTTATGAATAGGAAGGTGGGGCAGAAGGTAAGATGGGGTTATTCTTATCATAATCGATAGTAAACCAACACTGACAACGATAGTTAAGGTAGACATACCGACATCGCAAGCTGAAGAAGAAGAGATAGAGAAAGTATATGACGATATTGAAAGGGTAATACAATACTCAAAGGGAAATGAAAGTCTAACAGTCATGGGAGACTGAAATGCAGTTGCAGGGGAAGAAGTAAAATAAACGTTGTAGGAGAATGTGGGAGAATATGGGATTGGGACAAGGAATGAGAAAGGAGAAAGACTGAGTTATGTAATAAATTTCAGTTACTGATAGCGAATAGAGAAGGAGGTATGCACGGGAAACGTCGGATGATACGGGAAGATTTCAGTTAGATTACATCTCGGTCAGACACAGATTCGAAAATCAGGTCCTGGATTGTCAGACGTACCCAAGAGCAGATACAGATTACAATGTAGTAGTGATGAAGAGTAGGCTCAAGCTTAAGAATTTAGTCAGGAAGAACCAATGCGCAAAGTAGTGGGATACAGAAGGACTAAGGAATGACGAGATACGTTTGCAGTTCTCTAAGGCTAGAGACTCAGCAATAGGAAATAGCTCAGTAGTCAGTACAGTTGAAGAGGAACGGACGTCTCTAAAAAGGGCAATCACAGAAATTGGAAAGAAAAACGTAGGTACAAAGAAGCTGCTGCTGCGAAGAAACCATGGGTAACAGAAGAAATGCTTCAGTTGATCGATGAATGAAGGAAGTACAAAAATGTTCAGGGAAATCTGGAATACATAAATACAGGTAGTGGTCCCATAGTAATAAAATGTTTCTAAAACATGGACTGAACAAACTTACGACGGCGCAAAGTAGATCGTGGGACCATATGGTCACACACACACACACACACACACACACACACACACACACACCCGCGCGAGCGCGCGCGCGCGCGTAATAAAGAAACCCAACAAAATCCACTAAAAGATTTACTCCATAAACTATTAACCACTGGCGGTAGTACACAACATTGATATTTCGACATGTTAAGCAGCTCCCAAGCAAAAGTACAAGATACAAAGAGAAATTTTAATTTCTTGGCTTAATCAACCAAAATTATATCATTTTAGCAACAGCATGACGTGTTACATAAACTGGAACATTCCGACACAACCTTTCAATACGAATATGACCGTGAACTGATATTTCACATAACACAAGGCCTCATTTTTAAGTCCACTATTTTTGCAATCAAACTAATGTTAATTGAAACTTCACTGAAAGCATTCACATCTATATTCACACACACTGTGAGTATTTTTTACCACAAAATGTTACATTCTTACATCTTTTATTACAAATCCACGAGCAGCTCACTTCGATTCCGTCTGTCCCATCCTCACATCAGCCACCGTCTGACTAACATGGTCGCCCTTGCTCCTGAACCACCTACCTAGGCAAACCAAATTGCGGAGCTGTTCATTGTGCAGTGACCAGCCTGACAGTCCCTGCTCTTTTAAGTTTACTATCATTGGTCCCTGTTTCCCTTTGCTTAAATTTGCTTACCAGGCTAAATTGGCACCACTTTGCACTACTCCTACTATCCCTGGATAACCATGATTTCGATATATCATTTCATTTATTTCATTCAGTCTTCCATGCATTCAAACACACCAGGAAGGAAAATTGTAAGATGGAAAAAAGGAGTGTGAAATTATTAAAACGTGAAATAGTTCAACTTTCCTAATCATCAGGTGAAGCACAACAAAAAACCTGTGATAAAATTATTGATATCTTAGTTAACGCTACCAAATATATTAAAGAGAGAAACAACATATGAAGTGAAACAACAGTTTCAACTTCTCCATGCACAACGCCAAATGTGCCACTCGCAACATCTTAAACACTTCGCTTACACGCTACCTATGCTGTTAAAGGCTACTCAGAAATATTATGTTGTTTTTAAGGTTTACAAGACACAGCCGTGGTTTCATATCCGTCAACACAATATCATAAATTTACTGTCTCTGATGGACACACGTCCAGATCGTCCGCTCTCAAGATTTCGCCGTCTCTCTCCCCACATCCACCGCTGCTGGCGGCTCACCTCCAACTGCGCAACGTGACGAGCTGTTAACAGCCAACTGCCCAACACTACAATAGCCAACATCAATGCAAACCAGTCACAGACTGCACGCAGCACAGCCAGCGATCCTCATACAGAGCGCTACGTGGCGTCACCAATTAAAAAAAACCTTATACAGCCTACTTACATAGCCCCCAACTCCCCACACAAAATTTTACTAATTGTTTTGGGCAGTGGCCAATACAGATTTGAAAAAAATTTTCATCATTATGATTACAATAGCAAAGAAATCAAATGCACACACTTATTGATACAATGTTGGTCAAATGCTAAAATTTTCTCACAGTCCATATAGACAGTCCTGATCATTCATCACAGTAAAATAGCAGTGTTTTTCTCAAAGACTGAGCATTAAAGAAAATGCACGGGGAAGTAGTGGATTTCCATGCAGTGTTGAAGAAGTAGTGTTGTCCTTCCAACGGAAAGACATTGCTGACTCTTGACATGCAGGCAGCTAATGAGCCTCAGCAGAGCAAACCCACCGCAGAGTCAGTCGACGTTCTGAAGAATATTGGTAGGTAGGTCATCACAGAGCAGACCACTGTAGTCCTGTTAGAGATTACGGTATTGGTGGGCCACCAGAGGTGCAGGCCCACTGCATTCCTTGTAGAAATAATGGTACTGGTGCGTCGTCAAAGGTGTAGACCCACTGTAGTCCTTGTAGAGATGGCCAGGAGCCATCTGTTGCAACTGTGCAGGTGCACAATCACCCTCAAAGAGTCTTGCAGACAATATAGCAAGTCCATAAACCACTTATGCACTCACAAAGTTTTTGGAATTGTCCTTAGAACCAGCAATGCTGTTAATCAGTCCCTCGCTGAATTATCAACACACTTGCGAACACTATCAGTCCCTACTTCTCATATATTGTCCATATACTATGACCAACAGAAATGTGTGCTGTGAAATGTAACTTAAAAGTTACTTAATTTGATGAACTGGTGTCAATTACAATTTTATAACGCAAGAATACAATAAAAAAGGCACAAAATACATCACTGAAGAACATAACAATACAGCTAACATTTGTATTAATAGGGGCTTTACAAAAGAATAGAAATAAACATATACATCAGTGTTCTAGGAATTATGATATAAGTAAATACATAAAAGATCAGAATAACATTTGAAACATCAACTTCACACATGATCATTAAAACAAAATAGAATAAATAATGTTTAAACATATTTACAAAGCAAATAACATAGTATTAGAAAAATTCTACAACATAACTCTCATCAGCTAAACACATAAAGACAGGAAAAACACAAATACCCAAGGGTACACAAACACATAGTGGGATAACACAAGGGGAAAGGGCAGGGTTTGTTTTCAGTGTAACATTTGGTACTGCAGTCCAAACCAAAACTTCATTCCACATATCTTTCGTCTTATTTCAACATTTGTTTCCACCAAAAAAAAAAATCCTATCCAAGCATGCTTTCTGTATTTATATGCTCACATATTTCTTACCTCATTATATATTTTCCATTATCTTACCTCATCATTTATTTGCAAGAAAATCCTACCTAAGCCTGTTGTCCCTAAAACCTACTTTTTTGTTCATATCCTCTTTCAAAATACTTTTTTGGGCAACCCATTTTCTTAAAGCTTCTCAATGCATTTCTTCCAGTTCATCACAACTCGTTCTCTTATATAGCCCACCCCATCACAAGCTAACTTAAATCTACTGAGCTCAGATGCTAAACTAACGGACGAGGCAATGCAGCAGCACAAAACAATTAACACAAACAGCAATGACAAAAAATGCAAATTGGCAAATCAAGCAGCAATAAATATAAATTATCAAAGCAAATGCAACATTACAACTAATATAAGGCAAAGTGCAGCAAACAAGAAAAATAAATCAGTAGTAAAACTGGCTTAACAGAGTAATACAAAGTGAAATTTAGTAGCACAATGCCTGACAAACAGCAGCAGTAAATGGAATAACTAATATCTAAACATGACAAAGCTCAAGCAGAAAGAATATTACAGTAAAGATGGCCATGTGTAATACCTATGTCACATCTTAACACAAGAGTGATGCATCACCTTGATTTATCTACGAAACAAGTTACTCAGTCATTTTCAAAAATTATGTATGTAATTCCTGTGAAGCGAAATGTCTATTTGTGCTCTCTTTTCTACGAAAGTACATCATAAAATTATTCTTTATTGGATCTGGTAGGCAGAAAATAGTGATATTAGTACATCTATTAAATTTTATTTTAACAAATGCTTCTGCAGCTATGAACTTGATATCAAACAAAATGAGCAAATACATATATAAAGCAACATATGAAACGCCATTCACTAGGCAAATGGCGTCTCCAAAGGCAAAAAAATTCTCTCAGTTAGAAAGACAATAGATTTAAAATGTTTCTCATCATTTCATTAGGCATTTTAGCAAATATCATAAATTAAGAGCTCCACAGTGTAATCAAATGTTTTCAAGTTTCAGCGTGTCGTATTTTCGATGCTTTCTACAAAGAAATGTCAATAGTGAGGATAATGGCCTTCTTTTTTCTCCACCTGTGCCTCTGAAAGGCACACACTAATGGCTCTTTCCAGGCGACTGTTGCGCACCTGGATGCCCATGACGCATTACGTGTAGGTGGTCACTTAACTTTCTTACCGAAGTATTTACGACACCAGTTTGCACTACAGTGACAGTCTCATATAAAAAATTTCGCAGGTCGAGAATTTGTGTTGCAAATGTGTAGAAACAAAATCCTATGAATATAACAGTGTGCAAAAAATGTTCGCTTGCGTTGTGATACATTCACGCATTTACACACATTTCATAACTCTTAAAATACGATTCTAAGCTTATTGATCATGAACATACCGTAACACACATTGTCATCGCAATAATATCATAAAAACTGAGCCAAATCTCAAAAACGTCATAGCTTTCGGCAATAATTTCAAAACCTAAAAAAATTCTCTGCTCTTTTCGGTAGTGTCATCTACCTCAATCGTACTTTAAAAACTGTGATCCTATAGCAAATATATCATTTAAAGCTCTCATAGTATCACAATGGTTCCGAAAAAAATGTGACCAGTTCTCGAAGTACAGACAAAATACAAGTTCATAAGTGTGAAGTTATCCAACTGTGTAATAGCGTAAACATGTCACAGATGTAGTAAAAAAATAAGTTTGTCTCTCTCAGTTAAATGATCAGATAGCTGTCTAATTATGTATTAGAGAAATACGGTACCTATGTGTAAAGTTGTATAAGCAAATACCATATTAGCTATGGCTCCTTGTGCTTGCCGAACACATGGTACACAAAGTAAGGGTGTACCCCCTGAGGATTAATGTAATTATACCCTCAGGTGTTACAGATTACGGCAATGGAATGAAATGTATCACGAAAAACCTTTGTATCATTGTAATTCAAAAATCTTTAAAAATAAATGGTTTAAGTACAAAATTAATCACACAAATACGTGTACTGTAGTCCTAAACTGTGCGTCTTGTTGTAAGATAATCTCTGTGGAAGAGTCGTAGTTATCGTCCTCCGAAAGATAAGTTCTGCAGAAGTTAATGTACTTACCTCATGATAAACAAAAGTGAAATGCTTTGCGTATAGATATCTTAGTTATTACGCTTATTGCCGCGATGAAGAAAGTACTGCGCTGTAACGTATTGTTGTGCTACCGAAAAGGCTGTTTCATTGTAGCTACACCACAAAAGTTAGTACTAAAACATGTTTCACTTTCCAGAATAATACAGAAAAACTGTGCAGATATAAAACTGAAACACCGCAAAGCAACATCGTAAATTGTCACTCATTAGTAGGTCGTGATAAAATCTTGTAGCTCTCACGTAAACTAACCACTGCGTCATCTGGTATCTCACCTTTACTCTTCCTAGTACGTAGAGCTTCAACTTCAACGCAATTATCATGTGGTATAATGAATGAGCTTTAATGAGAACTTTCCGACCAATATATAATTTCTTTGCATTTGCTTTACCGTGTAGTTTTCTCCTTTTGTCTGCTGCAGATTTTATATCTTTAATAGCCAAATCAATTATGTCTTTGTGTCGAAGTTTAAATATATTCTGGAAAGGTGCAAGCTCTCTGCTTCTGTTCGGTGGTTCTTCATTCTTCAGTACAAGAGTAGGTGGTAAAGTAGCGGAGTCATGAGGCATTTCATTCAGCACATTTTGAAATAAGTGTAAATATCAGTCCCAATGCTAATGCTTTCTGTGACAATAAAGTCTGCAAAGCTTATTGATTTCTTTCATAATCCGTTCAGACGGGTTACAATGTGGTGAGTACAATGAAATAAAAACATGTTTGATTTTATGGTTCCGAAGCATGGGTGACCAAACAGCTGATCTGAATTGCGGCCCGTTATCTGAAATGACTTTAGTAACGTGGCCAACTTCACGTAATAAATTTTTAACAAAGGCGTTGGATACAAACCGTCCAGTGGCTTTACGTAACGGAGTGAAAGAAACAAATTTTGAAGTAAGTTCAACAGCGACTAGAACGTACGAAAATCCATTCGATGTTCTGACAAGGGGTCCCAAGAGATCAACAGCAGCAAGTTCTTTTAATTTAGAGGGAATGATAGGAAACAACGGAACGCCAAGTGAGATAGTAGCCTTTTGACAAAGTTTACAAATAAACAAGACTCTTCGAATTCTCTTTTCCATATTGTTAAAATAACAAGTCCTCAGAAAAATATGATAACATTTTCGTGGACCAAAATGTGCGTAGCTGAAATGAATGTACCAAATGAGCTTATTAACAAAACCATCTGGAATGCAAAGTACCCATAGCTTCTCATCAACAGTACAGCGTTTGAAGAGTATGTTGTTTCTAACCAGATAATGATGCCGAATCTGAGTGTGTGTCTTTTCATGCCATTTACTTTTGATGTCTTTCCAAATCGGATCTTTATCTTGTTCATGAGCAATGTCCTTTAAAGATGTGGTGATGAAGTTTTCAAAGGCGACTTTCTGAATGTAAAGAATAGTGAAATTTTTCTCGAGGTTGCCTTCTGTGTTACTTTTCTCAAGCCCAGCCGGTGCGCGTGACAGTGGGTCCGCAACAATGTCCTCCTTACCGGGAATGTAGACTATTGTGAAGTGGAATTCTTGCAGAAACAATGCCGAACGTTTTAACCTGTCATGATTTAATTTTGAAGACATAAGAAATTGTAATGCACGATGATCACTGTATACTTTTACGTGCTTACCAGAAAGAAAGAAACGGAATTTGTTAAACGCCCAAACGATAGCTAAAGCTTCTAATTCAGTAACGGAATAATTTTTTTCAGACTTTGTTAGCACTCGGCTAGCAAAAGCAATGGTTTTCTGAACAGTAGTGTCATTTTCTGTGGCTTCTTGAAATAAATGGGTACCAAGACCGACTTTAGAAGAATCCGTGCTAAGGCAGAAATCTTGTGACAGATCTGGATGAGCTAGTATTGGCGCGTTAAGTAGCGATTCTTTCAAAGGATTGAATTCCAACTGTGCTTGTTCGTCCCAGTTCCAAATAGTACTTTTTCCAGTGAGAGAACAAAGTTTTGGTGTAACTAGAATTTGCATATTCAGAAAACGACGGTAAAAATTTAGGAGACCTAGAAAACTGTTGACTTGTTTTTTTGTGGATGGAACTGGAATGGCTCTGATTGCTTCTAACTTTTCAGGATCCGACTGAATGCCTTCAGAAGAAATAATATGTCCCAAAAACTTCACCTTTGTCCTACCTAATTCAGTCTTTTCCAAGTTAACTGTAATTCCAGATTCTGCAAAAATATGCAACACGCTGTTGAGGATGCGATTATGTTGTTCCCATGAGGCTTCTGCTATCAGAATATCGTCCACATATAAGGTGATGTGACGTTTTAAGAACTCAGGTAATATGGCATTTAGCCCGCGAATGAATGCTGCCGAAGAAATGTTCAAACCAAAAGGAAGTTTCCGAAACTGATAACAAACGCCGAAACATAGGAAAGCTGTGTACTTTCTACATTCTGGATGAAGCTCGATCTGATAAAAGCTGGATCTGAGATCAATAGAAGACATCACTTTTACACCATTAAAATTTTGAAGAAGTTCTTCTAACGTTTGCGGCATGTCTGTTTCAGGAATGATGGTAGTATTGATTTGTCTCGAATCTAAGACAAGCCTGATCGATCGATTTTTCTTCTCAACAACATGTAATGGATTGTTGTATGAGCTACCTGCAGGCTCAATAATGCCCTCGTCAACCATCCCTAGAATGTGCCGTAATTACGTATGGTCTAACAAAAAATTTAGTATGCTCACGAACACGAAGTTGCTATTGAAATCCCTTGGTTGTTCCTGTTTTGTGAGTAAAAACTGTGGAATGGGTTTCTAAAATCTCAAAAAGGTCCTGCCTATCAGTGTCATTACAGTTCTCAGTTGTTTGAATTTTATTCTGAAGTAACTCATTAGTATCAAATATGCCGTCGATATCATCCCTGCCAGTATTTGCAGAGTGATTATAAGTGTCTAGTTCCGACGAAAATTCCGAACTGTTGTCTAACAGAAGGTAAAGCCAGCGTCAAGTACTGCCGTAAATTTTACGTCATTTCCTGTAATGTGAATCACAAGATATGCAATGTTGTTATGTTTTACGTCGTGTTCCTGGAGTAGGATGTCCCTAATGTCTTCCATTTTTACGTAATTACTAGCCACGGCAGCTACGTCGTCAGCTTCATAAGTACGTTTTGTGGCTGCCAGCGGTATGAGTCATTGCCTATTGTCTCTTTGTTGGCGCACTTCGTAATTGGGATTTGGAGACCTAACTTCTACAAATTCACCTTGTCGAGAGGGCCCTGCCCTGTTTGAATTCCGCCAGTTCTGATGCAGTTCAGGCCAGTCGTTACGATCATATCGTCTGTCGTCATGTCGGTAGATTCCATAGTTTCTTCTTGTCGGTCACGTGGTGGAGAATTTCTCCCTGAATCGTAACTGCGTGCTGGACCGTTGCGTCTAAAGCTATTCTATCTCTCTTGATAATAATTATGTTGGTTCCCATATTGTCTATTTCTCTGATTGTCTCTGTGATAGTCACTACCACGGAGAGGTGATCTTTCCCTGTAATTATTACTAATCTGCCAACGGTTGTCATACGGGTGGTGTCTGTTTTGGTCACGATTTGTATTGTGAGAATAGCCTTGTCGTGTCCAGTTATCATTTCTTTCATCGCGGAATTCTGACGGATGTGACCTGTAATTGTTGTGTTCCTGTTTTCGCGTTCCGAGATCGTCAGTGTCAATTTCTAATTCTTGTAAGAGTCCCTGAAAAGCTTCAATGTCGTCTTTGCAACGTCCTGCCAAAATAATATGTCATAAATGTTCAGGTAATTTGATTAAGCAAATGCGGATGAGTTCTGAGGGGCTGTATGGGTTTGACAGGTACTGATTCTTGTGCAACATGTCTTCAAAATATTTCACAAGACTGGAAAATTCAGATTGTTCGAAATGTTTCATCATTATGATGCTATGTTTTACTTGGTCTTGTGTAGCTTGAAACGAATATGCTGAGAGGAAGACGTGATAAAATTCTCCATCACTGTGGCAATCGTGAATGACCGATCGCATTCTTACAGCTGGTTCATTCTCTAAATAGCCACACATAAATTCTAATCTGCGCTCTAATGACCAGTTGGGAGGAAAACAATCATAGAATTGATAAAGCCACGGATGAATGTCGTTGCCGGAATTCTTAAATGTTTTGAATTTACGTTTAGTAATAAACAATTTATAGTCAAAGTCATAATATCGGCGAGTCGCATATCGGTCATTGTTGCTTCGTTTCGGCGGTTCCATCTCAAAATTCGGTGTACCTTGCCAATTTCTTTCATAACTTCCGAAGTACCCCGTGTCATTATTATGTGGCTGTTCCGTATTTCTATGTCATTCTTCCCGTATTGGAGCGCGAGTGTCCTCTGAAATACGTAATTCTTGTATTACCTGTGTCAGCTGATCTTGTACTTCTCTGGTGTTGCGTGTTAATTTGATTCTGATTTTGTTTGAATTTCCTAATTTTATCGCTCTCTTCTGTGTCATTAAAGACTACCGGTTTAGTGTCGTTCAGATTATCATCTACCTTTGTAGATAAATTATTTAGCTGATCCGAAAGTTCAACTACTTTCTCTGATAATGAACTAATATCCTTCATGAGTCTTAACCAATTTTCAGAGTATCTACTGTGTCCTTTAAGTTTTCCTGAGTTTTTGCAAGTTGCGTAACCGAATCGGTAGATGCAACTGAGTCAATTTTAGCTTGCAAGGTCTCATGATTTTCATGAACAATAGTTTGCAGTTCTTTTATGGCTGCTTCGTGATTCTGTAATGCATTTTCAAGTCACGAAAAAATAGGTTGGAAATGCTCACAAATTTGTGTTTTTACGTCATTACAGACTTTTTGACATTTCGATTCGATTTTATGTAACTCAGTAGTTAAATCTTCACGTGTTTGTTCAGGTGTGGTGTCTAACTTTTGAAGATTTTGCTGTGTTTGTCTCTGATTTTGTTCCATTTGTTGCATTAATTGCAATAATAATGTGTTAGTGCCTGAAATCTGTTTCTCTATGCTTTTTAGGAGTGCATTTTCACCGGCAACATTCACATTTTGACAAGCAGAAAACGTATCTTGACTCATTTGAGAAAACGGTGAGGACCCAAAACCTGAGTCCATAGTATTTGCAATATTGTGTTCTGTCATTTCGGATTCCTGAGGCGAGCTGTTGCCGACAGATCGGTCGATAATGCTTCCCTGTTCACTATTTGTTTCACTGTCTACACCATTATTTGCCGGCCGCTCCATTTCTCTATGCACAATTACCGAATTACTACTTCGAATGTCTATTAATTCACTACACAGTGGTGCTGATAAGCTACGCTCGTCGTCACTATTATTCCTCAGTTTACTTTGGAGCCTAGTGTTACGTTTTTCACACACCATTACTGTCACAATATTTCACACGATAACATAGAAAAGCACAATTTGAAGAGTAAAAATAAGAGAAAACATTAACATAGCACTGAAAATAATATCTAGTTAATTGCAAGCGTAGCTGCGAAATACTTGGTGCAAATCTACATGCATGTCACAACTGTTTTACTGTACAACAATGAAAGACTGCAACTAAAAAGGAGATTCTCTCTACAATTACGCGCTAGCAATAAACAAAAGCTACACTAATTACAAAAACTACAAGAAAAAGTCAGAAGATTCCAGTGAGGTACCCTCGGCTAAGGGTCGACATACAGGTATGTAACGTCCCTTTACAAAAATTATACATGACTGTACTTAAATTGACACACAATATTTTTTAGCGCAACACAATCTGACTTTCAATAATCCCTACAAGAGAATGGTCCTGACTAAATTAACCTAGACGTTTCACAAATCACTTACCTCACAAAAATCTTCGTTACTCGAACTACTGCATACAGCGAGCGCCACTACTGGTAGCTAAATAAAAGATTCAAACTACTGAAGGCTCTAGCTACTGATAGGCACAGTTAGCAAATGAAAGATTTTAATAGAGGACAAAGAATGTATTTACCTTAATAGTGTTCAAAAGTCATAATCTATATATATGTCCATGATATCGAATATTACAAATTTACTGTCTCTGATGGACACACGTCCGGAACACGCGCTCTCAAGATTCCGCCGTCTCTCTCCCCACATCCACCACTGCTGGCGGCTCACCTCCAACTGTGCAACGCTACGCGCTGTTAACATCCAGCTGCCCAACAGTACAATAGCCAACAGCAATGCAAACCCGCTACAGACTGCACGCAACACAGCCAGAGATCCTCATACAGAGCGTTACGTGGCGTCACCAATAAAAAAAACCTATACAGCCTACTTACACCGGTAGGCTATTCGTGGCCTCAGGACGGAGTGCTCTCTTACCTGAAAACGGCACAATCACCCCAGCGGGAGCCGGATTCATTTCCTGCTGTGGCACTTTATTTTCCTTTGCCTTAGACGGTACATGTGTGCGTCGTCCCACTCACTCGGCAGTTTAGTCGCTCTGCTTTGAGGAAGACGCAGCCCCGTTGCCCACAACCAAGGCGACGTGCGCTACCCCAGCAGTGAACTCTTCGATGATGGCCATGCCATGGCCTCTGGTGACAAGTGACACTCGCTCCACGCCGACCCGCATTCCGCAATGCGGATGCTGGTGAGAGCAAGTCCTCTGCAGCAACACGAGCCCCCTGCCTCCGAACAGGAGTCGACTGTGCTGCTGGAAGCCATGATCTGGTCTGCTGCTGGCTGTCTCCGTGAAAGTGAATGAGGAGGAGAAGTAGCAGAAGGTCTTTCGGTTTAGTGCCCCACCGACAACGACGTCCTTAGACACGGAGTAGGTGTTCGAATTAAGGAAGGATGGAGAAGGAAAGTATCATGTACTTTCGAAGGAAGCAATTTGGGGAAATGAGGAAAAAGCTGAAGCAGGATGCCAAACGCAGGTTTGAACCGTCGTCCTCCCAAATGCGAGTCCAGTGCGCTACCCAATGCGCTGCTAGTGGTTCTGAGTACCTTGCGAACTCGGAGGTTCGAACCGTGACCACACACAGACTGGCACTGTGGTGCTCCTTCCGGGGCTTCATGTGGCCGCCGTATAGCTCAACACCGTCCTCCACAAGAACTGTCACACTAATACTACCACATGAATGCCTTCTCTTTATACTGCGCAGTGCGCACACGTTTTGCCGTTGCTTCTCTTCATGTCACGTACTGATACATATTAGTTTCGATGGCCGCTTGCAGCTAGAGTTACTTGCAATCCCGCTGAGCACGCCGTCTCGGCAACTCTTGCGCCCATGCAGGCCCGACGTACATTGCTACATCACACTGCACAACGTTGTCTCAACAAGACCGCGCCTGACTTGCGGGAACGGCTGCAATTCAAATTCACACAAAAATTACCTTATGCGATGACGTAGCCACACCGCAGTGCTGAAAAGAGCTTCTACGTTTTGCATAGGCATTTGGAGGTTGGTTGACGTCATGAGTGCCACCTATGAGACACAAATGCTAAATTAAGTCCACAAATAACACTTCGAACTTACTTTATCCCCCTGCCCCCTCCCGACTCCACTCCCAAAACTTTCTTGCCTCATCCTAAGCTGATTAGAAAGATATATGGACAGACCAAGTGAAGAGCCGTATGAAAGGCCTCTCCCTCTCTTATTCACGTTTTGAAAAGAGCCTAACTTTCAGTTCCAAAGTAACTACTCATGCGTTTTCGAATGCAACACTTTTCCATCGTCGCAGACATGAACCAGGCCTTTTTTGCAATTCTCCATACACACGACAGAAACTGGGAGGTTTCTCTGGTACAGAGACTGTCATCACGGAGAATATGAAGCAATCAGCATGCGCAGAAGAATAACATACCTATTCAAATGACTCCCGTTTCGGCTTATATATAGTAGCCCGATACTACTTTCTCCTGCACCGAGAGCACTGGCAGTCATCCACCAGTCGCAGTTTCCCACCGCAACTGCCTCATTAGACCATAACACTTACATGGCTTTGCAAAGTGGGGCGATAACCCTTCTATTATGAATTGACCTCAGTCACGAGTCAAATGCAGGTGGATATGTCGTAATAGGGCATAAACTCTCGGCAAATGTTCAAAATATGCAAATCGGAAGGACGAGAGATCACGAAATCCTGGCAGATGTTATGTGTTTTTTGGAATACAGAAGACTGTTTATTTTGCATCAAAAGAAGCTTTTTACAAATAACCCCTGAGCTTAGTAAAGCCAGTATTCCATAAGAGGGAAAATTTTGTTTCAAAAGACGAGCGTCAAATGAACTTCTACTTCAGAATCTTTCCGTTCGTGGCAACACTGGATGTCAGCCATTCCAAGCCTATCATACATTTATGCACCAAGATTAATCAAAATATGGTGCGGTCTTGTTTGTCAGATTCACTGTAAATACTGAGTCTGACGTTCAATTCCTGTGTAGCGAAAGAAGACAAGCACACATGAGAGGGGTTACACTGCCACAACTGGCAGCATTTGTGAAGCTGTGACGACTACTCCATTACTGCAAGGCTTCCAACACGGACGTAAGTTGAGCAATGCTTCGGATCGTCTTTGTGATCAAGAGATAGCACACCCATAGTGTAGGTGTAGCATCTTTGATCAGTAATCAAACCTTCTCCCTCATGAGTTCGAAACCCACCACTGCTTCATTTTTGATTAGTAATCAGCACATCGGCCGAAGACTTCCTGGATAAGAAGCCACCCTCTTTCTGCCAACGACCTTGACAAAGAACGTAGCGTAGCGGACAGAGGTTCAGGACACTCTCTTGTCCTAAAGTTGGGAAACTGCCCCTAAAGGCGGAAGAATCAGCAATGGTCAATGGCTTAAGGATGCAGATGCAACGGAAACCATTGCATTAAAGACACGTGACCTGTATCCGTAGGATGTATGGCCTGTAATTGAAAAGCGTCATGGTAAGGTAAGTATAGGGAAATGTCAACAGCAGCAGAAAATGGTATAACAGCGTTATGAATAGGAAGGTAGGGCAAAGAGAGCGGTGCTGTGAACAGTTCAGTGATACGGTTGTTCTTATCAGAATCGACAGCGAACCAACATCGGCAATGTGATTTGAGTTGAGCAAGCATACCGGACATAAGCGACCATTTTTTTATAAGTCAGCGGTCTTCTGACTGGTTTGATGCGGCCCGCAGGCAAAGGTGCGAGAGAGGCAATTCTGACGTTGCGTAAATAATGGAACCAAGACTAAAGAAAGATCAAGACACGTTCATAGGATTTGTCCACCTGGAAAAAGCGTTCGTCAATGTAAAATGGTACAAGACGTTCAACATTCTGAGAAAAATAGTGGTCAGCTGTAGGGAGAGAAGGAAAATATACAATATGTACCAGAACCAAGAGGGAATAATAAGAATGAATGATAAGGACGAAATGCTCGGAATAAAAAGGGTGTAAGACAGGGACGCAGTCTTTCGTCCCTACTGTTTAATATGTACATTGAATAAGCAATGATGGAAATAAAAGAAAAGTTCAGGAGTGGAATTAAAATTCAAGGTGAAAGGGTATCAGATATACGATTGGCTGATGACATTGCCATAATGAGTGAAAGTGAAGAAGAATTATATGATCTACTGAATGGAATGGACAGTCTGAGTAGAGAACAGGGACTGAAAGTTAGTCGAAGGAAGACTAAAGTAGCGAGAACTAGTAGAAATGAGAACAGCGAAGAACTGAACATTAGGATTGATGGTCAATAAAGAGACGAAAATAAGGAGGACTGCTACCTAGGCAGCAAAATAACCAATGACGAACGGAGCAAGAAAGACGTCAAAATCAGACCAGTAGTAGCAGAAAGTCTAGTAATATCAAACATAGGCCTTAATTTGATGAATATATTTCTGAGAATGTACGTCTGAAGTACAGCAGTGTGTGGTAGTTAAACATGGACTGCGGGCTAACCGTAACAGAAGAGTGCTACAGACGAATGTTGAAAATTAGGTGGACTGATAAGGTAAGGAATTGGGAAGCTGTGCGCAGAATCGGAGAGGAAGGGAATATGTGGAAAACAATGACAAAGCGAAGGGACAGGATGACAGAACATTTTCTACGACGTCAGGGAACGACTGCCACGGCACTAGAGAGAGCTGTAGAGGAAAAAAATTGCAGAGGAAGACAAAAATTGGTGTACATGCGACAAATAATTGTAGACGTAGGTTGCAAGAGCTACACTGAGAAGATGATGTTGGTACAGGAGAGGAATTCGTGGCGGGCCGCATCGAACCAGTCAGAGTACTGATAACCCAAAAAAAGGAAAATCTGGATAACTTTTATATACAACAGTGTCATAGAGACAAAGCAGCACATATCACATTTTATCAGTGATAAAACAAAAAATGGTATCAAGCGTAATACTTATAAAAATAATAACAATAATTGTGTTGCCAATGGTCAACACTATGCTCGATATGCTACCTACATACCCATACATGTAAACAAAAGAATGGAATCAAGCGTAATAGTTGTAAGGCAATACGCACACACACACACACACACAAACACACACACACACACACACACACACACACACACACACACACACATGTGTATATATATATTTAGATGGTTTGGTATTTTAATAGTGGCAACTATTTATTCACAATCAATACAAAAGTGTTATATGTTTGCACCTGTTACTGTCCTTCAAAGTAGTCACCACCGTAGTGCCAGCGTTGTAGAAGGCGTAGTACACCGTCAGCAGAGCCTGTTCTGTTGATGGTGCGAATGGAGCGGTCTGCTGCCTGTCGGATCTCTGGAACAGTCCTGAAGCGAATGGCACGAAGTAGTTCCTTCGTCTTCGGAATCAAATGAAAGTCACAAGGACTTAAGTCCGGAGAGTATGGTGGATGGTACAGTACTTCCCAGTCCAATCGACTGAACAGAAAAGCCACACCTTGCGCTGTATGCGCCCGCGCTTTGTCACGCAAAATGATTGGTGGGCTGCGAAGAAAGTGTCGCCGCTTCTTTCGCAAAGCTGGTCGTAGGTGATGCTCAAGAAACGAACAGTAATACTGTGCCTTGACGGTCTGCTGTGGAGGAATCACAGTCGTACACGAGAATCACCATAACTTAAGACTGTTCCATTCGCACTATCAACAGATCAGGCTCTGCTAGCGGTATACTATGTCTTCCACATCGCTGGCAACGGGTCCTACATGATGCTGGTGACTACCTTGAAGGACAGTAACAGGTGCAAATATGTAACTATTTTGTATCGATCGTGAATAAACAGTTGCCACATAATCAAGTTCCAGCTCTCGTATACTCGTGTGTGTGCGTGCGTGCGTGTGTGTGTGTGTGTGTGTGTGTGTGTGTGTTTTATTTTTTTAAATGTACAAGGAAAATTATATAGTGACTGAGTTACTGTATACACACAAATAGGGGTGTTTAATGAAAAGGTACAAATTCAAATAGAAATAGCAAACAATCAAATAATAATGTAAACATTTGCGCTTCGGGAATTTTTGGAGAAGGTGGGGGGGGGGGGGGGGTCGGATTTGTGACGAGAGAAGGTGTTAGTTAAACCTATTCGTATTTAGTAGATCTTAGACATGCATACTGTGGCAGCATTAAATACCTATACACATAAATAACACAATATAGCGTAAGGTAAGTATTCATTAACCATACTGAACTAAGGACAAAAATATATAAAAAAGGCCCATGTTAACTACATTAAAATAACTAAGGTAAAAGGTAATGGGGTATGGAGGGAGTGGTAAGGGGAAGGATTCCTAGAGAGTTAGGGAGAATGTTTAGGGAAAGGGGGGAAAAGGGAGAAGAGGAGCCTCTAGGATTCTTTCCTCTTCCCACTCCACTCTTTCCCCATTACCTATTACTGTAGTTATTTTTTGCCACGCAGAGTGGTAGTGTTGTTTGAGGCGCCACGCACGGTCTGTGTGGCTGGTCCCGCCTGAGGTTCGAGTGCTCCCTCAGGCCGGGGTGTGTGTGTTGTTCTTATCATAAGTTCGTTTAAGTAGTGTGCAAGTCTAGGGACCGATGCCCTCAGAAGTTTGGTCCCTTAGGAACTCACACACACACATTTTAGTTATTTTAGTATAGTTAATATGGTTTTTAATACATTTTTATCCTTAATTCAATATGGTTGGCGAATACTTAACTTAAGCTATATTGTGTCATTCCCATGTGTAGGTATTTAATGCTGCCACTGTATGCTTGGTTTCAAATGTACTAAATGGGTCTAGCTATCACCTTCTTTCTTGTGGGGTGGTAGGGGGGTGTTTGAGGTTTAAGGGCGCTAAACAGCGTGGTCGGGGAACGGAAGGCACCAGTGGCCAGCCTGGTACCCTCATGGTGTACTGCGTCAAGGAACTTCAGATACGAAGGCCTTGCTGACCCATACACGGTGCAAGCATAGTCAAGACGCGATCGGACGAAAGCCCTATAAAACTGCGGCAGACGCGCCCGAACTGCTCCCCAGGACCGATGGCTCAAACACTTCAAAATATTCAGTGCCTTCAGGGCCCGCACCTTGAGGTCTTTAAGGTGAGGCAACCACGACAACTTGGAATCAAAAGCGAGGCCCAGGAACCTCACAGTGTCTCTAAAAGGAAGAACGGTGTCCCTCAGACGCAGTGCAGGGGAGGTAAACGGAAGCCGAGAACGATTAAAATGAACACACACAGATTTGTCTGCAGAAAAGGTAAAACCCGTCTTTGCAGTCCATGCCTCTAAGCGCTTTATCGTAAGCTGCAACTGCCGACTACCAGTGACAAGACTGGAGGAAGAACAGAAAACAGCAAAATCGTCCACAAACAAGGAGCATTGGACAGGACTCCGGATAGTGGACGTGATACTGTTTATAGCGACGGAAAAGAGGGTGACAAAATGCTGCCCTGAGGAACATCATTCTCCTGCACGTACAAATCAGATAGCACATTACCAACCCGATACCGAAAGAGGCGGTGAGAAAGAAAGGACCGAATGAAGATGGGTACACGGCCACGAAAGCCCCGCTCATGGAGTTGATTGAGGATAAGGCAGCGCCAAGTAGTGTCATACGCCTTATTAATGTCAAAGAAGACACCTAGACAATGCTGGTTACTTAGGAAGGCCTGCTGGATGGCGGCCTCAAGCAGGGTCAAGTTGTCTATAGTGGAACGACATCTCCGAAAGCCACACTGAGAGGGGCTAAGGAGCTGCCTGGTCTCGAGCAGCGAAACCAGGCGACGGTTGACCATCCTTTCCAACGTCTTCCCAACACAGCTCGTCAAAGCAATACTTCGATAACTACTGAGATGCGTTCGGTCCTTCCCTGGTTTGAGGAGGGGAATCAAAATCGCCTCCCTCCACGAGTCATGGTACGTGCCGGATAACCATATCATATTAAAACAGTTCAGGAGAACTTCCTTGGATGGCAGCAACAAGTGCCGCAGCATGCTGTACCGGATTTGATCATGAGCAGGCGCAGTATCATGAGCCACAGACAGCGCCGAATCCAGTTCCCACGTTGTGAAGGGGCAGTTGTAGTGTTCAGAATTTAGAGACCGGAAGTCCAAGTGACCCCTCTCGATGGCAGTGCGGTAGTGGCAGAAATCTGGATCACAGTTAATAGTGGCGGTAGAGTCCGCAAAATGCATGGCCAGTGTCTGGGCAATGTCTCTCGGCGCCGTGAGGGGACATCCCTGATGCAGCAATGTCGTGACAGGTAGTTGGCTGAGTTTACCGGAAATCCTCCTGATGGCTTCCCTTACTTTCGTGGAACTAGTGGAGCGAGAGATGGAGTTCAAGAACGATTGCCATGACCGTCGTTTGCTTTCGTTAATCACTCGCAACGCATTGGCCCTTGCCACACGAAAGGCCGCAAGATTGTCAGCTGTGGGACGCCACTTAAAGCGCCGCAGACCTGCACGGGGGGCTCGGATGGCTGAGCGGCATTCAGTGGTCCACCAAGGGATAGGACGCCTCTTGGGATGACCGGATGACCGTGGGATTGACAATGCAGCAGCACAGGAGATCATGGCTGTAACATGGTCTACCCCACCGGGGCGGCACTGGTAATGCCACAGCCTCTTCCAGGAGGCAAATCCAAAGGGGGAAGTGGTCACTAGAATGGAGGTCAGCAGCAGCCTCTCACAGAGCAGAATCCGCGAGTGCTGGAGAGCAAAAGGAAAGTTCAATAGCCGATGACGACCCGGAAGCAGTACAGAAATGAGTGGGAGCACCAGAGTTGAGGATGCATAGTTCTTCAGACATCATGAGGTTTTCCAGAATGCGACCCCTGGGGCAAGTAGTCGGAGAGCCCCATAAGACATTATGAGCATTGAAGTCCCCCAGAAGAAGAAATGGGCGGGGGAGTTGTCTAATAAGGTCCGTGAGAGCCTCAGTCTATCGCATCCTGAGGCGGTAAATAAACTGAACAGACTGTGAGCCTCCGACTCACAAGTATGTCAACTTCAACTGCTTGCAAGTCGGTAACGAGAGGGAGCTCAGATGAGGGGTGCATGTCATGGACAAAAACCGCAACACCACCCTTTGCCCTTTCCCCCGTCAGATCATCTTTTCGATATACGGTATAGCCCCGTAAAGAAGGAGCATCAGTAGCCCGAAAATGTGTCTCTTGGAGACATAAGCACAAGGGGCACTCTCGTACAAGGAGTTGTAATTCGGCCACATGCGTCCTGAACCCCTTCAGGTTCCACAGTAATATGGGAGCCAGTGATCAGGGTGGCTGAACTTTCACCCTGCCTCTGTGCTTTAGAGGTGAGCCCGTACTGGCCGGAGATTTATTCCTGGGGCGAGAAGATCGCCCCCGGTCGACATCAATGTCCATAAGCTCCGATGACGACCCACGGGAGACGTCAGACAGTACGATGGCCTCGTCATCGGACCGACTAGTCTCCCCACGTGGCAAAACCTTCACCTTCTGCATCTTTGTCTTGGGGGGCTTAGAATGCAGAGCCTTGTCTACAGTTGGTGTTTTACTCGCCTGGGCAGAAGGCGCCATGTGGGGAGAGCAGGAAGTACCCCGATGTCAGCAACCACGGCCTTGTCCGATGTAGCGGGGAGAGCCGAAGGTTGCAAAACAACCGCAGCAGCACAAGAGCACTGGCAGGCGCAGGTATTAGTGCTAACACTAGCAATCTCCGTTTGCGTAGCAACAGTGGCCATTTGTACCGGTTTTTTCAGAGCGGAAGCGAAAGATGTTGAAAACACAGGAGGTTGCATGGCCTTAAAGAGCTTCTTGGCCTCACCATAGGGGATACGCTTAGATGTGTTAATCTCCTGTACCTTCCGTTCTTTTAGATAGATGGGGCAGATCCGGCTCCAGACAGGGTGACTCCCAGAGCAATTCACGCACTTCACAGGCGATGAACAATCGGCTCAGTCATGGGCAGGCTGACCACATTTCACAAGTGGCTATCCCATTGCACCCCAATGTAGTATGCCCAAAGCGCTGACATTTAAAACAGCGCATTGGGTTGGGGAAATATGGCCGTACTGGCAAACGTAAGAACCCCGCTTTAACATGCTCTGGGAGTCTCGGGCAACGTGAGAATAAACGAGTCAGATTTGAAGAGGTCACCATCGACTCGTTTCATAATATGCTGCACGTCAACAATACCTTCGTCAGCCCACTCAGATTTTAACTCGTCTATGGGGATATCCACCAAGTCTCTACACGTCACAACACCCTTACTATAATTCAAAGTGGAGTGGAGCTCGGTCTCGATAGCGTACTCTCCTAGACAGGTTGCTTTCCGAAGGGAAGCGACTTGACGGGAACTAGAAGTCTCAACTAACAAAGTCCCATTGCGCAGTCGCTTCACAGATTTCAGTGTTCCTGCAATTCCCTCAAGACCCTTGTGGATGTAAAAGGGAGAAACCCTCTCAAAGCTACCCTCCTTCCGTTTAATAATCAAAAACACATTCTGATTATCAGAATGTGCTCCGTTACCACAGTCTGTTAAATCTCTAGCAACACCAGGCGCAGGAGGAATCGCAGCGCGTAGCCGCGGTCCCACGGGCACATAGGGAACTAAAGGTCCACTCAGACAGAGCCCCGCGTGCCTGAGTAAGCCTTATACAACTGGGGTGCGGCAGGTGCCCCAGAGGTTGCCCGCTTGCGACTGTTCCACCCCAACAGCCATGCATCTTATAGGCGCGAAGCACACCGAAAGATTGAGGGGTTTTTATAGAGGTTGGCCTTCCTCGCAATCCAGGCGGTCAAGCCAAGGTTACCATTACCCGCAGCACACAACATTTCACCGCCGCGCCGTACGGTGGTCGCTGAAACATGTCCGGGGGTTACGGTGACAGGAGACTGGCGGCGCTGACCAGTCCCCAGCTCAGGACCTCGGAGTCGCCAAGCCCGTACTCAGCAAGTGAATGCTGAGCCCCTGGGGGCACCTTCTTTCTTCCCAAACCGACCCCAGCCATAACCTCCACTCCCCGTTCTCCATCCATTCCCTTTCCACATATGTTTACATTGTTGTATGGATATTTGCTATTGATAATACTAGAAATTTGTGCCTTCTTTAAATACCGCTATTTATATGTATCCAGTCACCATATATTTCACCATATTAGGTTCCTTGCATAATTATAAAAAATTAATAACATGTACATATATATGTATATGTTGTGTCTTATAACTATGACACTTGGCTCCCTTCTTCTGTTTATTATTGGCAATGGGTATGTAAGTAGCATATTCCTCCACCCCCTTTCTCTTTCCAGACCCTTTCTCTACACATTTCCCTAACCCCCTATAATTCCTTCCCCTTCCCGCCCCCTCTTCCACCATTACCTCCCTTTCCCTCTTTCCCCTCCCCCCTTTCCCCCTATCCTACACTCCCCCACAGCTTCCCCTTCCTCCCATCCCCCCTCCCCACTGGTTTTTGGACTATTGTTTTACGGTGTGTACAATTTTTATTTTTTTACTTTGCTTGGATGGATGAATTAATGGTATTTATAGCGTATAAACAAAAAGATCGTCGTGTACATTGGGCGAGCTCATCGACTGTTGTGGTGTATTGAGCGCCTTGTAGCACATAATGACACTCAAGGTGGATTGCAAATGTTTGTTACCATTGCGTTTTTCCACGCACGTAATTTATTTGGTGAAATGCACCATATCTTTGTATATGAATCATTTGAAATTAATTTCAGCATATTTCAATATATCTCTGGTTAATAAGATGACACCACCTGCATCTACACGGCACATCACAAGGGCTCCATGGAAAGCCCTATAAAAATTAAACCAAATACGTAACAGAAAGTACAAAACTGAGTGTATTTCTGCTGATAAAAACCATTGCTAATACGACAGATAATGATAAATCCTACAACTTATTAATATGATATTTTAGTCTTAAACCTGTATTTTAGTATCAAATAATAACTGTGAAATGTAAAGACAATTTTTAAACCATGGTTCGCAGGAGAGCTTCTGTAAAGTTTGGAAGGTAGGAGACGAGATACTGGCAGAAGTAAAGCTGTGAGACCGGGCGTGAGTCGTGCTTCGGTAGCTAAGATGGTAGAGCATTTGCCCGCGAAAGGCAAAGGTCCCGAGTTCGAGTCTTGGTCGGGAACACAGTTTTAAACTGCCAGGAAGTTTCGTATCAGCGCACACTACTGTTAAAAAGACTTGACTCAGACGTAAAGCCACTTTTGTGTCTGCTCTTGAAGAATCAAGTCACTTAGCTGTTCCGACGCAGTAAATAACTGATGTATTTTCTGTTACAGCATATGGTAAAAAGGGAATTTCTCCAATTATTCAAAACCTCTCCCTCCCTGTGGAAATATTTAAGCGAAAATTATTAGTTAAAGTGAGTTCTGTAGAAGATCGCACATCTGGCTTTCTTTTGTCATAATGGCCATTATGTGGAAATTAATTAAAATATTAAATTTTGGGTTTCACTCTCAAGCTGACATAATAAATACTTTGAAGATCAATAATAATTTTCAAGCATTAATATTTGCAAATTTCATTTTATCAGAATTTTTACGGAACTGCATAGATAAATTCAACTGCAATAGGCAATAATGCTTAGGTTTACTTCACGATGTGTTTGATTTTGCAATTAAATTTATTTCTGCCAAGTAAATGCTTAACCAAAATGAAGCCAGTGTGGTAAAATGAAATTATGTATCATGAGTACAAATCCTTACGCTACGTAGGTGGGTATAACGCCTCTCTCTTCGCAACAATTAATACATCAGGCAATAACAGTAATACTTTCATGCTACCACTAATTATCTACGAGCTGGCCGCGAGTTTCGGTACAGTAATTAAATCACTGCGAGCAAAACTGTACCCATTTTTACTAATATTTTTGTAACAACATTGATTATCGTCGTCGTTTATAATAAGCTATATTTACGAGAGTGTTAAATATCCTTTACCTTTTTCCAAACAATCTATACCACATCTTACACTAAAATCAGAACACTTTAATACCAAAGAAGAGAGAGAGACGATTTAAGAGGCCTCCTAACACGCAGCTCGATTCTACACAAAATACAAAGTTTAATAGAAATAATTATTGTACTCTATTGTATTTTTCTTGTACTCGTAATTCACTGATGAATTTTTCTTTCCACATGTTCATCACTTGTCCCTGACTGAATAATTAAACTCCCAAAACGTTCCTTGCATTAAGAGAAAATTATAACAAGGAATTAAGTACCTGGACAAAGATACATAACGTACAATATGGACCTATTGCTAAATGTAACTTACGGAAGGACACTAGTGGGTATTCCCTTCGGTTTTCTGTGCTGATACGTCAGGATACCGTTTTGACACCCCATGGTAAATTTTCTTATTGTGAATTAGGTATTGCTTTGTATATGTGTTGTGTCTATTACAGCAAGAGTCTGTATTCATCTTAAGCTTTATTTAAGGTTCCACTGCATTTAGTAGCAAGAAACACTCGCAGGCGAAATAACAGCTGCGGAAAATTGTTGAGTTGCCAGTCACAGCTAGCACGAAAGAGATTCCGTGTATTTATACTATGCTTCGTGTCAGGACTAGACAGTAATCAACAAAGGAATAAGAATACTCTTATTCTCAATATCTTGATAATATACTAGAACCATCAGGTGCAAGCATTGAGTTAACTAAACGCCTGTCACAAGAAACTATGATAGGATAAGAATCGGAGCAACTGATACACAATGGATCCGATATGAATATTTTGGCTGACAATAATAAATTAGCGGTATCGACCTCCGCAGAGGCAAGGTCAAACACTACACTAATGAAAACATCACCGCCAGGAATGTCCGGTGATGATTTCTTTACAATGTTCTTTCAGGAGTCAAAGAAAATGAAAAAGAACGAGATAAAGCTGTGCTCGAACAGTTTAAGACCTACTTGAGACCAAAGAAAGAAACGCGGAAAATATTTAGTTCGCAAAGAAAGAGAACGCGAAGAAAGGTTAGCTCTCAAAGAGAAAAAGCGGGAGGAGAGATTAACTCTCAAAGAAAAAGAACATGAAGGCAGACACGAGGCTACAGAGAAAGTACAGGATCAGAATATAACCCGTCAATTAAACGAAATTCTAACGAAGCGTGACGAAGCTCTGTTAACAAACTTAGACAAGCTGCTGGAACTATTAAAAATGAAATCACTGCTATGAAGAAAGTATATAGTGACTTACTTGAAGCAGTGTCTAAGGTTATTAGCTGTTTTAAGAAGTGCCATGAAACACAAAGCGCCCTGGACCCTAAAGTAGCAGAAGTGACAAACAAATTAGATCAGCTTTCTTTACAATTAACTGAGCAGGTCGAAGAGCGTTTGAGGGCTCAAATGCCGAAAGACTGAAATGGAAATAAGTGGTTGGAGCAAAAGCATGTAGAGACTAAGGAAGATGTGACCACTGAGCTACACATTGTAGTACTAAAAGTCCCAAACGGAACTACATTCTGTAGTGGTAAACTCGCAAATGGATTGTGAAACTAACTATGCCACACACTTTGGTGGAGGAACTTCCGCAGTGGCAAAGAGGAATACACGATAGAGCTGCACTGCAACAACGAAGTGAATCTAGTGTGTGAGATACCGACCGACATATGATTCAAGATCGTAGGCGTTACGGAACGAAAGTTGTTATCATTCAGCAACTTTCCCTGAACGAAATGTTCACAATCTTGCTCTAGACAGGCCAGCAGCGGTAGCTGACAAACAGAAGCCGAGATACGCTGAGATGAAACAACAAGAAAGTCTAATCAAAACATTTTCTGCAGTGAAAAAGACCATGAATCCGGTCATTTTCAGTAAAGGTTTAAACATGTTCTGCCCAAGGTTTGGACGAAGTGGCAAAAAATACAGTTTGCGACTTCACATATTACAGGTGAAGCCGCACTATGAGCAATAGAGACAGCGGAGATTTCTAGAAAACTTTCTTTGCAAAATACTGGAGTACTTGTACCCAAGAACCTCTTTTACAAGAGGCGTACAATCCTACCACGTACAACCGGAAGTTAGGTAGCATGAGAAAATACGTAGAGATTTATATGAGTAAAGCTCGTTACATGGACGAATCCATGACAACGAGAGAGGTGTTAAGAATATTAAGACCGAAATTACCTATTCCAGTCAGACAGCAGTTAGTTGTCTCTAAAGGTGACTTGGAAATATTTATTGTCATTGTGGATTCATTAGATTTGATCCTCGAAGATAGGAGAAAGGTTACCTTGAGTAACGGTAGCTACCCTCCGCAGAACGGCGGAAATAATAATGATGAAAACGGCAATTGTAATGGACACAGAAAAAGGAACGATTACCATAACAACAATGACCATAATAACGGTGGTTGTAAGCAACTACAATAGAATGCGGCGCACACGAAGTCTAATGGGAACTGGAACGTCAATAATCAGTTAGGAAATAATAGGAAGAGGTGTGGAGACGTCATGGGACACAACAAACCCAAATTCCAACAGCCTAAAATTAGTCGATCTAAAGACTACAGGTGGGCTAAGCAACAGGCGGCACAGCCGACTACAAATTGGGGGCCATCTGACGGAAACATTCAATACAGAATTGATTTCGAGCACAATAATGTGCAGGAACAAAACAGTCGTGTGATGCAGCAGCATCAGGACCAACGAGTTGGGATAGTAGAGGTTGTGGACGGAAGCCAACCGGGCCCGCTACGCCTTCCGGTTGTGGTCAAGGAGAAAAGTGAATGTGCCTTTATAAACTCTGCAAACACGTTACTTTACAACGTTGGCCACGATATGCGCAGTGAACTAGGCGCTGAGCCGAAAACTTGCAACGACACAGGTAAATCCGTAGTGCAAGCTGCAGTGCGCGCAAAAATAGGCAATGTACCGTTGAGTGTGATCTTCGACACAGGAGCAACGACAAGCGTTATGAATTATTATTTATACAAAGAATTATATCGGATATACAAGATACCGTTATTTCCAGTTCAAGGATGTAGAGTGGTAGATGCTGTTAGTGCCAAGTCGTAGATGGTCAAAACACAGGTGCACGACGACCTTTTAATGAGAAATTGAGCCTTTAAGTGCTTGTCCTTGCTGATAAAAAATTTGTCAGTGGCCTGTATCCTGGGTTGGGATTTTATCAGAGAGAGGAACGCAGCGATCGACCTCTCGTCTGGAAACTGTACTGTGGACAATGCAGGAATTTATTGCCACAGAGGAGACACATGGCAAGTACTGCCAAAGTATCCGTATTCAGTTTACCAGATCTTAAATAGTGCAATAGGTACTAGAATGGCATTGCCTAGATGTGCAGCAGCAGACATAGTTAATGGATTAATATGCTAAGTATACAGAAGTATTTTCTGAAAAACAAATAACTAAAAAAGTTACATACATAACGTAGAGGTGAACCCGCATGAAACATATTGGAACGCTACATATTCCGCCCTTGGAGTAAGAGGGAAGCGGTAACAGTAGAAACTAGGAAGATGGTCGAATGGAATATAATAGAACGTTCCTATTCTCCATAAAGTAGGCAAAGGTAGACGGCAGTATGAGGCCGGATCTGGATGCGAACTACATTAATAGGATAATCATACTGGTACATATGAGGACGGAAAAATTACAACAGCTCCAAAAGTTCTATGCCATGAAATATTTAAGAAGTGTTGACATGCACTCGTCGTATTAATAGATAGCACTGTCAAGCTCTTCCAGTAAGTACGTTGCGTTTTTGTTCGCTGATAGGAGTTACCAGTTTAAGGTGTTACCTTTTGGAGTTAATAGTGCAGGGGTATTCATCAACACACTGGATACTGTGCTAGGTCCAGAAACTTTAGACAAGGTTACACTGTACGTAGATGATCTTCAGATCGCTACAAAATCCTTGGAGGAACATCTGAAAGTGATGGAAGAAGTGTTAGTAAAATTTGCGGAGGCAGGTGTCACCACAAACCTAACAAAATCTAAGTTTGGTAGAACCCACATTAAACTTTAGGATATACTGTGTCAGGTGAAGGAATAGTTCCGGATCCTAAGAAGCTAGAAGCAATATGAATTTTTCCCACACATACAACAAGGAAACAATTGAGGGCATTCATTGAGCTGGCTTAGTTTTTTCGACGTTTTGTCTCTGAACAATTGCTGAACAATGAATCCTTGCTAAAATTACTGAAAAAAAGAAAAAAAAATCAGTGTTTAATGCCGGTCAGCATATGGTAATATCAAGGAGGCTGTAAAACATTTCCAAATACTGAGTCATCCTGACACGTTTTGTGGTTTAGGAACTTTGCCTATTCCAGGTGAAGGAGACAGAAGGGAGAAGAGAAGTTACAGTAATTCGATTTGCCAGTCGTGTGCACTCGACGTATTCCGTCACAGAAATCGAAGCATTATCTGCAGTATGGGCTCTCAGAAAGTTCAGTTACGACGTCCATGACAAAAGAATAACGGTTTTCTGTGACCATCAATTACTGAACCTCCTCCTTAAGTGTAAGTTCCTGGATCTGCTACAATTTGCGGAACAAGCTTTTGAATACAAAATACTTTTGACGAATGCTGCGTTAAATATACGTCACTATCGTCGTATGTGTAGTAGTATGGGCCCTCTGCAATAAGACAGGTAAATCCGTAGTGCAAGCTGCAGTGCACGCAAAAACAGACACTGTACCGTTGAGTGTCATGTTGGACACAGGAACAACGAAGAAGTGGGGGTACGTCGTACAGGAATTGCGGAATAATCCAGAGACCAAACTCACTCAACAATACCAACTAGGAAATGACATTCTCTTTGGGTGTAAAGAAAATGACAAAGATAAGTGGTGTGTCCGCATCCCATCCAAGCCAGCTAGAGACTTAATATGATTTACTCACTGAGTATGGGATCATGTTGGTGTAGATTGCCTGTTACTACTTTTCTTTAAACTTGTAAACAGTGTATTAAATGTCCTTTACCTTTTCTCCAAACAATCCTGACCACCTCTTGCATTAAAATGAAAACACATTAATACCAAAGAAGAGAGAGAGAGAGAGAGAGAGAGAGAGAGACGGTATAGGCGATTCAGGTTAATGTACGTGGCGTCATCGACATGGCGTGTAGTTTTAACTCTATTGGTCCTACGGATGTTGTACTCATCTGATCTCCCATCTGGGAGAATTCTGTTTTATAAATGACAAACCATTTGTAGTTTTTAATATATTTACAATTTATTTCCAAAATGTCGACGACACATGTGTGTGAAGGTAGACGCAAAGTTACGTAAGAGTAACATATCTTACCCCCGGACGTACGTCAGGGAGGGAAGTGTTCAAGTGAAATCTCTGCATTGACAATTGAGAGAAACATCTGTGGATCTCGGTGTGCAATTTAATGCAATGTCTTTTGTTGTCGCAAATATTCGAATTAGTAGGCTGAGAACATTGGAGAAAATGGAGTAAAGCAATGAAAGAAAAAATGTCTTCACTGGAGGAAAGCGTTAAGTTGACTTTGGAACCTCTGCCACCAAACTATAAGCCCTTTACAAAAAATTCGGCTAATTAAATGAATCGTAAAGCTGATGATAAAATAGTTCTCTATAAAGCAGGACCATTAATACGTGGATTCAGTCAACAAGAAGGTATTGGCTATAATGAAACCTTTGGTCCTGTTGCGAGATACAACGCAGTCCTGGTAATTTTGAGTGTTGCTGCTACTGCACATCTTCTTTGGAGTATTAAAACTGTAGCGGATGTTATCAATCATGAATAAATGTTGGTCAGGTTGCCTCAGCAGAAGCTACAATGGATTCATAACGGCCTTCCCAGCTGCACTAGTGGAGGCGTACAGGCCAGAAAGGATGCAACACCCCTATGAAGTGCACAGTAGAGGGTACATATGGAATGCGGGAACAACGAATTTCTGAACTCCTCTGTGCGTGTTGTAATTAATCTAATCTTGTTCTTACTATCCCTATAAGAGTGATACATAGGGAGTAATCATTTAAAGCTGGTTCTTGAAGCTTTTTAAGTAGGCTTTCTCGGGACTGTTTACGTGTGTCTTCAAGAACTTGGATGTTCAGTTTCTTCAGTACCTCCGAGATACTCTTCCACGGATTGAACAAACTTGTGACGATTCGTGCTGCCCTTCGGTGCGTACGTTCAATATCCCCTGTCAATCCTATTTGGTACGTGACCACATGCTTGACCAATATTCTAGGATGGGTCGCAAGAGTGATTTGTAGGCAATCTACTTTGTAAAAAAAATGGTTCAAATAGCTCTGAGCACTATGGGACTCAACATCTGAGGTCACCAGTCCCCTAGAACTTAGAACTACTTAAACCTAAACTAAGGACAGCACACACATCCATGCCCGAGGCAGGATTCGAACCTGCGACAGTAGCGGTCGCGTGGTTCCAGACTGAAGCGCCTAGAACCGCTCGGCCACACCGGCCGGCAATCTACTTTGTAGACCGACTGCGTTTCCCCAATATTCTACCAATAAAGCGACCAGATGCTTTAACCACGGCTGAGATTATCTAATCATTCCATTTCATATCAGTAAAAAGTGTCTTATACCCATATATTTGTATGAGTTGACTAATTCCAACCGTTGCTTACTGATACTATTGTAATAGGAGCCTACTTTTTTTCACTTTGTGAAGTGTACATTGTTCCATTTCTGAACATTTAAAGCAACATGCCGAACTTCACACTAATATGAAATCTTATCAAGATATGGCTAAACATTTATGCGTCTTCCTTCAGACGGTACTTCATTATAGATAACTGCATCATCCACCAGAAGTGTGTTACGATTAATGTTGTCCGCAAGGTCATTAATATACAACATGATAAGCAAGGGTCTCAGCACACTTCCCTGGAGCACACCCGAAGTAATTTCTACATCTTTCGATCATACTCTATGCAATATTCGTCCCTACCAAGAAATTCTCTACCCAGTGACAAATTTCACTTGATATCCCATTCTATCGTACTTTTGATAACAAGCGTGGATGCAGTACTGAGCTAAATACTTTTCGTAAACCAGGAAGCACCGCATCTACCTGACTGCCTTGACCCGAAGCTTTCAGTGTATCACGTGAGGAAAGTGCTACTTGGCTTTCACGACTCCTCTTCCCTCAGTATGCTACAATGTTCTTTGAAACGACAAAATGAAAACTTTCATCACTCGCTCAATTAAAAGGTATTCAAAAAAACCTACGTAAATGATGTAATAAATATGGTTTATTTGGCGATGGGTAACAATATGTCATTACTAGTGTGATAATTTGGAAGCAATTTCAAAGAAGTTTCATCCTCTTCGCGATTCGTGCACCACTGACCCCATCTGTACTTAATCTGTCTGCAAAGTGAGAATATTCTGTATGGGTATGTTGCAGCTAAGTATGGTCACATATTACTAATTTCAGTTTATACCTGGTAAATGGTAAATAACTAGAGCTGGAACTAAGGTACAGGTACCAGGTAATTGGTAAATAACTA
This sequence comes from Schistocerca gregaria, assembly GCF_023897955.1. Classification (NCBI taxonomy): domain Eukaryota; kingdom Metazoa; phylum Arthropoda; class Insecta; order Orthoptera; family Acrididae; genus Schistocerca; species Schistocerca gregaria. Next base: position 604,969,965 of record NC_064920.1, read on the forward strand.
GAGCTGGAACTACGGTAATAATGTCATGATATTACTCAAGAGGAATTTATAACAACAATGTGAAATATAGCTTAGCTTTGTCTCTAGCAGTACGTATCGACTAATGTAATAACTTTAAATAAATATGCAAATGAGACAATGAGTATGTATGTTACACTTAAACAAGATAATAGATAACTGGTAAAGCATTATCCAAAAATGTAAACTAAACTGAACTCCGCTCGAGCATGGCATGAAGTCCAGCGGTACAGATCAGCCGCCGTGTCATCCTCAGCCCATAGGCGTCACAGGAAGTGGATACGGAGGGTCATGTGGTCAGCACACCGCTCTCCCGGTCGTATGTCAATTAACGAGACCGGAGCAGCTCCTCCTAGTCAAGTAGTTCCTCACAGTTTCATTCACGACTGCTGAGTGCACCCCGCATGTCAACAGCGCTCGGCAGACTGGATGGTCATCCATCTAGTGCTAGCCCAGCCTGACAGCACTGACGGTGCTTCGGTTATCTGGCTGTGGCAAGGCCGTTGTGCTAATAATTATATACTCATCATAATTATAATTAATTACAATAAATTAGAGACGACGACAAATGAGGTCATGAGATTTCACGACGGGAGACCATATTATAACATCGTGAAATATTATGGTTACCTGACATTATTATTCAGTGCAGGACGCAATCTATAATTTACCATTGTAGACTTATTTTGAGCTCTGTCACAGCTAACATGGCTTTACACCACAAAGCGGGTTCCCGGGTTCGAGTCCCGGTCGGGGCATACATTTTCATCTGCCCCCGTTGACGTATGTCAACGCCTGTAAGCAGCTAAGGGTGTTCATTTCTTGTAAATGATATCTCCATGTGAATGGCAGTTAATCCAGTCAAGTGGCCCTCAAAAAGCCCAAATATCGGCAAGTTTTGTAGACGTCTCTTTGACAAGCTTCCTACATATAAGAACGTAGGCTTCCGCGGCCGGTGTCATAGTGATTAAAATTCTTGTGGGTATTATACCGCGTCATTGCTAAAAACTATCAACAATAATAAACTAAAACCGACGTTTCGGCCGAATTGCAAAGGCCTTTCTCAGGGCACGTGCAGGAAAAAATGTGACTTTTTTTCGGCTTTTCGCTTTTAACTTGGAAAAGACGCAATTTTCGTCAAAATTCACTATTTATGGAAATAAAGAGGATAAAATTTCCGACAAAATAAGTGTGAATTTTTATTCCCAGCGGGGTCAGGGATTTTCTCTGCCTCGTGATGACTGGGTGTTGTGTGCTGTCCTTAGCTTAGTTATGTTTAAGTAGTTCTAAGTTCCAGGGGACTGATGACCATAGATGTTAAGTCCCATAGTGCTCAGAACCATTTGAACCATTTGTGAATTTTTATCAGAACAGTCGTGTGGTGTGTAGCACGTGCTGAAATTCGCACGATTTCTAGGCTGAGGAGATGAAGAGATGGGCCATTTCATACCTCCCCCCCCCCCCCCCACGCCTCCCCCCCCCACTCCCATCTCCTTCCCCTCAGCCCATCGCCATGGCCTTAACGTAATTTGTTGCACTTCCATTGCCGAATTCCGTCCTCCGGTAGTGTCACGATATTATTGTGGGAGTGGTGGGTAGCTGATACTTGCATGGAGGGTTTAAGATGTTTCTGAGGTGGCACTGACCTCCCCTACTGAAGGGGAAATCTGTAGCCTCGCGTTGTTCTGCACAATGGACAGTCATTTGCAGATATATACATTTCTCTTATTCAGTCGAATTACAGTTCAACATTTGTTGTAGTGTTTTATGGCTACCCTGACAGCCGGTCGGAGTGGCCGAGCGGTTCTAGGCGCATCAGTCTAGAACCGCGCGACGGCTACGGTCGCAGGTTCAAATCATGGATGTGTATGATGTCCTTAGGTTAGTTAGGTTTAAGTAGTTCTAAGTTCTAGGGGACTGATGACCTCTGATGTTAAGTCCCATAGTACCAAGAGCCATTTGAACCATTAGAATTTGGTAAACAACACCTCATTAATTTCTATGGTGATTTAAGCAGAAATTCACGCAATATCCTCGTGTACGGAAGATACATCAAATCGGCTTTGAAAACTTCTGCAGTCAACGTTTCTATGGCGCCAACTGTGGATACTGCTTACCAGCATATTCTCCGAGTGTACCGGCAGGTATAACAGTAGTTGGGCACAAATAAAAATCCAAGCAGTGGGGATGGACTTGTCGCGAGGATCGCATGGTTCCAACCACTATGCTTCAGCGGCCAGCAACCGATGCGATTGTGACCTATATCGCATGCGAATGGAAATCTGGGTACGGTAGCTACTCATGTAACTGCTGAAAACCAGGCCTGCTTAGCTCGAAGCTCTGCATCAGCTGCGATACAGTTTGCGACAAAGTCAACCACTTCAATTCCCAAGATTTCAGAGAAGCCTTATTGGAAGTAGAGGAGCAACACGAGACTGAAACGAGGACTGCTACGGACGAAGATAAGACATATCTCATAGTGTGTTGTAGTCTTCTTTAGAAAGCCAATGTATTTGCCAAGATCGCTATGTTATATAATTTTTGGATTACTAGATTCAGCAATACTTATTGCCTTCGCAAGATCCATAAAAACAAGCAGTGTAGTTACATTATACAGATCTTACACCAATTAGTCACATGAAAATCATTCAGTAAGCATAAAAATCGGTTCATGAAATGATACGCCAGATGTTCTGTCATAAACTAGGTACAACTTTGGGAGCCGGCCGCGATGGTCTAGCGGTTCTAGGCGCTCAGTCCGGAACCGCACGACTGCTACGGTCGCAGGTCCGAATCCTGCCTCGGCCATGGATGTGTGTGATGTCCTTAGGTTAGTTAGGTTTAAGTAGTTCTAAGTTCTAGGGGACTGATGACCACAGATGTTAAGTCCCATAGTGCTCAGAGCCATTTGGACCATTTCTACAACTTTGGGTACGCATGATACGAACAAGACAGGTCCCGGACATCTCCGAAAGAACAGATACCATCTTAGTATATATAGAGATATCATTTCACATAAGCAGACATTTCGAAGCAACAAGCCGTCTTTCGGAATACCGTCAGTAGATATAGGAATAATCTTTGGCTTGGCTTCGAAATGAACGTTCGCTGATTAGAGCACATTCCTGGAGCACACCTTCGGCGGGTAATCGAAGGCACCGTAGAGCCGTAAAGCTGGGCGACAGTTGCAGGGAAGTTGTAAGAGGCTCCCCCTCGCGAGAAGCCGAGCCCGCCATGTGTATGAGCGGCACGCGCAGCTGCGGCCTATCTGGCGCACATTGCGGCCGCACGTGGTCAGCGTGGCCTGCCGCGCCGCTGAGCACCAGTCTGATAACGTCACACCCCCCACCACGTCCTCCGGCTCCTAACAGTAAACCGTTTCCCGTTTCCGATCGCCGCCGCGGCGCTCCTCGCTAACCGCCATCATTATTTGGCAGTCACGATTCTCTGTCCCCACACGTCTTCAGAGAGCGCTTCCGACCGTATCTGTCTCTCTGGCTACTCTCTTTGGGACGCAAGTTTGTGGATACGCTGTGGGGGTATAATAAGGGCAGCTGCCATGATGTCACGAACTTGATGCCGACGTCCCCCATGTTGTTATGGCCTAATATTAGCTTCTGGTGAAGGCGTTTTGATTAAGAAAAGCGAGCTTCATTCATTACAGGGGTACTAGCCGTTCTGATCATGATCTAGAGAATTATGTTTCACTTGCAAGTGGGCTCGTTCAAGCTATATTTTCTTTTATCTACATGTATTTTGGTTGCCTTGGATATGGTCTCAGCATCTTCGGGAAGAGAACATAGACGGAACATCACATTAGTCACTCAGTATTAACGAAAATGCTTTATTACGAATGCAGGTTTTCATATAACATACTTCGTTTCTTGGTTACCAAAACTTGTACCAGAAAGCCGGGCGGGGTGGCCGAGTGGCTCTAGGCGCTACAGTCTGGAACCGGGCGACCGCTACGGTCGCATGTTCGAATCCTGCCTCTTGCATGCCTGTGTGTGATGTCTTTAGGTTAGTTAGGTTTAAGTAGTTCTATGTTCTAGGGGACTGATGACCTCAGAAGCTAAGTCCCATAGTGCTCAGAGCCATTTGAACCTTTTTTTTTGTAATAAAAAGAGGGTTATATTAACGAGACCAAATGCGTCGTATTACTGGATCAAATGTGTCTTTAAAACAAGAAAACTTCTGGAAATGCCTCTCTGACACATTCGCGGGAGCATTGTAATATTTAGTATTGAAAATAACTATTGCGTGGTCATTACAGAACGTAACAACAAGAAGCAGTTGTAAACAGTAGTCTACTAAAGCCTGTCCCAAATAGCATGGCAGCACCGGCTTCGAAGCAATGTTCAGCGAAAGTCTGTAGCGCCAATTTCCTTTACCATAGGTTCATGGAACACACATATCAGTCGACCATGATATTATTGCACCTGCGAGTAAGGTCGCTTCGGTCGGTTTATCGCGAGTTATCATGATGTATCATGAGGACACTTTGAAACATTTGGTAGTATATACACAGCTGTCTTGAAATCAATCGCAGCACCATGCACTTTCCTCAGCCAGCGTTGCACTTGTTTACTGTATGAAGTCACCGAGTGTTTCCGATAGACCACGCACAGTAGTATCGTGGTGGGGTAGTACCACGTCACGGTTTTGCTCGTCGACTCGGTTTCGAGAGTATGAACTATTCAGATGGTTCAAATGGCTCTGAGCACTATAGGAGATAACATCTGAGGTCATCAGTCATCTAGAATTTAGATCTACTTAAACCTAACTAGCCTAAGGACATCACACACATCCATGTCCGAGGCAGGATTCGAATCTGCGACTATAACAGTCGCGCGGTTCCAGACTGAAGCGCCTAGAACCGCTCGGTCACTCCGGCCGGCTATGAACTATTCAGATTCTGCGCTCTTCCCCTTCAGAAGTCATTAATGAAGTATTCATACAGGCGTGTTACGATTATTTTCTTCGAATCTGGGTGTCGGTTGCTAGAGTAGTCAAATTATTCCATCCCGCATGTAACTGTCTGTTTTTCGGTTTCATTTCGTACAATTTCGATGTACATCCGCTTAGAACTCCGTGTACATGCTTGTTAAAGAACGTGTTCCACATTTTCTGAGGTGATACTGTATTCAAAACAGGAGAAAGTGTTTGGTAAATGTGTGATCTAAAATGCATACCATATGAGCTACGTGACTGATTCGCCTCCCGTACTGTGAAACACATCTCTTCTACTCCAACCTCTTTGCTATTGCGAACGACGTACAAAATGCAGTAAACGAAAAATGACAAATTGCTTTGTTGCTGTAGATGGATACAGCATGCAGTAAATACCTTTTAGTGATGTTACAATAAACCTATCCGCAGTTGTAGATAAGTATCGCGCATAGGTTTGTTGTAATGGAACCAGGTTGTCTCGTGATAAGTTTGTGAAATGCCTTAACATTGTAGTTTAATCTTTCCACTTACCAGCATAATGAAAGCCCAGTATTTCACAAGGAAAATGGTAGATATCATCTGTTATTATCTGGCAGATGGAAGCAAAGATCGTACCCATGTCCTGTACGCTGAAAAATGCCCAGAACACAAGGTAGCTTCTGAACAATTATTCAGCCATGTTTTCCAGTGACTAGCAGACTCTGATTCCGTAGCTCCAACAACACAACATAGCTCCACTATGACTATTGGATCCGAAAACTGTGAATAAGGTTCGTAGTAACAACACTGACAAATGTTCTACAAAACTATTGTCTTCGCAGTCCGATGTAAATTACGCAGAGCACCTTCTATAGTCTTGCCCCATGAAAAATATAAATGGAAACCTCCATACCGTTTCATAAGGGATTCAGACAGTCGTATATCGACTCATTTATTACCGATTAAGCTCCAAAAATGTGACGTATGGGCTACAATTTTTGTTTCATTATATTTCATCGAATTACCTGTGGTGATACTCGTACTATGTTCAGCGACAGCGAATTTATTTGCTTCGAGAAGGTCAGTATGTCACTGATGTTCTATAATGCGATATTGCAGTGCGTGCGTTATTACCCTATATAAGAACTGCCGCATTCACACGGAATCCTGTCGACACCTCCTTTGTGAAACTTTAAGTCGTCTTTAACAGATCCCAAAAGAGCTGATATTTTGGATGGAGTTCGAAAGATAACTTTAACTTTATGTCTTCATAATATTCCGCCTATTTCAGATGAAACATTTCCAATATAGAATACGCAAGCTGCGTTTTGAAGGCATTATCCTCTTCCTTCTTCTGTTGTTTGTTTGCAGACAAATGTATGCATACATGTGTCTTCATTTGCCAGCCGGCGTGGCCGAGCGGCTCTAGTCGCTTCAGTCTGGAACCGCGCGACCGCTACGGTCGCAGGTTCGAATCCTGCCTCGGGCATGGGTGTGTGTGATGTCCTTAGGTTAGTTAGGTTTAACTAGTTCTAAGTTCTCGGGGACTGATGACCTCAGATGTTAAGTCCCACAGTGCTCAGAGCCATTTGAACCACTTGTCCTCATTTGTTTACTGTATTCTATAGCTCGATATAAATAGCGAAAATGTTGCAGTAGAACGATCTGTTTCATCTTAGCGAAGATGAATTACTCCTTATAGCTCTTTAGGTTTCCATTCGGATTAGGGAAGGATGAGGAAGGAAGTCGGCCGTCCCCTTTCATAGGAACCATTCCGGCATTTGCATGAAGCAATTTAGGGGAATCACGGAAAACCTAAATCAGGATGGCCGGAGTCGCGTTCTCCCGACTGCGAGTCCAGTGGGCTAACCACTGCGCACCTTGCTCGGTGAAGCCACTTCCTCGTGCGATTTCACGTTAGCTACCTTGCGGATCAATTGCAACAGCAACAAGAACGTTAATTTCCCATCACCTGTCGTCAGTTGTTTCCTTCTGTTACGTTATCTGGGTGTTACACTACCATTTTAATGTGACTGTTTAAAGAGGTTGCCTTAATGCTTAATGCCTATTGGGATATCTTGCATCATACACCGTATATGAACGAAATGCTGTCTTGCTACACTCTGCATGCTCAATGAGCATGTCGGCTTTTTCTGCATTGATAAATCCCATCGCCCACTCACGACTTACTGCTTGGACCGTCACATCTCTAGTGACGAGAAAGTAGGAGTGCACTCAAGGAACACACAAGCATAATGTAAGCAAACATGACAATATCATACCTAGCAACTATGCAGGTGGAATAGCACAAATAAGTGTCGGTGTGAAAGCTTTTCGAAATAAGATATCTCGTCAGTGACTCGCGCTACAATCCTGTGACAAATCCCCTTAACATTCTGATTTACGCTACCTTAATTTTTTATAGACTTTATTCCATTTAAAAAGTGTATGTTTGCACAATAAATACACATTCTAATTATTATTACAATCTGTTTATTGGCTAACAAAATCGAGATACGAGCCCATGACTATCAGTCCATTCTGTGAAAACCGCACATCAATAGCAGTATCTACTTCCTCAACATTTGCGGTACAAGGAACATATCTTGATTTACATAAATTATTTGTTCACAATACGTACAACAGAGCAGCTTCGCTACATTTGCTATCGCAGACTTTGATGATGGCACACTCTCCAAATGTATTTAAGTATCGTACCTGAGAATGGCCTGAGACCAAAACGGCATGATGCTTCACAAATTAAACAAAAACAATAGTAACACATGATAACTTTCTAACTAGAGAGCGCAGTATCTTCACACTTTTCTCCCTTCAAACTATTTTTTTAGCCCTGACCCTATTGTGGGCTCTCAGCGGTACAATCACCGCGTTCTTCATGGGAAGTTTATTAAAAATAAATGAAGTCGAAGCAGTATAACTATAAAGGCAAAACATTTATTCATCGTTTTTAAGATTATTTTAATTCGTGGCTTTAAAAAAAGTGAGCTATACAGCACTTCTATAAACTCTTCGTTTAATCCAGAGTTCTATAGCCGTGGAAAGTCAGAGGGTGGCAAATGATGGTATCATAGTGGATGTTCTGTAATCCACCTATTTATTATTATCACAGCTTCCTGATCTCAAATCTATGTTCTATGACTTATCTTAGATTCGAATTTGCTTTCAAAACAAGTGCAAGTGTGTCTCATTACTGCCTTGTACACGCTCTCTTGTCGTAGCTGTATCAGTGAATGGGTGAAACAAAAAGTGGTGACTGTTTAAATAACTGGCAGTATAATAATCTGAAGGTGTCCGAAAAAACAGATACAAGTATATAATTAAAATGAGGACGGACATTGATCATTTTACCGAGCGGGGTAGCTCAGCGGTTAGCACACTGAACTCGCTTTCGGGAGGACGACGACTCAAACCCACGTTCGGCCATCCTGATTTATTTTTTCCGTGATTTCGCTAAATCCTTTGAGGCAAATTCAGGGATCGTTCGTCGAAAGGGCACGACCGCTACCCTTCTGCGTCCTTCCCTAATCCGAGCTTCTGCCGCTTCTGTAATGACCTAGTTTTCGGCGGGACGTTAAACACTCGTTCCTCCTCCTCCTCTTGCATTGTTAACTTCAGTGTGGATGCACACGACGTTCTAACGGTTACGGGAATCGGCGAGTGCCGCTAGCAATGAGGATAATGTGCAAGAGGCATTTTGCCAGAAGTGTGTGGATAAACAGAGAATTTGCTTCTGACGGGAAGCGTGCTAAGGTAGTACGTACAGATGCGATGACAACGGTGTCCTGATGTCAGCTCATATGCTTAGATTGACCGCCATTCCTCATTCTATGAATGCTGTAATTGATGACTATAATTATCTCTCACCTTATTAACGCCGTTTCATTGTTATCTAATCAATTTTGTTACTATTTTTGTGGAATCTGAAATATGCCTGCCGCTTTTCTTTTCTTTTTTAAACGAAAGAGAAAAAAGGTGAAAGGAAAAGAATTACGTAGGAGACCCACGTTAGAATCGTGGTCCGGCAGTAATGTCACTGATCCCTTTCTGTACTGATTTTCTATTCATATTGAATACTACTCTCATTATATCGTTCTCTGGTGCTCACATTACCCTACTTTCGTCTAACTGGAAATCCTTATCTTCTTTCGGCTACACCTATACTGAGCCTTCACTTTTCTGTTATACAGGCAGTATGATCTTTGGATACTCGTTATATGTTAAAGTTTTGAACTTGGCTGTTATTCAGCGAGCGTATATTAGTTTCAACAAAAGATTGAACAGCCAACCGGTTGCACATAAACGTTAGGTACATTGACCCAGGATTCGACACCTACTAGGAGTGTCTTCATCAGAATGAACAGTTGCTAGATCATAATTACATCGCTAAAAAGCAATAGTCAGAATTTTGAGCAGCTATGCTCAAGTCAAAACTAAAGCAAAATGTTGTAGCTTTTGCCACAGGTACCCATCAGACAACAATATCTGACAGATGTCCTTAATTCAGTGGATTTTATTGCCGACTACATCTTCACTCTGTTGATCATTGTTGATTCGTCCTCCTTTCAACCCCAAAGACTCCTTCGCCCTCTTCGATTAGGCTATCGGCAGAACGAGAGGGCTTCCAGTAAAGTAAATCTGTGGTCGTCCTTTTTGGTAATATTTATTCAAAATTAAAGCAGTACCTGGGATCGAGTACAGCACCGAGAACGAGGACCACAGATTTCAAAACCTCCATCGTCAATGATAGACTTTCGCGCCTGCTGCTACCCTTAATCCCATGTTGTACACTGTATTGACTGTGTGTGGTATCTATGGCTGTGAAGACGTGAGTAAAGTTGTCATCACACTGAGGTAATCACAAGAGAAATTTCTATTTCTTTCACACCAATGTAATTCTAAGGGCAAAAATTCGACGTGGTTCTATAATACAGGGTGATTCAAAAAGAATACCACAACTTTATGAATTTAAAACTCTGCAACAACAAAAGGCAGAGCTAAGCACTATCTGTCGGCGAATTAAGGGAGGTATAAAGTTTCATTTAATTGTACATTTGTTCGCTTGAGGCGCTGTTGACTAGGCGTCTGCGTCAGTTGATGCTAAGATGACGACCGCTCAACAGAAAGCTTTTTGTGTTATTGAGTACGGCAGATGTGAATCGACGACAGTTGTTCAGCGTGCATTTCGAACGAAGTATGGTGTCAAACCTCCTGATAGGTGGTGTATTAAACGTTGGTATAAACAGTTTACATAGAATGGGTGTTTGTGCAAACGGAAAAGTTCTGGACGCCGAGAACGAGTGATGAAAATGTAGCACGCATCCAGCAAGCATTTGTTCGCAGCCCAGGAAAATCGACTCGCAGAGCTGGCAGAGAGCAGCAAATTCCACAATCAACTGTATGGAGAGTCCTACGAAAAAGGTTAGTTATGAAACCTTATCGTCAACTACCCGAGGCGATGGATCGGCCGCCAGGCAGCCCGTGACAGATCACTTCATCATTGGCCTCCAAGAAGCCCTGATCTTACGCCCTGCGATTTTTTCTTATAGGGGTATGTTAAGGATATGGTGTTTCTGCCACCTCTCCTAGCCACCATTGACGATTTGAAACGAGAAATAACAGCAGCTATCCAAAATGTTAAGCCTGATATGCAACAGAGAGTGTGGAACGAGTTGGAGTATCGGGTTTATATTGCTCGAGTGTCTGGAGGGGGCCATATTGAACATCTCTGAACTTGTTTTTGAGTAAAAAAAAACCTTTTTAAATACTCTTTGTAATGATGTATAACAGAAGGTTATATTATGTTTCTTTCATTAAATACACATTTTTAAAGTTGTGGTATTCTTTTTGAATCTACCTGTATTCTTAGGCTTTCATGAATATTCTAGAAATTTATGTTTTCGACTGTTCCAGAATATTCTCAAATATTCCAGAATAACACGTCGAAAAGTCACATGTCATATTGTTCTTCACCCCGGTAAAATCGTCCTATCCGACGAGTTGTGCAGAAGAACAGCTGATGGGAAAAGTGTATGAGCCTTCAGAAATAACAGACGTGAACAAAGATTGGTTTTGTGAGGAAGCATTTTTACCTACGAAAAATGACGTCGTTCAATAAATAAACCAATGAATAAAAATGTAACACCAGTGGAAGAAAATACATTACACTCGATAGATTCTATCTCGAACCGAGGGGAAAACGTACACTTTCCGACATAAATTAGCTCAGTTTTTCCGATATGCTCCCACGGAAAGTCTCCAAAGTGGGTCGAAGTTCATGGTATTATACTCAACAATCGCCAAAAACTGAAAGAAGGTTCCTATAATCAGAATTCTAAGTTCACCATGTTAAAGTAACTTACGTCTGTTGTTCACTGACTTCAGAATACTCCAGCCGTATTGGAAGTCATCCAAGAACTTTCATTCTACGTAAATGTTTGTGACGCCTGCCAACTGCACAGCTGGAGTTCCATACGGTGGCCGAATGAAACGGAGTGTACAATATATTTCCAGTCACCTGTGAAACTCTCTGATCCTCGAATGGCACGTAGTAAGCGGACAGGTCTGCTATATTTTCAGTGAACTTTAACATTTATCCGTTTTATGTGAGCTGAAAATATTCTCTGCTGGCAAGATATTTGTGTTTCGACAGCACAAAAAGAAAAAAACTCACATAGGAAACGCAATTCACTGACCTAGTTGTCCCTCTCTATAACGCTGTAAGGCACTGGTGAAATTTTTGAAAGCTGCGACGATAGCATATCATACTGTCGGAGATTCTCTCCGCCCCGGAAAGGATAAAAATTCTGTCAGCACATTGAATTTCATGCTCCTTCTATTGAGTCACCTTTGAAAAGATCAGAAGACTTGTATCAAATTTTTCAAAGCCGAGGCCAGTATAGAAGGCGCTTCAGCCGTGTATACCGCTTTTATCCATCTATACTTCATGTGTCTTTGAATTGCGGTTCCAGACTTTATAAAACGTGTAGGTCTCGTACGTTTCTGCTGCAATATTGTTGTTTCAGATGAATTCTTCCCCACGGTGGAGGGCACTCTTTGGTTGAAATACGTAGACACACAATTTCACACTCTCTCGTGTTCTACAAATACAGGAATTAACTTATGCTTTATATTTAAAACATTTTTGATGTGTGCTGTGACGTCTAGTGAAAGAATGTTAATACAGATTTACTGCCCACCTCCATTACAATCTGTTTTTTTTTTTCCATTTCACATAGCCATTGTCAATGAAAGATATAAAATCTGAAAAGACATGGGAGACAACAACAGCAAATGCATCTGGAAGGCACTTTACTTGCAGTGAATTATAATGTCTTAACTCGTTTCAGCCTAACCTAACATCAGTATCAGAATAAAGAATAGCAGATACTCAACACGTCACTCCGACAGTACAAGAAACATACCAAACTAACCAACTGCGAAATGACTGTGGAACTTCGTTCTGATGGTGACGTTAACTGGATCGTGATATAATGAATTAGAAAGAAAATTACATGTACAGTGTATGATACCAGTATCCGCCCTTCCCCCTTACACATACACACACACACACACACACACACACACACACACACACACACAAATAAACACAATAGCGCTTGCGCATGCACACATATATATTGGATACTTAGTTATATGAAAAAATATTGCTAATGCAGTAAATGAAATCTTTCTTTTGAATTGTTTTGACATTGATTAAACGGAATGAGAAATTTTTAGTCTCCTTATGCAATTGTGACCGTTGCCTTTCGTATTCTAATTCCGTGATTTTCTTGCAGCTAATTTCAATTTCATAACTTGGTAATACCTCTCTTAACGTGAGTCAGACTTGTTGATATAGCTTTGAATGCTACAGAAGGTACTTATAATTTTTACCACCCTTTAAACTGCAATTTTTTTTATCTTTCGTTTTATGTTTACCCTGCTATGCCTTGAAATGTATTATGTATAGAAGAAGTATACATTTCAGAAAGAGGTATTTTCTATACATTTTTTGTAAATGTGACATCAGTTTTTAGTATCACAGTTCTGCACTTGGATATTTTATAACAAACGGTATGATTTCACAAATCATACACATTCACGCGACATGATTTTAAATTTCTTAAAAAGTTTCTATTCCCATACTTTATGGGCGGTGACTTTAACTTTCCTTATTTCCATATTGACTCTTCTTTCAGGCGAAATGGATGCTTTGCTGAAGATGTGTTTCCACGGAAGACGAAACCATGTCCCATATCATAATACAACACAAAATGAGTTACAGTCTCTCTTATGAAACACTGCAAACTACAGTTAAGTTCATACAAGAACGAATGTGAGAGGTACGGAATTCATGGGAGCCGTACAAGGCAATATCCGACTCAGCTTACCACAAACTGAGGAGATGTTGTACTCGTCACAGAAAATCCGGTATGGTTCTCCAAATCGACGAAATGTAACAATAGTTTCATTTCCATTTGAAAAGGGGAATTACTGCCAAATGTTCTCAGAAGACTGAGAACATCAAAGTTGCGATTTATTCTCCTTTCAACAAATTTCTGTAAAAGGCTATCGTAAGTGCAAAATTAACTTTCTGTCCATATAATGATCTCGTCGACAGTGGTCTCTTGCGCCACGTCCTTAGCACAGCGGAATGGGTCCTTGGCTGACTGAGCAAACGGACATCACGGTACGGTGGCGCAAGAAGCGCCAGTGGTAGGTGCCCTTGCGTAAGTAGCCGCATGCACACCACGCTGACATCGCAGAAGTGGTCATCCGGGTCCCTTAAATAGTGAAGCAGCGACATTGCCACAGCCAGCTTTTATCCTGCCCACGCTTGCCTGTTAGCCTGGCAGGCAGGCAGGCCGCCGCACGTCATCAGCAGAACAGGCAGGCTGCTCTACTCCCGTCCAAGCCAAGCTATGCACAACCCAAGCAGGCTGAAGGAATCTTGCTTGCATGCCCGTCTTCCCACTGTGCTACGCTACGTAACAGTTTACTCTGTAAGCTTTTATTGTAGTGTTATGAGCAGGGTTCGGAAGTTGATGAAAATACCAGAGTATCACAAGACGAGTCTCAGTGAAATATATATTTATTCCTTGTAATTGTAGGCCACAAAATTGTGGATTTTATTTGTCCTTTTTTATTTTCGCCATTTTTCGAGCTTATTTAATTATTTACGATAGTTATTCGGAGAGTAAGGAATGATCGGTCGTGAAATGGATACTACAGTGAAAAATCTGTGAGAAGTTTTTCACACTTGGGTTGGGCAGTTTCTCTAGTATGCCAGTCGATCGCATTACGTCGTTCTCTTTAGTTCTGAGTACACAGGGAGCATATATAGATACCTAGAACAAAAGTGTCTCCCGCCAAGTACGAAGGCCTGGTAAGAAATTTCGCCTTAAGTTATGCAGTCAACATTACATAGCAGTCGTGCGTTTTCTTCTTCACGACAATTTCTAGCCGCATGCTGCAGGGGCCATGAAGAGGCTCTTGCATCGTTTTCAGTTGGAAATGTTTGATTACCCGCAATACAGCCCGTAATTGTCTCCCTCTTAGTTTCATCTCTGTTCACATAAACCGCTGACTATGAAGACAACATTTTGGCACAGACAACGAGCTGTAGGCCAGCATAGAGAATTGGCGGAAAGCACTGGCGGCTGCCTTCTATAATGAGGGTATGGAAAGTTGGTACAACGCTCCGACGAACGTCTAAGCCGGATACGCGACTATGGAGACAGGTAGCTGTAAGTTGTAGCTAAATGTTACAAATAAAACAGTTTTGATTTTCACTGTGGTTTCCATTTCGCGACCTATCGTTCCTTACTTTCCGAATGGCCCTCGTATTTCGGTATGGACAGTTCTCTCTGACACTTAACCTTCTTTCGACTTGCACTATTTGTTCTCAATTCGAACCATCATCAGGTCACGTCTGATACATGTTTTCTGCAGTTATTAGAATTGTCTCTGAAAGTCGAGATCCTTTGCACTTAAGAACCTGAAGATGTCTATTACACTGCAACGTCAACTAAATTAAGGTTTGGAATTCTAGTTTCTGAAACCTTCGTGTGTTTCAAATAAATACTACTCCAGTTATATCAATTTTAATTACTTTTTTCCAGGAAGTGTATTGCTGGTTCGCTAAACTGATTCTAAGTTCAGTGAATTCAGAATTTCCCAAATGGATTTTATGAAACATGAAGTTAGTTTTTCGTATTATGCTAATCTAAAAAGTACACATCTGAAAGAAGATGCTTTTCTTTCACATTAATCTTTCACATAAATCTTTCACATTAAGCTTTCACTTTAAGCTTTCACATTAAGCTTTCACATTAAGCTTTCTTGGCACTAAGCTGCTTACCTGCAGATTGAGATTATTAATATCCACATTTTTTGCAATTTCAATTAATGTTTATCCTAAATTTCGAAAGCCCAACTATTGCTATATGGAATCAAGTCCTTCATATTTGCACGGTCTTGAGAGCCGCTAAGTCTTTATCCTCTTTCAATTACTTATAGACTTGGGCTCTGTTTCTTGACTGGTATACATTCCCAGACTTTTAATTTCTCCTCAATATCCTTTGAGTTTGATTTTTTCATTTTGCAGGTTCCATCGTTATGATAGCTGAGCTGCAGAGAATCTACCTACGCAGACATTTACCTGACTATTCTGCAGTCATGTCAGAGTCATAACGCGATCTGTTGCCAGGAGCAGCAAACTGAACGGATCTCGTGAAGTTTGCCAAGTCTGCGAAAACCCAAGCTGGCTTGCTTTAACCACCGTGCTTCAGTAAACAAGCACTCTCGTGTCACCATTGCAGTAGGTTGAACAGTTTTAATGGTTGCGGAGGAGGCAGGGGCAGGCAAGTTGGAAAGAGAATACGTACATCTCTGGTCACAGCTCACCATGACTGCAGTACTGATCTGAAAGGAAGGCATCGTAGCAATTCAGAGACGGTCTGCTAGATTTGTTACTGGTAGACTCGATCAGTAATAAGGAGATGCGTCGGGAACTCGAATGCGAATTCCTGAAGGAAAGGCGACGTTTTTTTAGAGGAACCCATATTTGAAGCCAACTGCAGAACGATCCTACTGCCACCAAGGTACACCTCGTGCAAAGACTAAAATAGGACAGGTTAGGGCTCGTAGGGACTCATATATAAGGAGTCCATAATTAAACTTCCAGTTTCAAATTGCTGCTCAGAATGAACGCAGATTTGAAAAGCATATTGTTATGTAGGGAGTCAACGTTATGCACCAAAAAAAATTTAACGAATATTTTATCAGCAGATCGCTCTGTCAGTGTCAGGATATCTACCCCAACAGACGTACGGCGCACGGTTGTCTCGCAGTTTGTGTCCTAGGTGCCATGACCGTCTCTATGAAGGACTGCGCGCTGCTACTAAATCTCTTTTACAAGAAAGGTTCCTGTGTGTCAGTAGCCTTGCAGAAGCTACGGACACTCAAGAGTATGAAAGAAGGCATTGGTTCGATGTCTGATAACGGTCTGAAGAAAAGATTACAAATTCCAAAGATAGGTTCCTTTGAAGTGAGAAGCACTTAATTCGACGTCTGTCGTAGACGTGGCTACAGTATTACAGGAGGGGCGGGCGGTGATGTGCAAACATGCAAACTGCATATACAAAATTACCCTTGTTGACGAGTTGCTTCCTGCTAACCTGCCAGCAAGACAAACGGATGCTCTGGAATTTCTTGCATCCATGGAAGTGGATATACGGACCCCATTACCATGTCCAAGGGCATGTCAAGACACAGAACTCCATAAATCATATCAACCGGTACCACTTTATTCTGAAAGGTCCTGCGGGCCTTGTTACCCGTACCGCTACTGGTAACCGCTATGAGAGTCTTCTGCGCACCGACGTGATTCCATCCGTTCAAAAGCATAGAGAAGTCAGTAGGTTCAAATTTATGCAAGATGGCGGTCCTCCGTACATTTCACAGCCAGTGAAGTGGCTGCTGCAGAGGTATTTCGGAAATGCTAGAATTATCAGTCGTCATTTTCCTACAACCTGGCTGTCCGGGTCATCTGATGCTAATCAATGTCACTTCTTGGCCACAGGCTTATCTGAAAGACGTTGTGTTCAGTGATTCAGTTACGAACATAGCCGAATTGAAGGCACGCATTGCGTAACGCACTCTCAACGTGACACCCGAGACGCTCCGATCTATTGTGGAAGATTTTGGTTCTCGATTCCAACTTGTGGCAAAAAACGGTGGACAGCGTACTGAACACATCTTGCGCCAGTCTCGCGACATTTAGAGGCCGATGCGGTTTTATCGCCTCAGGAAAATTAAAAACCGATGTCATTTTGATTTTTACGTCGTCTTTGTGCACAGAATAGTTAAAAAACCGATCTCATTTTGCTTTTTATGCGGTTTTTGGCCACAGATCAACTAAAAGCCGATTTTATTCCATCAGATGTGGTACGACGTTGCCGTGGTGCATGCTCTCATTTAACAGTGCCACGATTGTTGACTGCCGAACTGGTGGAATTGTGCACATTGAACAGTGCGAATGGTGTAATGTGCAGCTCAGACCAGTGATTTGTAGTATTCACGTTAAGACTATTCCAACGCCACCTGTTGGTAAAATTTTCGTTAGTTTTTTTTCCATAACTTTTTCTCCGTTTTCAATAATATGGCTTCAAATAAGACGCTATTATGAACAGTTGTTCTCTTCCTAAGGCGTTTTGAAATTGAAACTTCAATTATGGACACCCTGTGCACAATATTTTTCCCTCACTCCCATTGCGAGTGGAAGAGAATGGCAAATGATTATTACCCTTTGGCCCTCACCGTACGATATCCTGCGGCGGACGTAGACATGTGGACGTAGATATAGCGGAATAACTGGACCACAAAGGCGATGATATCTGTACTGCCCAACAACTGCGCCTCGCTCCCTAGTTCTGCTGGAAGGAAAGTGGTGCCGTTTACAGCAACACTAGCCGATCGAGCTGACACAAATAACGGTCGTTTTAGACAAGATGTATCGGACACTGCCAGGAGTCAGGGTCAAAGTCTCTACACCGATCAACGTCCCGATATGTGTCAGTAAGCTGTCGCCGCTAACTGAAAGTCTGCCTGAGCCTTAATGCTGCTGACCTATTGCATTCCAGCCAGTTAACTGGTTAACTTCCATCCAACTTTGGGATCCGAGGCAAGTACCTGGTTCACTTAGCCATCCTGCTGTCAACGCCCTCTGCAGGAAAACTCTATTATTGTTCCTTGCTCTGGCAAGAAATCTCTGCTGCTGTTCCTTGCTCTAAAGGGCACACTCCCAATGAGTACCAGCACTGACGCTGCCATCCGCACCGAGGTCCATGGCTGGACTCTAGCCGCCTCAGCACATCCCGCAAAAGTTGCTAGTCTGCCCAGGAAACACGACCGACTTTACGGATTCTGTCGCAAAGGAGCACCAACCTACTCGCTGAAAGCTGACACCTCACTGTACCGCTAGCACCCTGGGCGAGGCGATTACGCACGCGAGGCTGATAGGAGGCTACTTGCTGAATGTCCGATTCCAGCCGGTGCCTTGGGAGGCCGACAGCCGCCTAGGGACATATGGAATTTTTTTTTATGACTGGGCGTCGGACATGCACCTGTTACCTACTCAAAACACCGCTGCAAACACGAACAGGGTAGAGAACTGGAACCCCTCCTCATCACTAGCAGCCAGGTCCACCACCCCCCCACAGGGTCACCGCTGCTCACACAACATATAAAGCGTAATTTACCTCCATTCTTTAACATTTATATATTTCTCTATGGACATATGCATAGGTAGAGAGTAATACTTTCGCTGTCAGACGCGTCTCCTGAAGTAATTCAGGATGCTCCAAAAAAATTTACGAAAACTTTTTCATTACTATAACACTAATACTTTCTAAGGCCCGCCCGGTTGGCCGTGCGGTCTAACGCACGGCTTTCTGGACGGGAAGGAGCGCCTGGTCAACGGCACGAATCCGCCCGGCGGATTTGTGTCGAGGTCCGGTGAATCGGCCAGTCTATGGATGGTTTTTAGGTGGTTTTCCATCTGCCTCGGCGAATGCGGACTGGTTCCCCTTATTGCGCTTCAGTTACACTATGTCCGCGATTGCTGCGCAAACGAGTTCTCCACGTACGCGCACACCACCATTACTCTACCACGCAAACATAGGGGTTACATTCGTCTGGTGTGAGACGTTCTCTGCGGGGTCCACCGGGGGCCGAACCGCACAATAACCCTAGTTTCGGTGTGGGGCGGTTGAGGGGTGAAGTGGACTGTGCCAGTCGTCGTGTACCACTGCAGTTGCAGCGAGGATGGAGCCTCAACGTCGTTTCTAGGTCCCCAGTTAACATACAATACAATACTTACTAAGATATGGAAAACTTCCAAAATTCAAAGTAGTGTGAACAAATGTAGAAACCAGCCATTATCGACAGCTTTCAGATTTTTGGCCATTGTGGTCCAGACACAGCTGATAATGTTGACCAATGGAATCCAACACGTTCCTAACCGTTGCAATTGGCATTTTGGCACATATTTTTTCAGTGGCTGCTTTCAACTCATTGAGTGTTACTGATCTTGTAGTATAAACACTGTGCTTCACGTGTCCCCCTTAGAGGAAATCCGCAGGGCTGAAATATGACAAGCGTGGAGGGTACTCGCTACCCCCTCTTCGTCCTCTCCACCTCTCCGGTGGGTGTTTGTCAAGGTAGCCCTTACGTGGCGATGGTGGTGGACAGATGTTCCATCCTGCTGGAAATACCATTCTCCATCCATAAACATCTCTTCGATGCGTGGTTTAGCATATTCCAGTAGTAAGTCCAAGTAATTTTGAACTGTCACTGTACGCTCAAAAGAGAAACGTCCTATCAATCCAATTGCTGATAAACCACAACACACTTCAACTCCTGATAGGTTCACATGGTGTTCCACCGTCACGTGACGATTCCGCCCAGTACGTACAAATATGCCAATTAATTGAACTATTTAACTTAAAGTGGCCTCATCATTCAAAACAAACTTACATGGGAAATGCTTATCCTCTGCGCATCTTGCTTGATATCGTGGTTGATACGACTCTCAAAATTCAGTTCTACGGTCATTATCATCCTCATTCAGAGCATGGAACAGTTTAGAAATTAAACTCTTCCGTAGGGCACGCTTGAAAATCTGATGTATGACCGTTTTTGGAACTCCTGTCTCAGCTGCAGATTCGTGCAGGGTCCCTCGGAGATTGCTGAAACCTTTCTATGACTTCATTGTCTTTTGTGGGGCCTGTGGATGACGGTGGTCTTCCGATACGATTCTTATATGTATTCTGGACAGTTTCTTCTTCTTCAAACTTATCTCGCAGACGAATAATTGTGAACCACGGTGAGGTATCACGTTGAAACTTCAGTCTGAACTGTATTTGCACTTTATTTACGGTCTCAATTTCCCAGTAACACTTCAGAATGAACATTCTTTGCTCAAGGTTCAGTTTGCCTTCGGCCAGCTTTTAAGACTTCACACTTGAGAAACTAAAAAAAAAAAGGGTTGAGTACACATTTTTTAAACACTTTCTATAAACAAATATGCTCCAAGGTCACCATGGTCATAAGAAAGACACGTAATAACACGCACACGGACACACACACGGAGACACAAGCACACAGACACACGCACACACACACAAACACACAGACACACACACACACACACACACACACACACACACACACACAGAGGCACACACACAGAGACACACGCACACAGACACAAAGAGAGACACACACACAGACACACACACACACACACACACACACACACACACACACACAGAGCAAGCCGCGGTGGTCTCGCGGTTCTAGGGGCTCAGTCCGGAACCGCGCGACTGCTACAGTCACAGGTTCGAATCCTGCCTTGGGCATGGATGTGTGTGATGTCCTTAGGTTAGTTAGGTTTAATTAGGTCTAAGTTCTAGGCGACTGATGACCACAGATGTTAAGTCGCATTGTGCTCAGAGCCATTTGAACCATTTTTTTGAACACACACACACACACACACACACACACACACACACACACACACACACACACACACACCTACACACCTACACACACATGCACACACATACACTTACACACACACACACACACACACACACATACATACACACACTCATATAAAACACACACTACTATCACAAATCATAGTAGTGTTCCCAATACTATTATCTATTTAAATACACCATACAAACTAGCTGTTATCAGTTAATTGTGTGTCTATATATTGTCCATTCAGTATAAATGTACCAGTGATTGTGGTGACTGATTGTAACCCACTTTGGCCTCATGATATGTGATTTATGTAAGGTCATTATATTTAAGTTAGCAATTTCACAATAATATTTTTTATGAATTTATATATAATCAGTAAATACATAGCACATGAAAAAATATAAACTACTCTCTCTCAGTTATCATATTGTGAATTGTCGAGCTCAGACGTTGAACTTCGCTGCAGAATACGATATTCTTTCCCCATATTAGATCAAAGCTAAAATGTAGCATAACACATTGTGAACTAAAATCATCGTCATCATCCTCGCCAATTACTGTTATTCTCTTCGTGAGCTGTTCCAAGCTTTCAACTATGTATGTTTCCGCACCCATAACGCCTTAACTCTATTTGTTATGTACTGGGATCTATTAAACGACGATTTTGAAGACATTATAATGAAAACATTATTCTGCAGTAAAACTACAATCAAATCTTTAGCTACATAAATTTTCCCTTAACTTCCGCAATACGTAATGTAATGCAGTGGTAAATTCGAGACGAAGAGGGTCAAATTCCATCATGTTTCAAGTCGTTTGTGTTTTCCCGGAATCACTTCAGACAAATGATGAGATGCTTCCTTAAATAATAATAAAGCTACCTCTCTTTAATTATCGCCAGAATAAATTTTCATTCTGCATTCTTTTTTTTAAAATTTCCAGGCAAATTGAAACTGTGGGCCAGGCCGGGTCACAAATGCTGCTTTTCGCTGGCAAATGTTTTACGAACTAAGCTAACAAGCCTCGACTTAAAGCCCACCATAAGTGTTTTCTTCCGTCAGTATCCCTTCTCCTTCCTTCTAAAATTCGCAGAAGTTTTCCGGCATACCTGGAGACGGGAAGACGTAATGCAGTCAGAAACATTGTCGAATATGATCGTTTTGATGCACCAGGTATTACGGTGCATAATGTTGCTTGGACGTATTGACCTCCAAATCATTGAACACAGTACTTACACTCGCTGGTCTACATTATGTGGCACTACGCTCCTTCCCAACGTGCGTCTTTTCAGGGGTGCATCCCGCACTGATTTCATTTCTATGGATGGCAAGTATCCTGGGACGAGAGGATATTGGGTGAATGGAATGGCTTGCCCATTTCGCTGAGTTAAATCCCATCGAGTAAGTCAGGAGTGCGTTGGTGGGACGTATTGGTGCCCTTCCACATGCACCAACAGCCATCAAGCAAATGTGAGCTGTCCGCAGCTCGTGGTCGTGCGGTAGCGTTCTCGCTTCCCACGCCCGGGTTCCCGGGTTCGATTCCCGGGTTCGATTCCCGGCGGGGTCAGGGATTTTCTCTGCCTCGTGATGGCTGGGTGTTGTGTGATGTCCTTAGGTTAGTTAGGTTTAAGTAGTTCTAAGTTCTAGGGGACTGATCACCATAGCTGGGAAGTCCCATAGTGCTCAGAGCCATTTGAACCAAATGTCAACTCCACTGGTGGAGGGTATAACGTTTCCTGGTGAAACACGTTTTATAACTATGCAATTACAATTTTATTTATATGTAGGCACTGATTACGTCTGTGGACTCTGAATAATAATAGAATAAAGACAATTATGTTACATTTTGTATTTGTAAGGGATTACGTACTGGATTTGTGAAATAATATCTGTGTCGGCGTGTTCTGAAACCGCTACAGAAAAGGTTGTTGGGTTGGGTTGTTTTGGAGAAGAGACCAAACAGCGAGGTCATCAGCCTCATCGGATTAGGGAAGGACGGGGAAGGAAGTCGGCCGTGCCCTTTAAAAAGGACCCATCCCGGCATTTGCCTGGAGCGATTTAAGGAAATCACGGAAAACCTAAATCAGGATGGCCGGACGCGGGATTGAACCGTCGTCCACCCGAATGCTACAGAAAAGAATTAGTAAAGAAAAACACAGAGATTTCAGGACAATCAGCCATTGTATAAATAGTAGTGTAAGAATAATGATGTTGTCGTCTTCTTGGAGTCACGTAGAGAGGAGGAACCTGTGACGCGATGTTTAACGCATAGGTAGCTTTCATTTGTCATGACTGTAAGTAGGACGCCATTAGGGGCTGATTACAAAGAAAGGTGTGTGAACTCGTTATTATTCGACTTTTAATGTAGTTATCTAATGAGAACTCGCATGGTATTATTAGAAAGCTTGCCTGGTATTTTACCCATTTATTCGAGACATTTTCAGCTTTTTATGTAGTGTTCGTAGTGCAGAGCTGCGACACGGCATAACGAGCCGCCGCCGCAGCAGATTCAAATCTGATAATAAGGGCAATCATACCGCAATAAGCGGTGAGGTAAAAAATGAATTTAAAATTGTTTCTTAGAGCAGTTCGAGATCGGAGTACAAAGCAGCAGATTTTATGTTGTGTTTCACAGGCAGACGCTGGCTGCTATATTGTAAAGTTTAACAGTGTCAAAAGACTTTCATGTTTCAAAAACAAATCTTGCTGTGCAATATTCTGGACTGGTAAAAATTATAGGAAAATCATTTTCTGGTTAATATGGCAGTCTCATGCTCTAGTGTTACTGATTAATAATTAATGTTGACGAAAAATCCACTGCTTGAATACTGCTCAGCAGTGTGGGATCCGTACCAGATAGGATTGATAGAAGAGATAGAGAAGATCCAACGGAGAGCAGCGCGCTTCGTTACAGGATCATTTAGTAATCGCGAAAGCGTTACGGAAATGATAGATAAAATCCAGTGGAAGACTTTGCAGGAGAGATGCTCAGTAGCTCGGTACGGGCTTTTGTTAAAGTTTCGAGAACATACCTTCACCGAAGAGTCAAGCAGCATATTGCTCTCTCCTTCGTATATCTCGCGAAGAGACCATGAGGATAAAATCCGAGAGATTAGAGCACACACAGAAGCATACCGACAATCCTTCTTTCCACGAACAATACGAGACTGGAATAGAAGGGAGAACCGATAGAGGTACTCAGTGTACCCCCCCCCCCCCCCCCCCCACACACACACACCGTCAGGTGGCTTGCAGAGTATGGATGTAGATGTAGACGTAGAAGTTCATTAAGCATTGCATACGGTAACTTCATTATTTTTTATAACAGAAATAATTTCAGAATATTTTTACGATGTTTGATTTACAGTAACAAAACAGTGTTCATTTAATAAGAAGCCAGTTCCAGTACAATAATAATTAATCCCATTTGTTCGCAACAACATATTTTAGCATGTACAATTAACCAAAGTAAACCAGTGTACAGAAAAAATATTGGAGCGCGAAAAGGGCTGGAACGACCTCCCACAAGAAATCTTTAATTGAGAACTACATCAAGCATTGTCTAATGTCCAAGAGACCATCATGAAATGCACTAAACTCACTTTAATTATTGTCTTCGAATAAAAGAGTCATTCTTCTCCGTCATTGCGTATTTTCTTCAGTTACCTTGTACACTATTCTGTAGCTGTCAATGAAATTCATCTGGGCTGTTGACCGCATTGTTGACATATAAAACTGTACAACTTTTCGAACACTGTTGCAAGTGGCCTTCCTGAGGGCTTTGTGCTGAGCTGACAGTGTCAACGGTCGCGGAAGGCCTCTCATACAAATTCTGCAGCAGTTCTTTCTTTGTATGGTTCAAGTTTCATCGCGCTGTGTTACTTGGCAGTGACACACCACGCGAAAGCTACTGTCGTCCTAAACTTTTATACAGCAGCGTATGTTGGAGACACTACTTTTTCTACAAATACGAGAAAGTGTCAGAAATCGAAAGAAATGGCTCTGAGCCATTCAAACTTAACATCTGAGGTCATCAGTCCCCTAGAACTTATAAATACTTAAACCTAACTAACCTAAGGACATCAAACACATCCATGGCCAAGGCAGCATTTGAACATGCGACCGGAGCGGTCGCGCGGTTCCAGACTAAAGCGCCTAGAACCGCTCGGCCACGCCATCCGGCTGTCAGAAATCGTATTTTTCAACAACACCGAGCACCACTGGCACCACCGCACCGTAAGCGTATATCAGCAGTGAGCTGCATCCGTTGCAATGGTCGTGGTGATATCACATTGTACCACCGTCCTCCAAGACTGCCCGATGCCATGATATGTAATTTTTGTTTCTGAGGATTTGTGAATAGTTGCTTCCACATGCGTCTCCTTCCAGAAACTTTGGGTGAGCTGAGCCGCGACGTCGCATAGTAACAGGTAAGCTTTCGCTTTGTGGACGAGTTTGACTCTCGTCCAAGTGTTGGTCGTTGGTGCGGTGGAGAACACATTGAACATTTGTGAAAGGCAAATGGAATCTTTCATTGTAAAAGTAATTCTAATGTATATCACGGTTGTACGTGGGTTGGACAGCAATAGAGAGGCATTGCGAGAAATGCATACTTGAACATACGTCCATATTCTAGCGAGCTTTCAAGTTGCCTGTTGCATCCTTAATATGTTGTAACTGTCAGTTCTGGTCAGAACAATGTTCTGTGTAGTTGTGGCTGCAATATGTCGCAGCTAAGTGTTTTCGAACGTGGGCAAATTGTTGGTTTTTGCTTCCGTAATCGTAGGAGTCGAAGTGTTTGGCGTTTCAAAACGCAAATTCTTGAAGTTTATTCTGCGTAGAGGGGAAGCGGACGAAAGTGTGTGTTAGCGACAGACGATCATTGAAGACGATTGTGACAAAAAATAAGAGGACTACAGTTGTCAAACTTACTACAGAACTGAGTGTATTTCTCGAGAATCACGCCAGCTCTCAAACAGGGGTTTTTCAGGCCGAGCTGGAATTTCAAAATCCACTCACCAGTGATGCGAATCCCCATAACAGAAAAGCGTCGTATCAAACCCGTAAAACCTGGACAATGCAGCATTGAAGAAAAAATCATTCCGTCGGGTTAGTCTTGTTTCACACTCTTAGCAATTTCTCGCCGCGTTTACGTCCCAAGAGCAAAACATGAAACATGACGGGGTTTGGTGATGATTTGGATAGCCAGTCGTCATATTCTATAGACTCCATGGTTTTGAATGTTGCTTTACTTTCAAGGATTACGCGACCCTTTTGGCTGAACATGTCAATCACACGGTACAATGTTTGTTCCCCAATGGTGATGCTGTTTTCCAAGAAGACGGGGCCCCTGTTCACACAGCTCGAATCGTTCGCTATGCGTTTCGTGAGAGCGTGGATACATTG